>NC_133412.1:93987727-94290757 GCF_049350105.2 Macaca mulatta
GAAGCTACAGTGATTCATAATTGTGCCTCTGCACTCCAGCCTGGGCAACAAAGCGAGACCCTGTCTCAAAAAAAAAAAAAAGTTTGGAGGAATACTGCCAGGGAATTTGGAGACAAACTGTGTACAGCATTGGTAAAGTATATAGTAGGATGCAGCAGATAAAATAATTGAGTATTATGCAGTTGTTAGAAGCAACATATTGGAGCTCCTTAACACAGCCTCCATAGATACCATCCACAGTGGTCTAGGATGTTGCCACTAGTTTTACTGTGAAGCCAAACGCAACAACTGTTCCAAAGCAAACCTGCAGAAAGGGGGAAACAGAATTTTAAGAAGCCTTTTTTCACTCTCACTGCTACCCTCTGCCCAGACTATAGTCTCCCCTGCTTCCCCCTGCTGTGCCCACTCCCATATTCTCCCACTCCTTCTCACACACTTTAGTGCAAGACAGTCTCTAGTTTTCCCGGGGGGTTCTTACAGAGGTAGTGGTAATGATGGTTAATTCCTGGAGTCTATGCTTACCTCTTAGTTTATATTTTCTGCAGGGCTGATTTCAGAAGAAGGAGCCAGCAACCTGAGTTCACTTGCCATCTTAGCAGTCGCAGGTGTGTTCTGATTCTTGGCAAGTTCCTGCGGTTATTGGAGGATGCATTGTTACTGAAAGGAGGGGTCGGCCTAGAGATATTTTTAAACCCCAAATTGCACAACTTATAGAAAGCTGACTTAGTGCCACCAGTGCAATAATTACAACCCTGGGAAGGGATCTGTAGTGCATCATGGATTAAGAGTCATCTTAATGAACTCAACAAATACAGTTACTTGGCTAGTTATTGTAAGTCCCTCATGTCGTTAGAAATAAAAATGGGGGGAGTAGGCCGGGCGCGGTGGCTCAAGCCTGTAATCCCAGCACTTTGGGAGGCTGAGACGGGCGGATCACGAGGTCAGGAGATCTAGACCATCCTGGCTAACAAGGTGAAACTCCGTCTCTACTAAAAAATACAAAAAACTAGCCAGGCAAGGTGGCGGGCACCTGTAGTCCCAGCTACTCGGGAGGCTGAGGCAGGAGAATGGCGTAAACCTGGGAGGCGGAGCTTGCAGTGAGCTGAGATCCGGCCACTGCACTCCAGCCTGGGCGTCAGAGCGAGACTCCGTCTCAAAAACAAACAAAGCTCTTTCCCTGCCGCGGCAGAGTCGCGCGGAGGCGGAGGCTTGGGTGCGTTCAAGATCCCGCTTCACCCGTAACCCACCGCCATGGCCGAGGAAGGCATTGCTGCTGGAGGTGTAATGGACGTTAATACTGCTTTACAAGAGGTGCTGAAGACCGCCCTCATCCACGATGGCCTAGCACGTGGAATTCGCGAAGCTGCCAAAGCCTTAGACAAGCGCCAAGCCCATCTTTGTGTGCTTGCATCCAACTGTGATGAGCCTATGTATGTCAAGTTGGTGGAGGCCCTTTGTGCTGAACATCAGATCAACCTAATTAAGGTTGATGACAACAAGAAACTAGGAGAATGGGTAGGCCTCTGTAAAATTGACAGAGAGGGGAAACCCCGTAAAGTGGTTGGTTGCAGTTGTGTAGTAGTTAAGGACTATGGAAAGGAGTCTCAGGCCAAGGATGTTATCGAAGAGTACTTCAAATGCAAGAAATGAATAAATAAATCTTTGGCTCACAAAAAAAAAAAAAAAAAAAAAAAAAAAAAAGTGGGTGGAAAAGCTGTCTCTGCCCCCTAGTGGAGAAGGAGAGAAATTATCTTATAATTGTAATATTGGAAATTTAGATAATTGCTTTAATAGAAGCACGCAAAAAGTTATTAGGAGTATGGATGCTTAGCAAAAGGATGTCTTCACAGGAAGGTAGCATTTCAGCAGAAAACTGGAAGAATGTATAGAAATTTTCAAAGAAAGCAAATAGAAAATGTTACAGGCAAAGAGTACAATATGATGCAAAGAAAAAAGGCTTGAGGAATACAGTGTATTTTGGGAAATACAAATAGATCAGTGTTTCTGGAGCATAAACTCTGAGAAAGGTACCAAGAGATGAGACGAATGAGAAGGCAGCCCTAAGGAATTTAGGCTTTATCTTATAAGTCAATGTTATCAACTTTAGAGAAAATTTTAAGAACAGATTAATTTTAATTTTAGAAACTAATAATAAAGATAAACCACAATTAAAAATAAAAGCTGCCTGTAATCCCAGCACTTTGGGAGGCCAAGGCAGGTGGATCACGAGGTCAGGAGATCGAGACCATCCTGGCTAACACAGTGAAACCCCGTCTCTACCAAAAACACAAAAAAATTAGCCGGGTGTGGTGGCAGGCGACTGTAGTCCCAGCTACTGGGGAGGCTGAGGCAGGAGAATGGCGTGAACCTGGGATGCGGAGCTTGCAGTGAGCTGAGATCACGCCACTGCACTCCAGCCTGGGCGACAGAGCGAGACTCCGTCTCAATAAATTAATTAATTAATTAATTAAAGCTAAAACACATTCATCTCATATCTATCTGTGGAAGGGCTAATATTGTTTGTACCTATTACTAGGGTATAATGGTTAATTATACGTGTCAACCTGACTGGGCCTGGGGGTGCCAGATTAAACATTATTTGTGGGTGTGTCTGGGAGAGTGTTTCAAGATTATCCTTTGAATCAGCAGATCAGTAAAGTAGATTGCTCTCCTCAATGTGAGTGGGCACCATCCAATTTGTTGAGAGCCTAAACAGAAAAGGCAAAGGAGGGAGGAATTCACCCCTCTTGCTACCTGCCTGCCTGAGTTAGTTGGGACATCTCATCTCATCTTCTGCTGTCTGACTGGGATTTACACTTTTAGTCCTCCTGGTTTTCAAGGCATCAAATTCAGACTGAATTATACTGCCACGTTTACTGAGTCTCTAGCTTCCAGATAGCAGATTGTGAGACTTCATAATCATGAGATTCAATTCCTAATAATAAACCTCTCTCTCTCTTCTGCCCCCACCCAGCTCCCCCTCTCTCTATATATAGTCATAACCCAAATAATCATGTTTTGGTCAATGACAGACCTCATATACAGTGGTTGATCCATAAAATTATAATAAAACTGAAAAATTCTATCGCCTAGTGAAGTCATAGCCATCATAAGGTCATAGTGTAACACATTTCCTTTTCTATGTTTAGACGTGTTTAGATACACCAATATTTATCATTGTGTTACAGTTGTCTACAGTATTCAGCACAGTGACACGCTATACAGGTTTGTAGCGTAGGAGCAACAGGCTATACCATATAGCCTAGGGACGTAGCAGACTAAACCATCTAGGTTTGTGTAAGTACACTCTATGGTGTTCACACAATGATGAAATCACCTAACAGGGCCAGGCACGGTGGCTCATGCCCGTAATAGCACTTTGGGAGGCTGAGACAGGCAGATCACCTGAGGTCAGGAGTTCAAGACCAGCCCAAACAACATGTGAAACCCTGTCTCTACTAAAAATACAAAAATTAGCCAGGCGTGGTGGCACATGCCTGTAGTCCCAGCTACTCAGGAGGCTGAGGCAGGAGAATCACTTGAACTCAGAAGGCAGAGATTGCAGTGAGCAGAGATCGTGCCACTCCAGCCTGGGAGCCCAGGTGACAGAGTGAGACTCCATCTCAAAAAAAAAAAAAAAAAGAAATCGGCTGGGCGCGGTGGCTCAAGCCTGTAATCCCAGTACTTTGGGAGGCCGAGACGGGCGGATCACGAGGTCAGGAGATCGAGATCATCCTGGCTAACACGGTGAAACCCCGTCTCTACTAAAAAAAATACAAAAAACTAGCCGGGAGAGGTGGCGGGCGCCTGTAGTCCCAGCTACTCGGGAGGGTGAGGCAGGAGAATGGCGTGAACCCGGGAGGCGGAGCTTGCAGTGAGCTGAGATCCGGCCACTGCACTCCAGCCTGGGCGACAGAGCGAGACTCCGTCTCAAAAAAAAAAAAAGAAAAAAAAAAAAAGAAATCACCTAACAATGGTTTTATTAGAATGTATCTCTGTTGTTAAGCAATGCGTGACTCTATGTGTGTATGTATATGTGTGTGTATATATGTATATAATTATATATAGATATAAATGGTTATATATATGTGTATATATACTGGTTCTGTTTCTCTGGAGAACTCTAATACACAAGAGTGTCTTTATACAGCTCAGTGACATATAGAGAGCCACATTCATTTCTTACTCTAGGTGGCATGTATATGTTGTTTCTCTCAAAGAGTTCTAGGTATTAGTAAGAAATAGACCCAGAATTTATGCTTTATCAGATACTTAGCATTTCACATGAATCTCAATTCATAAACTCAAGTTTGCAAGAAGTATTTTTAAATTTTTTTCATTGCCAAATAAAGCACCTATTTAGAAAAAAATGCATAAAACATAACTGTTTACTTTAGTGAACACTCTTGCATGCAATGAGTACCCAGTTCCAGAAATGGAACATTCTCAGCATCCCATTAGTTCCCCTTGTGCCCTTTACCAGTTGAAGTCACCTGCCTCTCCCCAAAAGTAGTCATTTTCTTGAGTTTTATGGTAATCAATTCCTTACTTTTTGAATCCTTTTTCCACCCAGTCTGAGAACTTTGTATACATGGAATCATATGTATCTTTTAGCATCTGGCTTTGTTCACATAAGACACTTATTGTCATTAGCTATAATTTGTTCACTTTCATTGCTGAATGGTATTCTATTGTATGAATGTATCATAATTAATTATCCATCTTGTTGTAAATAGACATTTAGTCTGTTTCCATTGTTTGGTTATAATAAATAGGCTTAGCCGGGCGAGGTGGCTCACGCCTGTAATCCCAGCACTTTGGGAGGCCGAGGCAGGCGGATCGCAAGGTCAAGAGAGTGAGACCATCCTGGCCAACATGGTGAAACCCCCGCCTCTAGTAAAAAAATACAAAATTTAGCTGGGCGTGGTGGCACGTGCCTGTAGTCCCAGCTACTCGGGAGGCTGAGGTAGGAGAATCACTTGAATCCAGGAGGCAGAGGTTGCAGTGAGCCAAGATTGCACCACTGCACTCCAGCCTGGGCAACAAGAGTGAAACTCTGTCTCAAAAAATAAAAACTAAAATAAAATAAAATAAATTTTTTAAAAAATAGGGTTAGCTGAACATTCTTCTACATGTCCCCTCATGTACATGGTCACATATAGCTGTTGGGTGAATATCACAAGGAAAGCTGTTAGACCATAATACATGCCTGTTTTCAACTTAAGCAGCTAATGCCAAGCTGCTCCAAAGTGCTTATACAAACTTACATGATACAGGTTTGAAACTTGCAGTTGATTCAAATCCTTGCTATAGACACTCAGGTGAATATATAGTTGGATCCTATTGGTGAGTGGGTAGTATAATTCAGTCTGAGTCTGAACGTATAGTTGGATCCTACTGGTGAGTGGGTAGTATAATTCAGTCTGAGTCTGAACGTATAGTTGGATCCTATTGGTGGGTGTGTGAGTTATGAGTGTTTTCTTGATTACTAATAAATCTTTTTTTGGATTTAATGACAATTTGAATTCTTTTGTGAAGTGCCTGTTCCTCTCATCTATTTTTTTCACTAGGTTATTTATCTATCTGTTTGGTTTATACATTCTGGATGCTTGTCATTTGTTGGTTATATGTGTGCAAATGTTTTCTCCCAACTTTTGGCTTGTCTTTCTTTGCTTTTAAAATGTCTTTTAATAAACTGAGGTTTAAATGCTGATACAGTCAAATTTAGTCTCTGCCTTATGATTTATAATATTTATGAACTGATTTAGAAATGTTTTCCTATCTCAAAGACATGAAGTTATTTTTGTGTATTATTTTCTGATAGTTGTATTGTTTGCCTTTCTCACCTAGATCTAGTGTGCACCTATATTGAAATTTTGTATACGTTTTGATGAAAGTTTTGTGTTGGGTGTTGTGTGAATTTCCAGTTTTATTGGTCTCCTTATCCATCCTTGCGCCAAAACCACATTGTTTTAATTACTCCAGCTTTATCATAAATCCAATCTAGTAGACTATGTTCTCCCACCTTATTTTTCTTATTTTTGTTTTTTTTTTTTTGAGAAGGAGTCTCGCTCTGTCGCCCAGGCTGGAGTGCAGTGGCCAGATCTCAGCTCACTGCAAGCTCCACCTCCCGGGTTTACACCATTCTCCTGCCTCACCCTCCCGAGTAGCTGGGACTACAGACGCCCGCCACCTCGCCCGGCTAGTTTTTTGTATTTTTTAGTAGAGACGGGGTTTCACGGTGTTAGCAAGGATGGTCTCGATCTCCTGACCTTGTGATCCGCCCGTCTTAGCCTCCCAAAGTGCTGGGATTACAGGCTTGAGCCACCGCGCCCGGCTCCTCCACCTTATTTTTCAAAGCATTTAGGTTATTTTTTGCCATTTGCATTTCTATATGAATTGTAAACTCGGATTGTAAGGTTCTATAAAAAAAACTTATTGTGATTGTGATTGGGATTGCACTAAATCTGTATGTACTTTATCAATTTAGAGAGAATTGATATCTTTTTATAAGAATTTACTTTTCCAGTTCCTGAACACTGTATATTTTTCTACATATAAGATCTTCTTTACTTTCTCTCAATAATGTTTTATATTTTAAAAATAAGAGGTCTCACCCATATTTTATAATTTATCAGTGTTTGATACATTATTCTATTGTAATATTTACAACTCATATACAAAAATAACTGGGATAGCATTAGGAGAAATACCTAATGTGGATGATGAATTGATGGGTGCAGCAAACCACCATGGCATGTGTAAACCTATGTAACAAACCTGCACGTTCTGCACATGTACCCCAGAACTTACGGTAATAAAAAATAATAATAAATAAAATATATTAAGCTTGTTAAAAAAATATCTGCAGCCTGGATGACATAGTGAGACCCCCATCTCTACAAAAATAAAATATTAACCAGGCATGGTGGTGTATGCCTGTGGTCACAGCTACACAGCTACTCAGGAGGTTAAGGCAGGAGGATTGCTTGAGCCCAGGAGTTTGAGGCTGCAGTGAGCTATGATCATGCCACTGAACTCCAGCTTGGGCAATAGTGAAACCCTATCTCTAAAAATAAAATAAAATACATTTTAAAAACATTCTATAAACTATGACTAGATAGGGACTTCTTCAACCTGATAAAACCGCAGAGCTAACATTTTATTTAATGGTGAAAGGCCAGATGCTTTTCCCCTAAGATCAGGAACAAGACAAAAATGTCCACTCTCACCAGTTCCATTCAACATTGTATTGGAGGTTCTAACTAGGGCATCAGGCAAGAAAAATAAATAAGTTATCGGCCCGGGTGTGCTGGCTCAAGCCCGTAATCCCAGCACTTTGGGAGGCCAAGACGGGCGGATCACGAGGTCAGGAGATTGAGGCCATCCTGGCTAACAAGGTGAAACCCCATCTCTACTAAAAAATACAAAAAACTAGCCGGGCGAGGTGGTGGGTGCCTGTAGTCCCAGCTACTCGGGAGGCTGAGGCAGGAGAATGGCGTAAACCCCGGAGGCAGAGCTTGCAGTGAGCTGAGATCCGGCCACTGCACTCCAGCCTGGGCGACAGACCGAGACTCAGTCTCAAAAAAAAAAAAAAGAAAAAAAAAAAAAGAAATAACAGTTCTCCAGACTGGAAAGGCAAAAATATCCACAAACCTATCTCTATACACAGATTACATAATCTTACACATGGAAAATCCAACGGAATCCGGTAAAAAAAAAAAAAAAAAAAAAAAAAAAAAAACTATTGGAACTAATAAATCAGTTCAGCAAATTTGTAGGAAATAAGATCAGTAGGCCAAATTTTTATAGACTTGCAATGAACAATCTGAAATGAAACTAAGAAAATTTCAGCCAGGTGCAATGGTCCGTGCCTGTAGTCCCAGCACTTTGGAAGGTGGAGGGGGGCAGATCCCTCGAGTCCAGGACTTTGGAACCAGCCTGGGCAACATGGTGAAACCCCGTCCCTAAAAAAAAAAAAAAAATTAGTCAGGCATGCATGGTGGTGCATGCCTACTAATCTCAGTTACTCAGGAGGCTGAGGAGGGAGGATCACCTGAGCTCAAGAAGTCAAGGATGAAGTGAGCTGTGATTATACTACTGCACTCCAACCTGGGTGACAGAGTGAGACACTGTATCAAAAATAAAATAAAATAAAATGAAATTTTATTTATTACAATGCATCAAAAAGTATTGTAATAAATTTGACAAAAGAAGTGCAAAACTTATACTCTAAAGACTATAAAACATTGTTGACAAAACTTAAATATCTAAATAAACAGAAAAAAATCCACGTTTATGGATCAGGAGACTTAATATTGTTAAGATGGCAATATTCCCCAAATTGATCTACAGATTCAACACAATCCATTTCAAAATAGCAGCTGACTTCACCGTAGACATTGACAAGCTGATTCAAAAGTTCACATGGAATTGCAAGTAAGCTAGAATATCCAAAAATATCTTGAAAAAGAAGGACAAAATAGGTGCAGTCACATTTCCTGATTTCAAAACTCACTAAAAGCAACAGTAATCAAGACAGTGTGGTTCTAGGGTAAGGATACACATGCAGATCAATGGAACAGAATAGAGAATCCAAAAGTAAACCCAAACATTTGTGGTCAACTGATTTGTGACAATGGGGCCAAGACCATTCAATGTGGAAAACACTATTTTCTACAAATTGTACTGGGGCAACTGGATAGCCACATGCAAAAGAATGAAGTTTTTCCCTTATCTCACACCATATAGAAAATCAACTCAAAATTGATCAAAGACCTTAATGGAAGAGCCCTGCATCACCTACCTTTTGCACTAGAAATGTCCCCTTTTGCAGGTTTGTCACACTGTCTCCTGATCATAAAAGTTTGGGAGCCTTGAAGTCTCTTTTAATTTTGAATTCTGCCCTTTTTAGCCCAAGAGATCACCCTCCCACCAATATAATCCTTTCTAAAAACTAGGAGTTCCTAGGAGTCTGGATCAGGTTCACTCTATCAGTCAAAAGCCGGGCGCGGTGGCTCACGCCTGTAATCCCAGCACTTTGGGAGGCCGAGGCGGGCGGATCACAAGGTCAGGAGATCGAGACCACGGTGAAACCCCGTCTCTACTAAAAATACAAAAAATTAGCCGGGCGCGGTTGTGGGCGCCTGTAGTCCCAGCTACTCGGGAGGCTGAGGCAGGAGAATGGCGAGAACCCGGGAGGCGGAGCTTGCAGTGAGCCGAGATCGCGCCACTGCACTCCAGCCTGGGCGACAGAGCGAGACTCCGTCTCAAAAAAAAAAAAAAAAAAAAAAGCCAGACTCACCAATCTCTTCTAGACAGGCCATTCCTAGCTTGGACTGTGAGTCAGGAGGCTGCAGGGTGTCCTTAAGATTCTTTAAAGTCTTTTTTTTTTTTTCTAGTTGAAAGAGTCTATAAGGAACTGATGGAAGTCTTTTTTTTTTTTTTTTTTTTTTTTTTTGAGACGGAGTCTCGCTCTGTGCCCAGGCTGGAGTGCAGTGGCCGGATCTCGCTCACTGCAAGCTCCGCCTCCCGGGTTCACGCCATTCTCCTGCCTCAGCCTCCCGAGTAGCTGGGACTACAGGCGCCTGCCACCACGCCCGGCTAGTTTTTTGTATTTTTTAGTAGAGACGGGGTTTCACAGTGTTAGCCAGGATGGTCTCAATCTCCTGACCTCGTGATCCGCCCGTCTTGGCCTCCCAAAGTGCCGGGATTACAGGCTTGAGCCACCGCGCCGGGCCATGAAAGTCTTAATAAAGGGCCTCTCAGCAACACCCTTAAGATGATCTTTACTCTGAGGTCTTTATTTTTGCTTGTTTTTGTTTTTCGTTTGAGAACATTTTGCCATCTGAGTAAGATGGGAAAGAGAAACTACTTTTGGATTTTTTTCAATTAAAATTCTTTTTGGTAGAAATGGGGTCTCACTATGTTGCTCAGGCTG
This sequence comes from Macaca mulatta, assembly GCF_049350105.2. Taxonomy (NCBI): domain Eukaryota; kingdom Metazoa; phylum Chordata; class Mammalia; order Primates; family Cercopithecidae; genus Macaca; species Macaca mulatta. Next base: position 93,997,668 of record NC_133412.1, read on the forward strand.
GTCTTGAAATCCTGGCCTCAAGCAATCCTCTGACCTCAGCCTCCCAAAGTGTTGAGATTATAGGCATGAACTTTCACACCTGGCCCAATTTTAGTTTTAATCCTAGCAAGCCCTGGTTACTTTATATTCCCTTTAAATTTTGCATACTGAACAGTTTCTTTTTTATTTCATCTTTTGTTAGCCATATTTCTAGTGTAGCCATATCTCGAGTGTGAATCTGATGTAGCTGTATCTCTTAGTATAAGCAGCCAAATAAACCTTTGGCACCTTAAACATTCTGCTTGAAAATCTCCTTTGTCAGATCTACCAGTTCATTAGATACATTAGGTACATTCTATTTTTGATGTTGCCAAAATCAACAGTTTCACAAAACTTCTTATCACCACATAATGTGTCATATCTTCTCCAGCTCCAATAACATTCTCCTTATTGTCCTTCAAGCTTTCACTATCAGTCTCTTCATGGCCCTTCCAGTTTCTGCCCACTGCCCAGTACCAATGTCAATGTCACATGTTTTTGTTACAAAAGCACTCCTGACTTCCAAGTGACGAATTCATTTTTTGTTATCTACTGCTGCGTAATAAACTGCTCCAAAACTTTCCAATGACTTTCAACAACAGCTATTTTATTACAATACATCTCACAATTTCAGAAGTCAGGAATTCAAACAGGGCTCAACTGGGGTGATATTTTTTTCCACATGACAGTAACAAAGGTTACTCTGTGGTATTCAGCTGGCATCTGGGCTGGTCTGAGCTGGTCATTCATACATCTGGCACTTTGATGGCGAAGGCTGGGCTCAGCTGGGAGCTTCAACTGGAGTGTCTACACGTGGCCTCTCTAGCATCACAGCCTCAAGGTAGCCAGACTTCTTATGTGGCAGCTCAGGGATCCCAGAGAGTGTTCCCAGACAGCTGTGCCAAAGGTGCAAGGCCTCTTATGACCTAAGCTCAGAAGTCCTAATATCTGCTACATTCTAATGGTCAGACCAGACAATAAGGCGAACCTAGACTCAGGGGAAAGAGAATTAAAATCCATCTCTTACTGAAAGAAACAGAATAGAGTTTGTGGCCCTATTTTGACATCTAGATTGATGTATAATTGCCATACAATAAACACAAATATTTATAGTGTAAAATTTGGTTAAGTTTTGACACATATATATCCACGAAACCGTCACCACTATCATGATAATAAACACATTCGTCATCTCCTACAGTTTCTTGTGTCCCTTTGTAATCTTCCCTGCTTTCCCTCATGTCTCTTCAGCTTCCATCACCATCTCCTGACCTGTTGTTCTTCTGTCATTACAGATTATTTTGCATCTTCTAGAATTGTATACAGATGGAAATGTACAATACATACATTTTGTCTGTTTTCTTTTATTTGGCATATTTTGAGATTCTTCTGTGTTATAACATGTAAATATTAATTCATTCATTTTATTGCTGAGTAGTATTGCCTTGTAAGGACTGGGGGTTTTTCCCCTCATTTACCTGTTAATGGACATTTGGGTTATCTCTGGTTTTAGAGTATCCCAAACAGAGCTACTAAGAACGTTTGAACACAAATCTTTTGTATAGTCTACCATATACAACAACTATTCCATTTATTATATTCCACCAAGAGAAATAAAAGCATATATCATAAAGCATATATATCATATGTTTTTATTTCTCTTGGTAGAATATAATGAATGGAATAGTTGTTTAATATGGTAGGTATCTATCGAACATTTTGTGAAACCACCGAACTGTTTTCCAATGTGGTTTTACCATTTCACATTCCCATCAGCAGTGTATTAGAGTTCCAGTTGCTTTACATCCTCACCAACACTTGCTATAGTCAATCTTGTTCATTTTACCTATTTTTAGGTGTTTTGTTTTCTCGTTGCATGTTAATTTAACTTGCATTTTAATCTGCATCTCCTTATGATGTTAAACATCTTTTCATGTGCTTTTTTGCCTTCTGTGTATCTTCTTTGGTGAAGTGGCTGTTCAAATCTTTTGCCTCTTTTCTTACTGAGATGTTTTTATAGAGCTTAGGGAGTTTTCTATGTATTCAGGATGCAAGTGCTTTATCACATATACAATTGAAAATATTTTCTTATAACCTGTGGCTTGTTTTGTGTGTGTGTGTGTGTGTGTGTGTGTGTGTGTGTGTACATATATATTTTCAGAGACGGGGTCTCATTATGTTGCCCGGGCTGAAGTGCAGTGTCTATCCACATGTGAGATCATCATACTGCAGCCTCCTCGAAATCCTGGGCCCAAGTGATCCTCTTGCCTACACCTCTCATAGTGAGGACTACAAACACACACCACTGCACTTGGCCTTTTTACTAGTGTAAGTCTCTTTTGATGTATTTTAGTTTGAATGAGGTTCAATTTATTAATTTGTTCTTTTATATATCATGCTTTTTGTGTCATATCTCAGAAATATTTGGCTACCTCAAGGTCACAAAGGGTTTCTCTTGTGTTTTATTTTTTAGAAGTTTTATAGTTTTAGGTCTTACAGTTAGGTCTACGATCCATTCATAATTGTTCTTATTTGGTGTGATGTATGAATAAAAGTTGATTTTTATACATATGGATAACTAAATATTCCTACACCACTTGTCGAAAAGACTATTCTTTCCCCGTTAAATTGCCTTGGCACCTTTGTTGAAAATCAGCTGTCCACATATTCGTTTGTAGTCTAATTGTGGTCTCTCTATTCTGTTCCACTGATCTATTTTTAGAGCAATACCACACTGTCTTGATTACTGTAGCCATATAATTCTTGAAATCAGGTAGTCAGACTTTCAACTTTGTTCTTTTTCAAAGTTGCTTTGCTTATTCTAAGTCTTTGCATTTCCATATAAATTTTAGAATCGATTTGTCAGTATCTATAAAAAGCCTGGTGGGATTTTGATTGGGATAGAATTGAATCTCAAGACCAATTTGGGGAATATTTACATCTTAACAATATTAAATTTTGTAACCAACAAACTTGGTATATATCTTCATTTATTTAGGTGTTCCATATCTTTAAACAGTATTTTGTTGTTTTAAATATACAAGTCTTTTATATTTTTTGTCAGTTGTTTTTTTTTCAGATAAAATTCAATTGAGCGTAATCCAAGGGATTATTTCTTGATTCTCAATTATATTCCATTAACCTAAATACTCATCCTTATGCCACTACCCCCATTATTTTGATAATTATAGCTTTATGGAAAGTTTTAAAATTTGGTCTGTATTCTTCCAACTTTGTCCCTTTTCTTAAATTTTTATTTTTTATTTTTATTTTTATTTATTTTTTTTTTTTTGAGACGGAGTCTCACGCTGTTGCCCAGGCTGGAGTGCAGTGGCGCGATCTCGGCTCACTGCAAGCTCCGCCTCCCGGGTTTCCGCCATTCTCCTGCTTCAGCCTCCTGAGTAGCTGGGACTACAGGCGCCCGCCACCGCGCCCGGCTAATTTTTTGTATTTTTAGTAGAGACGGGGTTTCACTGTGGTCTCGATCTCCTGACCTTGTGATCCGCCCGCCTCGGCCTCCCAAAGTGCTGGGATTACAGGCTTGAGCCACCGCGCCCGGCCTAAATTTTTATTTTTAAGACAGGATCTTGCCCTGTTGTCCAGGCTGGAGTCCAGCGGCACAATCACTGCTTACTGAGGCCTCGACTTCCCAGGCTCAAGCGATCCTCCCACCTCAGCCTCCCGAGTAGCTGGGATTAAAGGCGTGCACCACCACTACCAGCTAATTTTTGTATTTTCAGTAGAGACGGGTTTTTTCCCCATCTTGCCCAGGTTTGTCTTGAGCTCCTAGCCTCAAGCAATCTGCCTGTCTTGGTCTTCCAAAGTTCTAGGATTACAAGTGTGAGCCACCAAGCCCAACCTGTCCTTCTTTTTAAAATGGTTTAGGTATTCTGGTTTATTTGTATTTGCATATACATCTTAGGACCAACTAGTCAAATTTTTAAGATACAGCCTCTGAGATTTTCCTAAGGATTATATTGACTACACAACAGTTTGGGATGTATTGCCATGTTAATGATATTGATTATTCCAATCCATGAACATCGAAGTTCTCTCCATTTATTTAGGTCTTCTCTAACTTTTCTCAGTAATGTTTTATAATTTCCAGTATATGAGTCTTGAATTTATTTTGTCAAGCTTTTCCTAAATATTTAATTTTCAGGGGACACTATTGTGAAAGAATTGTTTTGTTAATTTCATTTTTGGATTGTTTCTTGACAATATATAAAAATATAATTAATTTTTCTATATTTTTTGTATCCTGTAATTTTACTGAACTTGGTTATTAGTTCTAGTGGAGTTTTTTAATAGATTACTTGGAACTTTCTATATTCAGGATCATGCTATCTACAAATAAACACAATTTTTCTTCTCCCTTTCCAATCCAGATGCTTTGTTTGTTTGTTTTAATGTACTTGCTATAACCTTCAGAACAATGTTAAACAGAGATGGCAATAGAATACATCTTGCCTTGCTTCAGATCTTAAGGGGAAAGCAGTATTTCACTAGTAAATATAATGCTGGGTGTAGATTTTTCATAAATGCCCCAGATGAGGCCAAGGTAGGAGGATCACTTGAGCTCACGAGTGCAAGACCAGCCTGGGCAACACAGGGAGACCCCATCTCTACAAAAATTAAAAACAGCCTTCTGAAGATGAGTCTTATTGAGGGCATTTGGCTTTGTAGATGAAATTCTGTCATAGAGAGGGTCTTATCTCCTTGGTTGACTGGTTGGTTAGTTGATAAGCATTACTTGAGCAGCAACGGAAAATATAAGAGCAATATCCACAATTTGATCTTGGGGATCTTAAAAATTCTAAGTAATGAAACAGTCACTCACCAAGTATATATTCATAATTTTCCATATGCTCAGCTCTGAGTTCTCCCTAACAGGAATTTAGCCAGGTGTGGTGGCATGCACCTGTAGTCCCAGCTACTCAGGAGGCTGAGGCAGGAGGATCACTTGAGGCCAGGAGGTTGAGGCTGCACTGAGCAATGTTCATGCCACTGTGCTCCAGCCTGGGGGGCAGGGAGAGAGAGAGAGAGAGAGAAAGAGAGAGAGAAAGGAAGGAAGGAAAGAAAGAAGGAAGGAAGGAAGGAAGAGAGGGAGGGAGGGAGGGAGGAAGGGAAGGAGGGAAATGAAAGGAAATACACAAACTGGGAAAAATGAATGAAGTGTCTCAACATGGATAAATAAATCTTGCCAACAGGTTGAATTATGCAACAAGCAGACACACCCTTCTCGCTTCTTAGTCTCTAGGACACCATCAGTTCTTCTGTGGCAGGTAGATGCAGAAGCACCTGCAGACCAGAAGGCATGCCCAGTATTCACAGGGGCAGGCATGGGAATGTGCTCAGGGTGACACCACCTAAGGTAAAAGTTCCCTCGGCTTCCTAAAGATGTGTGGTAATGCATTGAGAAATCATTCCATTGTTTTCCTACCCCAAACCTTTATTAAAGCTTCCTTCACGTCCTTGTTTCTCAAAGAGTAGATGAGGGGGTTCAGCATTGGGATAACCACTGTGTAGATCACAGCAACTGTGCGGTCCTGGGTCAGTGAGTAGCTGGACCTGGGGCGCAGGTACATAAAAAGTGTTGTGCCAAAGAAGAGGCAGACAGCAGTGAGGTGGGATGCACAGGTGGAAAATGCCTTAAACCTGCCCTGGGCTGAGCTCATTCTCAGGATGGTGTTCAGAATTAAGATGTAGGAGATCAAGATTGTGAGGGTGCAGCTCAAAAGGTTGAAACCAGCAAAAATGAAGAGCAGGATCTCACACAGTGAGGTGTCTACACAAGACAGGGACAGGATGGGTGGTCCATCACAGAAGAAGTGAGTGACCACATAAGCACCGCAGAATTTCAGACTAAAGATACAGCTAGTGTGGATAAGAGAATTGAGGAATCCTGCACTGTAGGAGCCCACAATCAGCGAGGCACAGACCTCAGGAGACATGACGGTTGGATAGAGCAGGGGCTTACAAATAGCAGCATAGCGGTCATAGGCCATGGCAGCGATGAGATAGCACTCACTGGTGGCAAAACCCGCATAGAAGAACATCTGAGTCATGCAGCCAAAATAGGAGATCACTTTCCTCTTGGCCAAGAAGTTCACCAGGGTCTGGGGCACAACTGTGGAGGAGTAGCAGAAATCCAAGAAGGAGAGGCTCTTCAGGAGGGAGTACATGGGTGTGTGCAGAGTGGCACTCACATGGATCAGGAGGAACATGACCAGGTTGCCCAGCAGAGTGGCGGTGTACATGCCCAGGAACACCACGAAGAGCAGCTTCTGGAGCCGGGGGTCAGTGGTGAGGCCCAAGAGCTCAAACTCAATCCCTTGGCTCAGGTTTGCCCCTTTCATGCTTCTCCAGTGCTCTGTGGTGGAGAAAGAAGGCACCACTATAAATTAGATTGAACACCTGGGGCTCTCACTGAGTTTAATTCTGCCTAAGGACAGCCTTCTGAAGATGAGTCTTATTGAGGGCATTTGGTTTTGTAGATGAAACTCTGTCATAGAAAGGGTCTTCTCTCCTTGGTTGGTTGGCTAGTTGGTAAGCATTACTTGAGCAGCAGTGGAAAATATAAGAGAAATATCCACAATTGGTCTCGAGGATCTTAAAAATTCTAAGTAATGAAACAGTCACTTACCAAGTATATATTCATAGTTTTCCATATGCTAAGCTCTGTGTTCTCCCTATCAGGATTTCAAGAGTGCCTGACCTCGGGAAGCTTATATTCTATAGACAGTATATTTTGTGTTTAAGCCACACATACTGCAGTGTCAGACTGCCAAGGTTCAAAGTTGGGACTTTGCCATTAACTAGCTGTGTAATCTCGGGAATGTTACTTTACCTTTCTGAGTTTCCATTTTTCCATCTGTGAAATAAGGATAATAGCACCTGTCTCTAAAGATTATTATAAAAATTCAATGAGTTATTTCATGCAGAGAACTTGAACAAATTCGAGCACTTTGAGGAAGTTCAAAGAAGGTTAGCTATGAGCATTCTCACTAAGAAGATAGACCCAAAACCCAAATAAACATGATAAATAAGATGAACCCACAACAAAGCTTAGCAAGCAACCTACCACCTAACAGTATCGACAGAGACATACGTGTTATGTAAGCGTTACTAAACAGGCCTTCAGAGAGGCTGTAGATGGCTCATTGGGTCAGCTATAAAATTGGCTCTGTGAAATCAGCACTAGCCAGGCAATAACGTGAGTAATTAAGGTAACAAGGGCTGAGAGTGTGGAGGGGTGAAGGTGGTATAAGACTGCATGTGGGATCCTCCATCAACAGGAGAGTCTCTTCATCATCCACAAAGCTGACCATCATTTCCAGAGAACAAAATTACCCTGGACTCAGGGGATGTTGCGGCCAGCAGGGAAGGAACGAAGTGAGTGAGGCTTTGTGAAAATGTCTTTTCTATTTAGAGAGTGAATAAGGCTATGAATGCATCACCTAAACACCACGCTCTCCTCTGCCCCATTGGCTCCTCTACCACATGTCTTCCCAAGTTACCTCTGGGCGCTGAGCCAGTTAAGCACCCCGTGCTCTTGGGTGAAGACTCTCAGTTACAAAGACTTTGAAGCCAACAGATGTGGCTGAGTAAGACAAAAAAGGTCAAAAGTGAGCTGCCTCCTCCTGCCCTGAGGAGAGTAAGTGAATAACACACCTGTGAAAAGTGTTGGAAGAATTTGGAAGAGGAAAGAGCTGGATTGAGCAGGCAAAGATTCTGACTAATTCCAATGGCATAATTTCCAGAATCATCAAACAAACTGGGCAGGAGAAGATTCTGGACATATGTATAACTAAATTTAGTTGTCAGGCAGGGAATGAGGCACTATTTGTGTTGATAGAATACTGTGACTAGTGACAAGAAAAAAGCTTTTAGAAATGCCCAAAGAGGTAACACGCCCTAATAAAATTGAGACACAAAATATAAGTGCAAATTTGAACACAGAACGTTAGCAATTGCTTTTAGAGCACGTGGAATGCAATTATGTGACTCATTTCAAGTCACTTAGATGTAACATTCAGCTATCCTTAATCTAACAGCTGCCATTGTATAATAAATCCCACTATTGTAGAATGTGGGCAGCCCTAGATTTGGGTTGCAAATGTCTTTGGTGCCATTGGTGACAAAGGCCAATTCGACTTCAAGGCAAATTAGAGGAATTCAGATAAATGACTGTAAAATTCCCAGAGTGGAAATAATTTGCAGGCACTTTAAGAAAATAGAGGCCGGGCACGGTGGCTCAAGCCTGTAATCCCAGCACTTTGGGAGGCCGAGATGGGCGGATCACGAGGTCAGGAGATCGAGACCATCCTGGCTAACACAGTGAAACCCTGCCTCTACTAAAAAATACAAAAAACTAGCCGAGCGAGGTGGCGGGCGCCTGTAGTCCCAGCTTCTCGGGAGGCTGAGGCAGGAGAATGGCATGAACCCGGGAGGCGGAGCTTGCAGTGAGCCGAGATCGCGCCACTGCACTCCAGCCTGGGCGACAGAGCGAGACTCCGTCTCAAAAAAAAAAAAAAAAAAAAAAAAAAAAAAGAAAATAGAAAGGTGGTCATTAAGAGTGGAGTAGAATTTTGAGACCCAGCTTCCCATCTTCTTTCTTTGGTGGGCTGTTTCAATTTAGGTAACAGGTCTGCAAGTATCTCTCTGATTAAAAGAACAAAAGAAGAGAAAAACAGGAATGTGTGCAATGCTCAGGACAATGTGGATGAGGCAGGAAGTGTACCCTGGGATGGAGTGGTGGGATGGGATGGGGTAGGGTGTTGGGTAATACAGTGGATAGCTGGTCAGAGCCTCCAGATTTATCACTTGCTTTAAACCCACTCTCTCCCTCTTCTGCTCCCCTTTCCTCTTTCATCTCTCTTCTCCAATCTGCACTAAATTCAAAATTCTTCAGAATTTAGAGTGCCTCAGGGAAAGGATTATGGAGAAATGGGCATCTCTGACAGTTGTTCAAAGGATGCTGCAATTACCACTATTTCTATTGGCTGTAGTTTGTACCTGTGAATGAAATGTAGGAGGAAAACTTGAAGGTGATCTTATCATATCGGAATGGATTATGGAGTGGAGTGCATAAGAATGAGAGCAAATGCCTGGGGCCTGTGGATGAGGGAGGCATAGGGAAGAAGCTCTATGTATACCCTCCTCCCTGGGATACCACAGTGAGAGCACACTTGGATATGAAGGGCAGGCAGCCAAGGAAAGCAGCCAGTGAGACTCCTTGAGCAACAGTGATCCCAAATAATTGTTCTTAAACAGTAGGCTGCCTTGCCCAAGGTTCACAGGAGAAGCTTGTTATACGTGCAGATTCCAGGTCCCAACCCACAGAAAATTTGATCCAATAGGTCTATAGCTTGGCCCCAAAGCCTGGTGATTCTGAATGAGACAGGAGGTCTCTGAACCTCACTCTGAGAAACACTAAACCATGGGGTACTTGCAGGAGCACACGGATCTTCCTGAGCCACATATACATGTCTCTTCCCAGCTTGCTAGACTTGTCTGTGTCCTGGGAAATCAGCCTGTGGGTAGGATGGTCATCCTGGACACGCTCTTCCCTCCAGAAGACATATCTGTGGTTCACAATTTCCAGAAATCTGGGTTACTACCTGATGATAATCTAACACCAGAGCATTTCCTCCTTCAAAGTTGCTTCAGATGGCCTTCAGCAAACCATGTAATTCTAGCAAAGCGCCTGGCTTGATGTCAGAGCTGCTGCTGTGGGGGTCAGAACGCAAGTCTTCCATAGAAGCACAACGAAGACAAAGCCAGACTCGTTGTGTTCATAGACTGAGTCTGGGGATCAGAGCCTGCCACTGGCTTTAGTCTCTCACGTTGTCAGAGGTGCGGGGCAGCCCCACTCCCTGCGAGCTCCTCACACTGATCTTGTGCTGGTGGGAGCCACCCCAGAGCCACCTTTTCCCCTGGCAGCCCAGCAGCTCACCACTGGGGAGGAGGATGCATTCACTGATTAAAGTTTAAAAGGCAGGTGAGGAAGTGGGACTAATTAGCCCCACGAAGGCCCATTAAAGTGTTTGAAAAGTTACTAGCATCTCTGAGAGTCTACCCATGAGGAAACAAGGGGCTGGGAAACTGGGAATGAGGGGAATAGATCCACACAGATCCCTGCAAATATGCTGAGCACTCGCCCCAAAACACTACTCCACCTTCACCCTAAACTTAACTCTTACGTGATTATCTGTATTTCCTCGACACTGGAAAACCAGGTTTTTCTTTTTTCTGTGCCAGTTACCCAATGTACATTTGTGCTGTAGATGAGAGCTGAGGACCTTCCTGCCCTTCAAGATTATAGTAAAGTTAGAGGCATGTTATGTGGTTCCCAAATATTTGGGAACTTTCTAGGTATCTTTCTGTTATTGATTTCTAATGTAAAAGTATATAGTCAGAAAATACATTGTGTATGACTTGATACTTTTGAATTTATTGAGATTTACTTTAAGGCCCAGAATAGGACCCATCTTGGTGAATGTTCTATGTCCACTTGAAAGGAAACTATCTTCTGTTTTGTCGAGTGGAGTGTTCCATCTGTAACTGCCAATTAGGTCAAGTTGGTTGGTATTGTCGTCCAAGTCTTTCTAATCTGCTGTTAATCTCATCCAGAGTATGTTTTCATATCAGACATTGTAGGTTTCATCTACAGAAGTTTGTTTTCAGTCTCTTTTTATATCTTCCTGTCTTTACATTTTTTGTACATATGGAATACCATTATAACTTTAATGTACAGTACAGTTTTGAAATCGGACAACTTGTTGTCAAATCCCTGCTTAACAATTTGTTAGCTAGGTAACATCTAGAAAGTTTATTAACTTTGCTAATACTCAGTTTTCTCACCTGTAAAATGTGGATGATAATAGTACCTGCCTCACATACCTGCTAAGACTGAATTTAATAAGACAACATATGTAATGATCCCCACAATAAATATTTCTTATTACTGCTTAACAAAGCACCCTAAAACTTAACGTTTTAAACCAATCACATATTTGCTCAAATATCTGTAATCTTGGCTGGGCTCAGCTGAGTGGTTAGACTGCTGATGTCACCTGAATTTATTCATGTGGCTACAGTCATCTAGAGCCTCAATTAGGGCTGGATGGTTCAGTATGGCTTCACTCACATGCTTCAGCGTGAGGGGCTGGAATAGCTGGAGGCAAGCTAGACCTTTCCCTTCATAGTATCTTCAGCAGAATTATCAGACTTTTCATCACATGGTGGCTCAGGGCTCAAAGAGAGATATAGAAGCTTCCAAGCATCTTAAGGCTGGACTCTGGAACTCTTCAAGATTATAATAAAATCAGAGGCATCTTATGTAGTTTCCAAATATTTGGGAATTTTCTAGGGATTTTCTGTTATTCATTTTTAATTTAATAGCATGTGGTCAGAGAATACACTTTGTATGACTTGATACTTTCAAATTTATTGAGACTTATTTTAAGGCCCAGAATATGATCTGTCTTGGTGAATGTTCTATGTCCACTTGAATGTTCTATTTCAACTTGAAATGTTGAGTGGAATGTTTTATCTATAACTTTCCAATTAGCTCTATAACAACCAATTAGGTCAAATTGGTGGATATTGTTGTTGAAGTCTACTACATCCTTTCTAAATCTGCTGTTAATCTCATCCAGTGTGCGTTTTCACATCAGACATTGTAATTTTCATCTACAGAAGTCACCAGTGTCACTTGCGCTGCATTCTACTGGTCAAAGAAAGTCAAATGGGCAGCACAGATGCAAGGGGGAAAGAAAATAGACTCTATCTCTTGATGGTGGCAATGGCATGTATGCATAGGATTGTGAAGAACTGTTAGCCACAAGAGTGTCAGTCAGAAGAATCGCCATGTTTGCGAAAGATTTAGCATAATAGATCACAGTTGATCATAGTAAATATTAGCTATCATTATTCTTGAGTTTATATAAACTTGGAGTTGAAGATGTAGCCAAAAGGGCATGAACATAGGTAGGAACTGAACTTAAACAAAAAAAAAAAGCCCAAAGTGAGACAAGGAAAAATATTTGTGTTTGGGTTTCTTTCTTTTTTTTTTTTTTTTTTTCTCACTTTTTTTTTTCTTTTTTTTTTTTTTGTTTTGAGGCAGAGTCTTGCTCTGTCAGCCAGACTGGAGTGCAGTGGCATGATCTCAGCTCACTGCAACCTCTACTTCCCGGGCTCAAGCGATTCTCCTGCCTCAGCCTCCTGAGTAGCTGGGATTACAAGCATGTGCCACCACGCCCGGCTAATTTTTGTATTTTTAGTAGAGACAGGGTTTCACCATGTTGGCCAGGCTGGTCTTCAACTCCTGAGCTCAGGTGATCCGCCCACCTTGGCCTCCCAACGTGCTGGGATTACAGGCATGAGCCACTGCGCCCGGCCTCTGTTTGGGTTTCTTAAGAAGGCCTGGAGGAGAAAATAAAAAAAGAGGAGTGAAGGGAGAAAAATGATAAAGAGAAAGAGAAGAAAAGAGAAATCTTATAATCGAATTTACCTACGGGAGACTTTAACTTCCGGCCAAGACGGAGTCATGGGGACCAAATTTACCCCCCTACCTAAAACCACATCAAAAATTAAAAAGAAAATAACTTAAAAATACATAAAACAGTTTTTGGGATATCAGACATGACACAGTGAAAGACAATGACCCCAAAAGGTGGGAAACAAATGAGGTGAACACAACAGTTGCCCCAGCTTACTGCCTTTGGAGAGTTTCCAGACCACAGGGCAGAGAGGGCGGACTGAGATGGATCCTGGAGGACACTCTGACTTGAGAAGGAGCTGGTACTTTGGAAAGATCTATGGGGCCAATGTTCCTATGACAGAGTACTAGACAGAGAAATTTCCATAAAGGGAGAACCCCAGAGGGCCCTCTCTCAAGTATTCATAAGAGTAGTGATGAGAGGACAAAGGGAAGCGAAGCCGGAGCTGCGGGTGCTTTTTCTGCCTGCAGTGTCTCAGATTCATTCTTAGGAACTGAGAATTTAATCTTCTAAAATGTCAAAAAGACCACCTTATGCCCCACCTCCCACCCCAGCTCCTGCAAAACAAATGCCCAGCACACCAGCGTTTGTGCGATACAGTCCATACAGTCATCTCGCCCACAACAACTACAGGCTGGGAGCGAACCCGGGTGCCAACAGCCGGGTCAGGCATCCTCTGGTATTATGATTCCAAAACCACCAAAGCCACCAGATAAGCTGCCGATATCCTACATGAGGTACAGCAGAAAGGTCTGGGACCAAGTCACGGCTTCCAACCCTGACCTCAAGTTGTGGGAGATTGGCAAGATGATTGGTGGCACGTGGCGAGATCTCACTGATGAAGAAAAACAAGAATATTTAAACGAATACAAAGCAGAAAAGATAGAGTACAATGAATCTATGAAGGCCTGTCATAATTCCCCCGTGTACCTTGCTTACATAAATGCAAAAAGTTGTGCAGAAGCTGCTTTAGAGGAAGAAAGTCAACAGAGATGGTCTCGCATAGAGAAAGGAGAACCTTACATGAGCATTCAGGCTGCTGAAGATCCAGGTGATTATGAATGATGGCTTTTCAATGACGCATACAGCCACTGCCTGTTTCCAGAGAAACCACAGCCTCGTCAATGAAATCCTTAGTGACAGTGTGGTGCTAGACATTTGGTCAGTTGTCACAACTGCTAGAATGCAGGTCCTCAAACGACAGATCCAGTCCTTAATGGTTCATCAGTGAAAACTAGAAGCTGAACTTCTTCTAATAGAGGAACAATACCAGAGGAAGAGGAGGAAATTCCTGGAACGCACAGATTCATTTAGCAATAACTTAAAAGGTTGTGCGATCTGAAGGTAGAAGTGGATATGGAGAAAATTGCAGCTGAGATTGCACAGGCAGAGGAACAGGCCCGGAAAAGGCAGGAGGAAAGGGAGGAGGCGGCAGACCAAGCTAAGCACCTCTAAGTTTTCTACTTTATTTACTTCCTGTCTCCTAACATTTGTAAAGCTTTTGTCTGGTCAGGTATGTCTATGTTCTTTTACTCCACAGTTTAACTGGCTACATTTTTACTTTATACCAAGTTCTCTTCAAACACTAAAATTCTCCAACAGAGTGCCCCTTCCTAGTGTGAATGAGGTTCCTAAAGGTACTCAGACCATAATCCACATGTTATATGTAACAATTAACTGGTCAATCATTTCTACATAATACATTTAGCTGAATTCTCCTAATAAATAAAAAGGTCAACTGTCAGCAGGAATGATTCCATTCCAACAAGGTGGAGAAACAGGGGCATGTTTCTCCAACATTCCAATGGAGACAGAGGAGACATACCTTGAAGAAATGACAGAGAGCCAACAGAATGGTGAAGAAAGCACATCTACTCCTTAAGACAAGGAGAGTGGGCAGGAGGGGATCGACAGTATGACAGAGGAAGGAAACAGTGATAGTAACACTGGCTCGGAGAGCAACAGCGCAACAGTGGAGGAGTCACCAACAGATCCCATACCAGAAGATGAGAAAAAAGAATAAATGTTGCCTTGTTTTATGTGTTCTAAATACTTTTTGAAATGAAAAAAAAAATGTTTTTTGGTTAAAAAAAAAAAAAAGAGTAGGGGTGAGTACATCATATGGAGAAACTACCCAAGGACAGGGAAGGAACAACCTGAAAATACCAGAGGCAACATTGCCCAGTGCTTACAGAGGGCCAATTACAGTGCCGGTTCTACCAGCTGGACAGGAAAAGCTCATAACTCATGGGGGTTTGGGTGTTCCAGAAGTTATTTCCTCAGTATTGCGGAATAATTAGCCCTAGAATGACCCTGCTGTGGACCTGCCTAACAAATCGTGAAGGCAAGACCAAAAGGCTCAGACTGTTGCCAAATAATTTTAACTGCGTTCCAGAACCAAAGACACTTATAGGATTATAAAAATATCCACCACTCAACAAGATAATATTCACAATCTCTAGCATCTGAAAAAAGATTATTTAGATTTGTAAAGAGACAGGAAAACATGACCCATGAAAAGAAAAATAATCGACCAACTGAAACTGACCCAGAAATGACACAGACGTTAGAGTTAGTACAGAAGCACATTAAAACAGTTATTATAATTGTATTCCATATGTACAAAAAATAAGCAAAGACAAGAAGATATAAAAAGAGACTGAAAACAAACTTCTGTAGATGAAACCTACAATGTCTGATATGAAAACATACTCTGGATGAGATTAACAGCAGATTAGAAAGACTTGGACGACAATACCAACCAACTTGACCTAATTGGCAGTTACAGATGGAACACTCCACTCGACAAAACAGAAGATAGTTTCCTTTCAAGTGGACATAGAACATTCACCAAGATGGGTCCTATTCTGGGCCTTAAAGTAAATCTCAATAAATTCAAAAGTATCAAGTCATACACAATGTATTTTCTGACTATATACTTTTACATTAGAAATCAATAACAGAAAGATACCTAGAAAGTTCCCAAATATTTGGGAACCACATAACATGCCTCTAACTTTACTATAATCTTGAAGGGCAGGAAGGTCCTCAGCTCTCATCTACAGCACAAATGTACATTGGGTAACTGGCACAGAAAAAAGAAAAACCTGGTTTTCCAGTGTCGAGGAAATACAGATAATCACGTAAGAGTTAAGTTTAGGGTGAAGGTGGAGTAGTGTTTTGGGGCGAGTGCTCAGCATATTTGCAGGGATCTGTGTGGATCTATTCCCCTCATTCCCAGTTTCCCAGCCCCTTGTTTCCTCATGGGTAGACTCTCAGAGATGCTAGTAACTTTTCAAACACTTTAATGGGCCTTCGTGGGGCTAATTAGTCCCACTTCCTCACCTGCCTTTTAAACTTTAATCAGTGAATGCATCCTCCTCCCCAGTGGTGAGCTGCTGGGCTGCCAGGGGAAAAGGTGGCTCTGGGGTGGCTCCCGCCAGCACAAGATCAGCGTGAGGAGCTCACAGGGAGTGGGGCTGCCCCGCACCTCTGACAATGTGAGAGACGAAAGCCAGCGGCAGGCTCTGATCCCCAGACTCAGTCTATGAACACAATGAGTCTGGCTTTGTCTTCGTTGTGTTTCTATGGAAGACTTGTGTTCTGACCCCCACAGCAGCAGCTCTGACATCAAGCCAGGCGCTTTGCTAGAATTACATGGTTTGCTGAAGGCCATCTGAAGCAACTTTGAAGGAGGAAATGCTCTGGTGTTAGATTATCATCAGGTAGTAACCCAGATTTCTGGAAATTGTGAACCACAGATAAGTCTTCTGGAGGGAAGAGCGTGTCCAGGATGACCATCCTACCCACAGGCTGATTTCCCAGGACACAGACAAGTCTAGCAAGCTGGGAAAAGACATGTATATGTGGCTCAGGAAGATCCGTGTGCTCCTGCAAGTACCCCATGGTTTAGTGTTTCTCAGAGTGAGGTTCAGAGACCTCCTGTCTCATTCAGAATCACCAGGCTTTGGGGCCAAGCTATAGACCTATTGGATCAAATTTTCTGTGGGTTGGGACCTGGAATCTGCACGTATAACAAGCTTCTCCTGTGAACCTTGGGCAAGGCAGCCTACTGTTTAAGAACAATTATTTGGGATCACTGTTGCTCAAGGAATCTCACTGGCTGCTTTCCTTGGCTGCCTGCCCTTCATATCCAAATGTGCTCTCACTGTGGTATCCCAGGGAGGAGGGTATACATAGAGCTTCTTCCCTATGCCTCCCTCATCCACAGGCCCCAGGCATTTGTTCTCACAGCTGGAAACTAAACTCCTTTTAAGAAGGGTCTCTATGATGAGAGTTATAGATATACAGTGAGAGACCCATTTTAAAAGGAGTTTGGTCTCCAGCTATGAGAGGAATGAAAAATATTATTCCTTAAATACATAAAATGAAGGTATCTTTAGACATTGTGCCACCTAAATTACAAGACTTCAGTTGTCCAAGCAACTGAAGTTCCCTTTCTTCTTAACTGTCACCTCAGAATTTTGCTTTTGTCTTCTAAGACAGTGATTCATAAAGTATGATCCAAGGCCAAGAGCCAGGAATTTGTTTTTTAAAAATAAAAGTTCTTTCTATGGTTTTTTGGAACCAAATATACACCATTCTTTAGATTTTAACTTCTATGTAAATCTAAGAGTTATTTGCTGGTAATTTTCTACATGATTAATTACGAAATCCTAAAATGTTGTGAGGGTTATGGTTTTTTAAAAAGGCAGCGTTTTTCAGATTTTTGAGAAACCATGTCTTTCCTCAGATAAAAGGAAAGGGCACCCGTCTATGCAAAATAACAGAAATAGGAGCCTCTTTCCATTTTTTTTCTTCCTCATAGGTGGGACATGAAAAAGTCCCTGTGTAACTCACAAGGACCCCTCAGAATAGTTTGAATAACTGCTCTAAAAAGTTTACTGTTTCTTATCGGAGAGGAATGACCAGCAGGGAACAAAAATAATAGCTATAGAAAAGTGAGAAAGATCAAGAAGATGAGTTTGAATTAAAATATTACCGACAGATCAAATTAACCCCTCTCCCAAAGTGAGGATGGGGAATTTCTGAGACTGGAAGAGATAGAAAAAAGAACAAAGTGAAACCTGAAGATAAAATTTTACTAGCCAAAAATTCTCTGTAGGGAAATAATAACAGGATAATCCATTAGTAATCAATGATGACCTATTGAAAAAAATTTAATTTATATCTGCTGCAGTAGACTCCTCTGGAAGGAATAAAAATTTACCCTTATCACTCATAAGTAATTGAGTAGGAGAGGAGTTGTGAAGACTACAAAGTCCAGGGAGCTGTAGGACAGCAGCCTCCAATGTTTTTGGTACCAGGGACTGGTTTCGTGGAAGACAATTTTTCCACAGACTGGGGTAAAGGGAGGGAAGTGGCAGGATAGTTTCAGGATGAAACTGTTCCACCTCAGATCATCAGGCATTAATTAGATTCTCGCAAGGTGCATGCAACCTAGATTCCTTGCCTGCACAGTTCGCAATAGTGTTCCAGCTCCTGTGATAATCTAATGTCACCACTGATCTGACAGAAGGCAGAACTCAGGCAGTAATGGAGGTGATGTGGAATGGTCGTAAATACAGATGAAGCTTCACTTGCTTACCCACCACTCACCTCCTGCTGTGTAGCCTGGTTCTACAGTACCAGTCTGTGGCCCAGGGGTTGGGGACCCCTTCTGTAGGACCTTATGAGAAAATAGCTGCAGGTGCTCCTGGATAGAAACACCATGGCCTTGGGACCTAACCTATTGCAAAAGGGAGAGGAGATTCTAGCAGAGCAGCCAAACTTGAAAAAAAAAAACTTGGATTTACTAAAAAGAGTAAGCAAACAGTACACTTGCCTCTGACAGAATAGCAACATGAGAAGAGGGTCTTGTGATATTAATTCTGAAATTTGTGGTTTAATACATGGTCTCTCTACTCAGTTCTGATATAGGTATATGCAGTTATACATATAAAATAGGTAAAGGTATATCTTCTTAATTGAAAGATGAAATGTTCTACCCTACCAAATTTTTAACAAGTCCATTTCAGATAGAAAAATATTAAAATCTTCCAATGACTTTGGATTATAAATTTCTCCCTCAAGTTCTGTTCATTTTTGCTTTTTGTATTTAGAGGCTATGTTGCTAGGTGCAAAACATTCGTGATTGTATCATTTTGGTATATCATTAATTTGGATAAATAAGTGATGTTATTTCTGATTTATTTTTTTTTAAATAGCTTTGAAGCGGGGCTAGCCAAGACGGCTGACTATAAGCAGCTAGTTCATGTTGCTCCCACTGGGAGAAAAGAAGGGGCAAGTAAATACAGCATCTTCAACTGAAACATCCAGGTACATGCGTTAGGACTCGTCAAGAAAACAACTCGACCCAGGGAGGATGGAGAAAAGGAAGGCAGGACAACTGTCCACCTGGGAGCAACATGGAGCCAGGGGAGCTGCCCCCACCCAGGGAAGTGGTGAGTAAGTGAGTGAGCAATCCTGGGGACTCATGCTTCTCTCAAAGATCTTGGCAAACCTCAGGTCAGGAGATCCTCTTGTGAACTCACTCCACCAGGGCCTGTGGTCTGACACTCAGAGCTATGTGGAGTCCCAGCACAGCAGCCACTCAGGCACACATGGAGCCCCAGGAGCTTCAGATATCTGGGCTTCCCAAACAAAAGCAGCTGCAACTCTGTCCAAGAAGGCTAGACCCAGCCGGATACAGTGCCTCACGTCTGTAATCCCAGCACTTTGGGAGGCCAAGGCAGGCAGACCACCTGAGGTCAGGAGTTCGAGGCCAGCCTGGCCAATATGGTGAAACCCCATCTCTACTAAAAATACAAAAATTAGCCGGGCGTGGTAGCAGGTGCCCATAATCCCAGCTACTCAGGAGGCTGAGGCAGGAGAACCGCTTGAACCCGGGAGGCAGAGGTTTCAGTGAGCCAAGATTGTGCCATTGCACTCCAGCTTGGGGGACAAGAGTGAGACTGTGTCTGAAAAAAAAAAGAAGGCTAGACCCCTGTACATATCTCTAGGAAAGGGGCTGAATCTAGGGGACTGAGCAGCAATGGTGTGCAGGCCCTACTTCCATGGCACGTCACAGGAGAAGACCCACTGACTTGGAACTCCAACCAGCCACAGTAGCAGCATTACATCTTCCTGAGATGGAGCTCCCAGAGGGAGTGGCAGGCCACCATATTTGCTGTCTCACAGCCTTAGCTATTGTTGCCATCTGATTCTGGGAAGTCCAAGATGAGTAGGGACTGGAGCAGTCCCCTGGCACGGCACAGCAGCTCTACGGAGAGATGGCCAGGCTGCTTTTTCATGCGGGTTCTGGATCCCATTTGTCTTCACTGGCAGAACCTCCTGACCGAGGTCTCCATCCACCCCCTCAGGTGTTTGCCAGCTGGCAGCAATTCCAAACCCCCATGGGACAGAGCTCCCAGAGGGAGGCGTGGGCCACCATCTCTGTTGTTCAGGTACTAAAAACTATGAGGTAACTAGGGACTGGGACGGACCCCGAGCATATTACAGCAGCCCAACAGAAAAGTGGCTAGACTGTTTGCAATGTGAGTCTCAATCCCATAACTCCTCACTGGGTGGGTCCTCCTGGCCGGGGTTTCCAGCCACCCCCTCACTGGGGCTATCAGGCCAGTAGCAGCTCTGAAACTTCCTGAGACAGAGCTCGCAGTGGGAAGGGCGGGTTGCCATCTTTACTGTCTTGCAGCCTTTATCCTTACTGTCTCCAGGCCCAGGAGAGTCTGTGGGGACCGGAGGCTGGTCCAAACCCCCAGCACAGAGCACCCACCTTGCAGAAAAGTGACTGGACTGTTCTCCACCCAGGTCCCAGTCCTTACTTCTCCTCACTGAGCAGGGCCACCCAACCTGGAACTCCAGCACAACCAACCTACTCGCGCCTGACCACTTCAATCACAGAGGCAGCCCAGCATTTCTCCAAGGAGGAAATCCCAGAGTCAACCCACAACCCCTCCACTACTGCAGTTAAAGTGGTACAACCCTAACAGCCCTTGGGCTGGGGAAGGAACAAGGGGCCTAGTCACTACACTGGCACCTCCAGCACGCCACAGCCACAGTACAGAGAAGAGTCCAGTCCCTCTTCCCTGGGAACCCCTGGCCCCTACTCTTCACTAGGCAGGGCCCCCAGCTCATGACTGCAGAACAGTTGTCCCACCCACAGTTGATTATACCCGTCGGAAGTGGCCCAGGGTTTTCCCCAGAGGCATCCAACTGCCACTCTGCCACTACCACAGCAGCAGTTGCATCCCTGCTGCCCTTGGTCTGGGGAAGAAACAAAGAGCCTGAGGGCTATACCTGAGCTACACACCACAGTAACCATATGAAGAGGAGACCAGTCTCTCTTCCAAGCAAGCTCTTGACCCCCGATCCCCAAGCAGAGCTCCAAGCTTATGCCAGCAGTTCAGCTGCCCCACCCCACTGGCTGAACACTCCCAGTAACAGCGGCTCCACATTCCTCAGAGGTGAAGCCCTCAGGGGCAAATGAAAGCCCCTCTACCACTGTCTCTGCAGTGGAACTGCCCTTGCTACCCTGAGACTAATGAAGGAGCAAAGACCTTAAGTACCTTATCCACACTTCCATCAAGCAGCAGTCTACCCAAGGAGAGGAGGCCAGTCTGTCTCCCATGGGTCCCACCTACCCCTCACCTCCCCCTCTCCACTTATCACCCAGCAGGGAACCCTCAGCTTGGGCCCATAGCCCCATTCAGGGCTGATTGCACTAAGTGATTGCTGACCTGTGTCTCTCTGGGGTAGGGCTCCCAGGAGATAAGGGAAAGACTTTCAGCCACAACCACTGCTAAAGTTCATTCCTCTGACGTCTCCAAGTTGGGGAGGAAACATAAACCCTAAGAATACCCTAGAGCTGCAGTGGGAAGTCTGGGAGTGTCAAGCCACAATCTACAGGCAGCACTCAAGTGGGAGAGGAGGGCACATTTTCAGAGCATTGAGAGGGAGCATGGCTGCAACTGTGAGGAAATATAGGGGAGCCACAGGACTGAGCAAGAGCCTACCAACTGACCACTACATCTGAGTGCCACCTACCGGATCACACCCCAAAGCTTCAACACCAAAAATACCTCACTAACCTACCCCTCTGTGAAACCGAAGATAAGTCAGCTACAAAGAATAACCCCGCACAAAGCCTCAGACCCGTGAAAATATCCAGAAAAGAAGTCAATTTTCTGTACTCATTCTACACCACAGCTAAAGAAACACCCAAATGCAGAGATAAAAAATGACCAACGCAAGAACTCTGGCAACGCAAATGGTCATAGTGTCTTATGTCCTCCAAATGATCGCACTAGTTCTTGAACAAGGGTTTTTAACCAGGCTGAGTTGGCTGAAATGACAAGAAATAGAATTCAGAATGTGGATAGGAATGAAGATCATCAAGATTCAGGAAAACAGCAAAACCCAATCCAAGAAACTAAGAATCACAATAAAACAATACGGGAGCTGACAGACAAAATAGCCAGTATAAAAAAGAACTTAACTGATCTGATAGAGCTGAAAAACACACTAAAAGAATTTCACAATGCAATCACAAGTATTAACAGCAGATCATGCTGAGGAAAGAGTCTCAGAACTTGAAGACTGGCTTTCTGAAATAAGACAGTCAGACAAAAATCAAGAAAAAAGAATGAAAATGAATGAACAAAACCTCTGAGAAATATAGGATTATGCAAACAGACCAAATGTATAACTCACGGGCACCCTTGAAAAGGGCAGGAATAAAGCAAACAACTTGGAAAACATATTTCAAGATACTGTCCATGAAAACTTTTCCAACCTTGCTAGAGAGGCCAACAGTCAAATTCAGGAAATACAGAGAATCCTTGCAAGATTCTACACAAAAATACTGTCCCCAAGACACATAATTGTCAGATTTTCTAAGGTCCAAATGAAAGAAAGGATGTTAAAGGCAGCTAGAAAGAAAGGACAGGTCATCTACAAAGGGAACCCCATCAGGCTAACAGCAGACATCTATAAGCCAGAAGAGATTGGGGACCTATATACAACACCCTTAAAAAAAAATCTTAAAACCAAGAATTTCATATCCAATCAAACTAAGCCTTGTCAGTGAAGGAGAAATAAGATCCTTTTCAGATAAGCAAATGCTAAGGGAGTTTATTACCACTAGGCCTGCCTTACAAGAGATCTTGAAAGGAGCACTAAATATGAGAAGGAAAAACCACTACCAGCCAATCCAAAAATACACCCAGATACACAGACCAGTGACACTATAATGCAACCACACAAACAAGCTGGCATAATAACCAGCTTACAACACAATGACAGGATCAAATCCACACATATCAATACTAACCTTGAATGCAAATGAGCTAAATGCCCCATTTAAAAAGGCAGAGTGACAAGCTGGACAAAATAGCAAGACCCAATGGTAGGCTCTCTTCAAGAGACCCATATCACACACAGTGACACCCATAGGCTCAAAATAAAGGAATGAAGAAAAATCTACCAAGCAAATGGAAATAAGAAAAAAGCAGGGGTTGCAATCCTAATTTCAGACAAAACAGACTTTAAACCAATAAAGATCAAAAAACAAGACAAAGAAGGGGCATTACATCAGTGTATTAGTCCATTCTCATGCTGCTATGAAGAAATACCTGAGACTGGGTAATTTATAAAGAAAAGAGGTTTAATTGACTCACAGTTCTGCAGCATTGCTGGGGAGGCCTCAGGAAACTTACAATCATGGCAGAAGACACCTCTTCACAAAGTGGCAGGGGACAGAATGAGTCCCAGCAGGGGAAATGCCAGACACTTATAAAACCATCAGATCTAATGAGAACTCACTATCATGAGAACAGCATGGGGGAAACCACTCCCAAGATTCCATTACCTCCCACCGGGTTCCTCCTGTGAAACGTGGGGATTCTGGGAACTACAATTCAAGATGAGATTTGGGTGGGGATTCAGAACCAAACCATATCAATCAATAAAGGGTTCACTTCCAACAAGAAGACCTAACTATCCTAAATATATATCCACCCAACACAGGAGCACACAGATTCATAAAGCAAGGTCTTAGAGACCTACAAAGCGACTTAGACTCCCACACAATAGTAGTGGGAGACTTCAACATGCCACTGACAGTATTAGACCAATTTCGAGGCAGAAAGTTAACAAAGATATTCAGTACCTGAACACAACATTGGACCAAATGGATCTGATTGACTGCTACAGAACTCTCCACGCAAAAACAACAGAATATACCTTGTTCTCATCACCACATGGCACATACTCTAAAATTGATCACACAATTGAACATAAAACAATTCTCTGCAAATGTAAAAGAACCAAAATCATACTAAACACACTCTCAGACCACACAGCAATAAAAATAGAAATCAAGACTTTAAAAAAAATCACCTAAAACCATGCAATTATGTGGAAATTAAAAGTCCTCAGTGGCTTTTGTGTAAGTAAAAAAATCACAGCAGAAATCAAGTTCTTTGAAACTAATGAGAACAAAGATACAACATACCAGAATCTCTCGGACACAGCTAAGGCAGTGTTAAGAGGAAAATTTATAGCACTGAACTCCCCAAGTAAAAGTTAGAAAGATCTCAAATTAACAACCTAACATTACAACAAAAAGAACTGGAGAAGCGAGAGCAAACCAACCCCAAAGCTAGCAGAAGACAAGAAATAACTAGGCCGGGCGCGGTGGCTCAAGCCTGTAATCCCAGCACTTTGGGAGGCCGAGATGGGCAGATCACAAGGTCAGGAGATCGAGACCATCCTGACGAACACGGTGAAACCCCGTCTCTACTGAAAAAAAAAAAAAAAAGTACCAAAAAACTACCCGGACGAGGTGGCGGGCGCCTGTAGTCCCAGCTACTCAGGAGGCTGAGGCAGGAGAATGGTGTAAACCCGGGAGGCGGAGCTTGCAGTGAGCTGAGATTCGGCCACTGCACGACAGAGTGAGACTCCGTCTCAAAAAAAAAAAAAAAAAAAAAAGCAGACAAGAAGTAACTAAAATCAAAGCTGAGCTGAAGGAGACTGAGACATGAAAAAACCCATTCAAAAGATCAACAAATGCAAGAGTTGGGTTTTTTTAAAATAACAATAATAATAACATAAATAGGCCACTAGCTAGACAATAAAGAGAGAAGATCCAAATAAACAAAATCAGAAACAGCAAGAGATGCTATCACTGATCCCACAGAAATACAAATAACCATCAGAGACTACTGTGAACACCTCTTTTCTTCTTCAAACTAGAAAACCTAGAAGACGTGGATAAATTCCTGGATACATATACCCTTGCAAGACTGAGCCAAGAAGAAATTGATTCCCTGAACAAACCAATAACAATCTCCAAAACTGAGTGAGTAATAAATAGTCTACCAAACAAAAAAGGCACCGAACTAGATGCATTCACAGCCAAATTCTACTAGATATACAAAGAAGAACTAGTATCACTCCTACTGAAACTATCCCAAAAAATTGAGGGGAGACTCCTCTCCAACTCATTTTATAAGACCAGCATCATCCTGATACCAAAACCTGGCAGAGACACCACAATAAAAGAAAACTTCAGGCCAATATCCTTGATGAACATTGATGCAAAAATCCTCAACAAAATACTTGCAAATTGAATCCAGCAGCACGCCAGAAAGATAATCCATCACAATGAAGTAGGCTTTATCCCTACATACACATGTATTGATATAAATGAATAAATGTGAATAATCACATAAACAGAACTAAAGACAAAAATCACATGATTATCTCAATAGATGCAGAAAAGGCTTTTGATAAAATTCAACGTCCCTTCATGCTAAAAACTCTCAATGAACTAGATATTGAAGGAACATAACTCAAAATAATAAGAGCCACATATGACAAACCCTCAGCCAGTATCTTGCTGAATTGGCAAAAGCAGGAAGCATTCTCCTTGGAAACCAGCACAAGACAAGAATACCCTCTCTCACCACTCCTATTCAACACAGTATTGGAAGTCCTGGCCAGAGCAATCAGATAACTGAAAGAAATAAAGGGCATTCAAATAAGAAGGGAGGAAGTCAAAGTATCTTTGTTTGTAGATGACATTATTCTATATCTAGAAAACCCCACAGTCTTGGCCCAAAAGCTCCTTCAGCTAATAAACAACTTCAGCAAAGTCTCAGGATACAAACTCAATGTGTAAAAATTACTACACTCCTATACATCAACAACAGCAAAACCAAGAGCCAAATCAGGAATGCAATCCCATTCACAACTGCCACGAAAAGAATAAAATACCTAGTAATACAGCTAACCAGGAAGGTGAAAGATCTCTACAATGACAATTACAAAACACTGTTCAAGGAAATCAGAGATGACATAAACAATGGAAAAGCATTCCATGCCCATGTACAGGAAGAATCAATATCATTAAAATGGCCATACGGCCCAAAGCAATTTACAGATTCAATGCTATTCCTATAAAACTGACAATGACATTTTTCACAGAACAAGAAAAAATTATTTTAAAATTCATATGGAACCAAAAAAGAGCCCAAGTATCCAAGGTAATTCTAAGCAAAAAACAAAACAAACGAACAAAAAAAAAACAAAGCTGGAAGCATTATGTTCCCCAATTTCAAAGTATACTTACAGGGCTATGGTAACCAAAACAGCATGGTACTGATATAAAAACAGACACACAGACCAATGGAACAGAATAGAGAGCTCAGAAATAAGGCCACACACCTAGAAGCATCTGATCTTCAACAAACCTGATAAAAACAAGCAATGGGGAAAGGATTCCCTATTTAATAAATTGTGCTGGGATAACTGACTGACTGACTAGTCATATGCTAAAGACTGAAACTGGACCCCTTCCTTACAGCATATACAAAAATTAACTCAAGATGGATTAAAGACTTAAATGTAAAACCCAAAACTATAAAAACACTAGAAGACAACTAGGCAATACCATTGTGGACATAAGAATGGACAAAGATTTCATGACAAAGATACCAACAGCAATCACAGCAAAAACTGACAGAGGCTGGGCCTGCTGGCTCATGCCTGTAGTCCCAGCACTTTCGGAGGCCAAATTAGGAGGATAACTTGAGGCCAGGAGTTCAAGACCAACCTGGCCAACATAGCAAGACCCTATCTCTTAAAAAAAAAAATTGAAAAAACTGACAAACGGATCTAATTAAAGGTAACGGCAGGACAGGTGTGGTGGCTCATGCCTATAATCCCAGCACTTTGGGAGGCCAAGGTGGGCAGATCACCTGAGGTCAGGAGTTTGAGGCCAGCCTGGCCAACATGGTGAAACCCTGTCTCTACTAAAAATACAAACATGGCCGGGCGCGGTGGCTCAAGCCTGTAATCCCAGCACTTTGGGAGGCCGAGACGGGCGGATCACGAGGTCAGGAGTTCGAGACCATCCTGGCTAACACGGTGAAACCCCGTCTCTACTAAAAAATACAAAAAACTAGCCGGGCGAGGTGGTGGGCGCCTGTAGTCCCAGCTACTCGGGAGGCTGAGGCAGGAGAATGGCGTAAAAACCCGGGAGGCGGAGCTTGCAGTGAGCTGAGATCCGGCCACTGCACTCCACCCTGGGCGACATAGCGAGACTCCGTCTCAAAAAAAAAAAAAAAAAAAAAATACAAACAAATTAGCCAGGTGTGGTGGCAGGCACCTGTAGTCCCAGCTACTTGGGAGGCTGAGGCAGGAGAATCACTTGAACCCAGGAGGTGGAGGTTGCAGTGAGCCGTGATTGTGCCACTACACTCCTGCCTGGGTGACAGGGCGTGACTCTGTCTCAAAACAAACAAACAAACAAACAAAAAAAGGTAAAAACTTCTGCACAGTAAAAGAAACTATCAAAAGAGTAGACAGACAACCTACATAATTGGAGAAAATATTTGCAAACTATGCATCTGACAAAAGTCTAATACCCACCATCTATAAAGATCTTAAATTTACAAGAAAAAAACAAACAGCCCCATTAAAAAGTGGGAAAAGGACATGAACAGACACATTTCAAAAGAAGACATGTAGCCAAAAAGCATATGAAAAAATGCTTAATATCACTGATCATTAGAGAAATGCAGATCAAAACCATAATGAGATACCATCTCACATCAATCAGAGTGGTTATTATTAAAAAGTCAAAAAATAACAGATGCTTTCAAGGTTGTGGAGAAAAGGGAATGGCTATACACTGTTGTTAGGTGTGTAAGTTAGTTCAACCATTGTGGAAAGCAGTGTGGCTATTCCACAAAGAGCTAAAAACAGGACAACCATTTGACCCAGCAATCCCATTACTGGGTATATACCCAAAAGAATATAAATTGTTCTACAATAAAGACACAAGCATGCATATATTCATTGCAGCACTGTTCACAATAGCAAAGACATGGAATCAACCTAAATGCCATCAATGGTAGACTGGAAAAAGAAAATGTGGTACATATACACCATGGAATACTGTGCAGCCATTAAAAAAATGAGATTATATCCTTTGCTAGAACACAGATGGAACTGGCGGCCATCATCCTTGGCAAAGTAACACAGGAACAGAAAACCAAACACCACATGTTCTCACTTATAAGTAGGAGCTAAATGATGAGAACACAAGGACACAAAGAGAAGAACAACAGACACTGGGGCCTACTTGAGGGTGGAGGATGGGAATAGGAAGAGGATCAGAAAAAATAACTATTGGGTACTAGGCTTAGTACCTAGGTTACTAAATAATCTGTAGAAAAGAACCCCATGACACGAGTTTACCAATATAACAAACTCATGTATCCCTGAACCTAAAATAAAAATTTTAAGAAAAGTAAAAACAGCTTTGAGGTATAATTCATATACCATGCAATTCACATGTTTGAAATGTACAAAACAATGGTTTTTAGATTAACTCAAAGTGGATGGAAAGAAAAAATTTTTTAAGAAATGGTGTTTAAAATATATTTACATATATGTGCAACCATCACCACAGCCAGTTTTAGAACGTTTTTATCACATGAAAGAGAAACGCCATACCCTTTAGCTGTAACTTTCCTATCCCTCTGTCCCTACTCCCACCTCAGCCTGAAAGAAACACTAATCTACTTTCTGTCTGTATAGATTTCCCTGTTCTGGACATTCATTTGAATGAAATCATAAAGTCTGTGGTCTTTTGTGGCTGGTTTCTTTCCCTTTGCATACTGTTTTCAAGGTTCATCCATGTTGTAGCATGGATCAGTGTTGCATTCTTTTTATGGCCAGATAGCTTTCTGTTGTATGGATATACTATATCTTGTTTATCCATTCTTCAGTTGATGGACCTTTGGGATGTTTTATCCTTCTGGCTAATATGAATAACGCTGCCATAAATGTTTATGCCCAAGTTTCCTTGTGTGTGTTTTCATTTCTCTTGGGTATATACCTAGGAGTGGAATTGCTGGGTCATATCCTAACTCTGTTTAATCATTCGAGATACTGCCAGACTGTTTTTCAAAGCAGCTGCATAATTTTACATTCCCACTGCCAGTGTAAGAGGGTTCCAATTTCTCCACATCCTCACCAACACTTATTCTTTTCTGACTCTTTTATTCTAGCCGTCCTAGTTGCTATGAAGCGGTATTTCACTCTTGCTCCTAATGACTAGTGATGTCAAGCATCTTTTCGTGTGGTTTTGTTTTGTTTTGTTTGCTATTTTTGTGTCTTATTTGAAGGAATATCTATTCAGATCCTTTGCCCATTTAAAATTGGGTTATATGTTTTTCTGTTATTGACTTATAAGAGTTTCTTATATATTCTAGATACAAGTCACTCATCAGATATAGATGATTTACAAATATTTCTCCCATTACATGAGTTGTCTTTCACTTTCTTGATAGTGTCTTTTGAAGCACAAAGGTTTTCATTTTGATGAAGTCCAATTTACCTGTATTTTCGTTTGTTGCTCATGCTCCTGGTATCATATCTGAGAATTCTTTGCCAAATTCAAGGTCATGAATATTTACCTTCTAAATGTTTTCTTCTAGAGTTTTACACTTTTTGTTCTTACACGTAAGTCTTTGGTCTATTCTGAGTGAATTTTTGATGGGAAGTCAGGGTTCAGCACTGGCTGGAAATGAAGAGGAGAGAGAGGCATGTGTTCTTGGCTGCAGTAGTCAGGAATCAAATATTCCTCTCTAGAGCAGTCTTATTTCAAATACCACAAACTCTCACCTTTCTTACCAAACTTGTGTACATTTTCTCAAGTAGATAGTTGTTCACTTCCTGCTTACTCTTAGGACCATTTCCAGAGGCTTCATGTGACTCGTGTGTGTGTGTGTGTGTGTTTAATAATTTTCTTTTTTTTTTAATTTGTATTTATGAGGTGAAGTCTCACTCTGTCTCCCAGGCTGGAGTGCAATGGCACTATCTTTCCTCACTGCAACCTCTGCCTCCCAGGTTCAGGTGATTCTCCTGCCTCAGCCTCTGGAGTATCTGGGATTACAGGTGTGTGCCACCACGCCCTGCTAATTTTTGTATTTTTAGTAGAGATGGGGTTTCGCCATGTTGGCCAGGCTGGTCTCGAACTCCTGGCCTCAAGCAATCCGCCCACAGCCTCCCAAAGTGCCGGGATTACAGGCATGAGCCACTGTGCCCAGCCATTTAAATATTTTTTGTCAGTTTCAATGAAGACAAGGTCAGCAGAGCGCCTTATGCTGTCATGCCAGAGGTCTGTCTCTTACTGATTTCTTATTAATGATTTTCATGATAAGTTATATTTTGTCTTATGTTAATATTGCTACACTAGCTTTATTTTGGTTAGGTTTGTTTGTTTGTTTGTTTGTTTGTTTTTGTTTTTAGAGGGAGTCTTGCTCTGTCTCCAGGCTGGAGTGCAGTGGTGCGATCTCAGCTCACTGCAACCTCCGCCTCCTGGGTTCAAGTGATTCTCTTGTCTCAGCGTCCCGAATAGCTGGGATTACAGGCTTGTACCATCACGCCTGACTAATTTTTGTATTTTTAGTAGAGACGGGGTTTGCCATGTTGGCCAGGCTGGTCTTGAATTCCTGACCTCAGGTGATCCGCCCACCTCTGCCTCCCAAAGTGTTGGGATTACAGATGTGAGCCACCGCACCCGGCCTATTTTGGTTAGTATTTGAATGACACGTCTTTTCCTCTTCCTTCGTGTTCGGCTTTCCTGTGCCATTATGTTTGCGGAATTTCCCCAAGTAGACCTGAAATCTGCTTCTTCTAGGATGAATAAACATTTACTTCAGATGTAACTCGCCTCACAGTTAACATTCAGAAATGTTCTGAGGCTTTATTAAAAGAGCTGGTGGCCGGGCGCGGTGGCTCACGCCTGTAATCACAGCTCTTTGGGAGGCCGAGACGGGCGGATCACGAGGTCAGGAGATCGAGACCATCCTGGCTAACACGGTGAAACCCCGTCTCTACTAAAAATACAAAAAAAATTAGCCGGGCGAGGTGGCGGGCTCCTGTAGTCCCAGCTACTCGGGAGGCTGAGGCAGGAGAATGGCGTGAACCCGGGAGGCGGAGCTTGCAGTGAGCTGAGATCCGGCCACTGCACTCCAGCCTGGGCGACAGAGCGAGACTCCGTCTCAAAAAAAATAAAATAAAATAAAAATAAAAGAGGTGGTATGACTAGGCAGAGATAAAACAAACCCTATGAAAGAAAATTTTATTAAGGATGGAATGGAATTTTCACTTCAATCAGATGTATCACAGGCAGCTGAATAGCTTTATGAAGATTTGAAAGCCAAGAATAATTGTCACATTGACAGAGTACTGTTGCGTCTTCTTTATGCAGGTATCTTTATGCAGTTAATTTCTCAGATCCCTTATTTATCATAAATACATTTGTGTCTTAAAAGATTTTACCATCACTCTCAGCTTCATCTTTAGGCAATTTTCCTAAA
Source organism: Macaca mulatta (assembly GCF_049350105.2). Classification (NCBI taxonomy): domain Eukaryota; kingdom Metazoa; phylum Chordata; class Mammalia; order Primates; family Cercopithecidae; genus Macaca; species Macaca mulatta. The sequence continues at coordinate 94,029,106 of NC_133412.1, forward strand.
AGTACCCTAAATTTAATCTTTCCTACTTGCTGTTTTATAAAAATTGACTACTAAAAAGTATATGTATTTATGATGTACAACATAACATTTTGATATATGTATATATTGTGGAATGGCTAAATCAAGCTATTTAACATATTCACTACCTCACATACTTATCATTTTTTGTGGCTAGAATACTTAAAAATCTATTGTCTTAACAATTTTCAAGTATACAATGTATTGTTATTAACTATAGTCACCATGACATACAATAGATGACTTGAATTTTTTCCTCTTGTCCAGATAAAATTTTGTGTCCTTTGACCAACATCTCCCCAATCCCTACACCTCACAGGTTCTGGTAACCACCATGCTACTTTCTGCTTCTAGTAGTTCAACTCTTGTAGGTTCTTGAAAAAGGTTTGTTGATTATATCTTTTTTAAAAAATCAATTTTTTTTTTTTTTTTTTTTTTTTTTTGAGACAGGATTTCTCTGTGTCACCCAGACTGGAGTGCAGTGGCACAATCTCAGCTCACTACAACCTCCACCTCCTGGGTTCAAGCTATGCTCCTACCTCAGCCTCCTGAGTAGCTGGGACCATAGGCACATGCCACCACACCTGGCTAATTTTTGCATTCTTTTTTTTTTTTTTTTGAGACAGAGTCTCGCTCTGTTGCCCGGGCTGGAGTGCAGTGGCCGGATCTCAGCTCACTGCAAGCTCCGCCTCCCGGGTTCACGCCATTCTCCTGCCTCAGCCTCCCGAGTAGCTGGGACTACAGGCGCCCACCACTGCGCCCGGCTAATTTTTTGTATTTTTTAGTAGAGACGGGGTTTCACCGTGTTAACCAGGATGGTCTCGATCTCCTGACCTCGTGATCCGCCCGTCTCGGCCTCCCAAAGTGCTGGGATTACAGGCTTGAGCCACCGCACCCGGCCATTTTTGCATTCTTTTATAGAGGTGGGGTTTCGCCATGTTGCCCAGGCTGGTCTCAAACTCTTGAGCTCAAGCAATCCACCCACCTCCCAAAGTGCTGGGATTATAGGTGTGAACCGCCTTGCCTGGCCAAAAAAAAAAACCCAAATCCAACTCAATATTGTTGATACTTCTTACCATTTTTCTAGTCTCTATTTAATTTATTTTGCTCTAATCTTTATTTTTTCATTCCTTCTACTAACTTTGGGCTTAATTTGTTTTTCTTTTTCTAGTTCCTTGAAGTGCAATGTTAGGTTGTTTATTTGGGATCTTTCTTCTTTTTTGGTGTAGGCATTTATCGCTACAAATTTCCCTCTTAAGAGTTGCTTCTGCTGCATCCTATAAGGGCTGGTATGTTGTGCGTCCATTTCCATTTGTGTCAAGATTTTCAGAGACTGGATTTCAAAAAGGAAGGATATTTCTAAATTTCCCTTTTAATTTCTTCTTCGACCCATTGGTTGCTCAGGAGCATGTTGTTGAATTTCCACATAGTTGTGAATTTTCTGAAATTCCTTGTTATTGATTTCTAGTTTCTTTTTTTAAAAAAAAAAATTATTTTCATAGATTTTGGGGGAACAGGTATATTTGGTTACATGAGTAAGTTCTTTAGTGGTGATTTGTGAGATTTTGGTGCATCCATCACCCGAGCAGTATACACTGAATCCAATTTGCAGTGTTTTATCCCTCACCCCCATCCCACCCTTTCACTTGAGTCCCCAAAGTCCATTGTATCATTCTTATGCCTTTGCATCCTTATAGTTTAGTTCTCGCTTATGAGTGAGAACATCTGATGTTTGGTTTTCCACTCCTAAGTTACTTCACTTAGAATGATAGTCTCCAGTTCCGTCCAGGTTGATTTGAATGTCATTAATTCGTTCCTTTTTATGGCTGAGTAGTATTCCATCTTGTATATATATACCACAATTTATTTATCCACTCTTTGATTGACGGGCATCTGGGCTGGTTCCTTATTTTTGCAATGTGAATTTTACTGCTATAAATATGTGTGTGCAAGTATCTGCCTTGTATAATGACTTCTTTTCCTCTGGGTAGATACCTAGAAGTGAGATTCCTGGATCAAATGATAATTCCACTTTTAGTTCTTTAAGGAATCTCCACACTGTTTTCCATAGTGGTTGTACTAGTTTACATTCCTACCAGCAGTGTAAAAGTGTTCCCTTTTCACTGCATCCACACTTACATCTATTATTTTTTGATTTTTTAATTATGGCCATCACTGTAGGAGTAAGGTGGTATCACAATGTGGTTTTGATTTGCATTTCCCTGATCCTTAGTGATACTGAGCATTTTTTCATAGGTTTGTTGGCCATTTGTATATCTTCTTTTGAGAATTGTCTATTCATGTCCTTGGCCCACTTTTTGATGGGATTGTTTGTTTTTTCTTGCTAATTCGAGCTCCTTGTAGATTTTGGATATTAGTCCTCTGTCAGATGTATAGATTGTGAAGATTTTCTCCCACTCTGTGGGCTGTGTGTTTACTCTGCTGACTGTTGCTTTCATATCATTATGGTCAAAAAAGATACTTGATATAATTTCAGTCTTCTTAAATCTGTTAAAACTCATTTTGTGGTGTAACATATGATCTATCCTAGAGAATGTTCCATATGTGGTTGAGAAGAATGTGTGTTCTGCTGCTGTTGGATGGAATCCCAGTTGTCATTTGTTAGTGTTAGCTTTACTTGCCATCTGTAGATGCTAGACATTTTTTGACCCATGAATTATTGCTCCTTTTTGTTTTAAAAAAAAGACTGCTTTATATAAGGGTTTTTTTCTATAACTTATCTCTCTTCTCTCATATTTTACTTTAAGAAGTGAGAAGAGGCCGGGCGCGGTGACTCAAGTCTGTAATCCCAGCACTTTGGGAGGCCGAGACGGGTGGATCACGAGGTCAGGAGATCGAGACCATCCTGGCTAACACGGTGAAACCCCGTCTCTACTAAAAAATACAAAAAACTAGCCAGGCAAGGTGGCCTATAGTCCCAGCTACTCGGGAGGCTGAAGCAGGAGAATGGCGTAAACTCGGGAGGCGGAGCTTGCAGTGAGCTGAGATCTGGCCACTGCACTCCAGCCTGGGCGACAGAGTGAGACTCTGTCTCAAAAAAAAAAAAAAAAAAAAAAAAAGTGAGAAGAATCAGGAAATGCTTTTAACATCCATCCTGAAAGCCTCCTTAGATCACCCATTTCACTAGGTACCTTTTCTACCTTCCATTTTACTGCAGATGATAGTGGTGCTAAACTTTTTGCCACTAGGTGATAAGAATCCATGTTTTTCTAGTTTTTTCAGTTTATTTTTATAGTTTAAGGGGTACAAGTGCAATATTGTTTCATGGATACGTTACATAGCCATGATGTCTGGACTTTTGGTGTAGCCGTCACTTGAATAGTGTACATTGTACCCATTAGTTAATTTCTCATCCCTCACTCCCTGGTACCCTCCCCACCTTTCTGGTCTTCAATGTCTATTATTTCACTATGTCCATGTGTACACATTATTTAGCTCCCACTTATAAGTGAGAACATGCAGTATTTGACTTTCTGGTACTGAGTTATTTCGCTTAAGATAATGGGCTCCAGTTCCATTCATGTTGCTGCAAAAACATGATTACATTCTTTTTTATGGCTGATTAGTATTCTATGGTATGTGTATATATACACACACATTGTGTATATATGTAAATATAACATATATATGCATATATGTGTATGTATATACTCCATGGTGTGTGTATATATGTATATATGTGTGTGTGTATATGTATACATGTTATATATGTATTTATAACAGATACATGTATGTTATATAGGTGCATGTATGTATATATACATGTGTGTGTCTCCCATGGTGTGTACACTACACATATATATATAAAATGTTCCTAGTTGCGTGTGGTGGCTCACACCTGTAATCCCAGCACTTTGGAAGGCTGAGACAGGCAAATCACAAGGTCAGGAGTTCAAGACCAGCCTGGCCAACGTAGTGAAACCCCATCTCTACTAAAAATACAAAAAATTAGCCAGGGGTGGTGGTGGGCACCTATAATCCCAGCTACTCAGGAGAGTAGACCAGCCTGGCCAAGGTGGTGAAACTCCGTATCTACTAAAAATACAAAAATTAGCCAGGTGTGGTGGCACACACTTGTAATCCTAGCTACTTGGGAGGCTGAGGCACAAGAATCTCTTCAACCCAGGAGACAGAGGTTGCGGCCTAGGCAATGGAGTGAGACTATGTCTAAAATACATATATTATATATATATAAATATATTATATATATATATTATTATTATTATATATAATATATAAAAATATATTTAAATATATATATATTTTTTTACCAGCACCATTTATTGAAGAGCGTCCTTTTCTCAGTGTATGTTTTTGTCAACTTTGTCAAAGATCAGTTGGCTATGAGTATATGGCTTTATTACTGGGTTCTCTCTTCTGTTCCATTGATCTATGTGTCTATTTTTATACCATGTTGTTTTGGTTACTATAAGCTTGTACACTGGCTATGTTAGACAAGAGTGTTCTTTCAGAACACAGCTTGGCTGTGATTTTCCACATTTTTGTTTCACTGTAACAGTTTGCACATCTTGTGCTAGAAAATAATTTTCCACAGCTTATGTCAGCTCAAGTTCTGAATTATTTCTTTGTGCAACTTGTTCTACTCTGGGTGTGGACAATTTATTTGCATCTAGGAATAATTCAATAGATGCATTCTCTAAAATGTCACTGAGATATTACACTGCTTTATTCTATTCTGTCTTCTGGGAGTTGAAAGACTTCTTTTTCTTTTTAGTTTGAGGTGACTTCTTTGCCAAAACCTCTTGTTCAGGATTTGCCTGAACTAAATTTGTAGATACTTTTGATTTCTCCCAATCATTACAATCTTACAATAGAGTAAGAAGACAAGTCTGTTGGTTCAATTCAATGTTTCCAGTAATGCTAAATATCTCTGTCAAGATTTAATGTTTCTATGTATGTAAACTCCAGCTGTTTCTGAAATTTATCAGCCTTCACCTGATTCTGATCAAAAAGACTTTATTCTCAGAAGTGCTTCTGTAGATAACACCAAAATACTCACTAAAAGAGGCAAGCACATTCCTATGAGCTTTAAACTGGTCTCCAGTTTTCAGTAACACTTTCCTCAAGTTTCTTTAAGTGCACACTTGTAGCCTTCTCAAAGGCTATCAGAATTTACTAACAGTCTCCTCAAGAAATTTTAGGCTTTCAGTGACACTTTCCTCAAAGTTCTTGCAGTTTCCTTCCACTGTGAATGCCACTCCAACTTTTTAGATTTTTACTATGGCAGCATCTCATATCCATGTACCAAAATCTGTATTAGTTACTTACTACCATGTAATAAATTGCCCTAGAAGTTAGCAGCTTTTAAAAAACAATAAAATATTGGCCGGGTGCAGTGACTCATGCCTGTAATCCTGGAACTCTGAGAGGCTGAGGAGGGCAGGTCACCCTGAGGTCAGGAGTTTGAGACCAGTCCAGCCAATATAGCGAAACTCCGTCTCTACTAAAAATACAAAAATTAGCTGGGTGTAGTGGCCCATGCCTGTAATCCCAGCTACTCAGGAGGCTGAGGCAGGAGATTCGCTTGAACCCAGCAGTCAGAGGTTGCAGTGAGCTGAGTTCGTGCCACTGCACTCCAGCCTGGGCAACACAGCAAGACTCCATCTCAAAAACAACAACAAAAAACAATAAAACCAATAAACAGTTACAATTTCACAGTTTTCTATGGATCAGAAATTTGGGAGCATATAGTTGGGAAATTGTGGCTTGGCTGTCTCATGGGGTTGCAGTTAAGTTGTCAACTGGGGCTGCAGCCAATTGAAAACAGGAAGGACATGCTTAGAAGATAACTTACTTATATGGCTGGTGTCAGTGCTAACTGTCAGCAGGAGGCCTCAGCTTTTCTCCATAGGGCTGAGTATTCTCATGACATGACAACTGCCTCCCCACATAGAAAGTAACAGTGTATTTTATGACCTTGGGAGTCTCAGAAGGCACACTAGTTATTTTCCCAATATCCTATTGGTTCTCAGGTCAACCCTATTCAGGGTTGGTCAGGGTCAAGAGGTGCTCGCTACAACGGTCAGATGTGGAGGATAATAGGAAATGCATTTAATATCTTGAAAACTAGCAAAAGAAAAAAAGAAAGGAAAGGATTAAACATGTATCCTGCATTTCTTTTGTAAACTGCATCTAAAATATAAGGGAAAAGACTGAAAGTAAACGAATGAAATATATATATATTTTTAATGAAATATATATTTAATATATTTAATATTAAATATATTTAATTTTATTTTATATATATATATATATTTTTTTTTCCCAGCACCATTTATTGAAGAGTGTCCTTTTCTCAGTGTATGTTTTTGTCAACTTTGTCAAAGATCAGTTGGCTATGAGTATATGGCTTTATTACTGGGTTCTCTCTTCTGTTCCATTGATCTATGTGTCTATTTTTATACCATGTTGTTTTGGTCCTCAGGGAGGATCACCTGAGCCCAGAAGGTAGAGGCTGCAGTAAGCCAAGATGGCACCACTGCATTCCAGCCTGCACAACAGAGTGAGATCTGTCTTTAAAAAAAAAAAAAAAAAAAAAAAAAAAAAAATTCTTACAAAAAAACTCTAGGTCCTGCTAGGTTTATCAGTAAAATTTCCAGGGGAGGGCTGGGCACGGTGGCTCACAACTGTAACCCTAGCACTTTGGGATGCCAAGGCAGGTGGATCACCTGAGGTCAGAAGTTTGAGACCAGACTGGCCAATGTAGCAAAACCCCTTCTCTACTAAAAATACAAAAATTAGCCTGTCATGATGGTGGGTGTCTTTAATCCCAGCTACTTGGCAGGCTGAGGCAGGAGAATCGCTTGAACCCAGCGGGAGGAGGTTGCAATGAGCCGAGATTGCACCACTCCACTCCAGCATGGGCGAAAAAGCAAAACTGCATCTCAAAAGAAAAAAAAAAAAAAAAAATCCAGGGGAACATGTTCTTGGGACCCCCGAGGTCTGTGTGCGAAAGAAAAATTAAAAGAGCCGGGCGCGGTGGCTCACGCCTGTAATCCCAGCACTTTGGGAGGCCGAGGCGGGCGGATCACAAGGTCAGGAGATCGAGACCACGGTGAAACCCCGTCTCTACTAAAAATACAAAAAATTAGCCGGGCGCGGTTGTGGGCGCCTGTAGTCCCAGCTACTCGGGAGGCTGAGGCAGGAGAATGGCGTGAACCCGGGAGGCGGAGCTTGCAGTGAGCCGAGATCGCGCCACTGCACTCCAGCCTGGGCCACAGAGCGAGACTCCGTCTCAAAAAAAAAAAAAAAAAAAAAAAAAAAAGAAAGAAAGAAAAATTAAAAGAAAAAAAAGTTAAAATTCCCAAACATTTAAAGGATAAATAATATTTATATTACACAAAATATTCCAGGGATTAGAAAAAGAGAAAATACAGACCAATTCATACTAAGAGGCCAGCATAACCTTGACACCAAAACCTGGAAAATAATGTTAAAAGGAAAGAAACCTATAGGTCAATTGCTCTCATAAACATAGACAAAAATTCTAAATAAAATATTAGCAAGACAAATCCAGCAATCTATAAAAGGGTAAATGTTATATGATGTTGAGTTTATTCCAAAAATATAAAGTTGATTTGACATTTAAATTAAAGGATAAAAATGCAGTTGTCACAATTGATGGAGAATAAGCATTTGATAAAATGCCATACCCATTCAGGATTTTAAAAAAAAATCTTTGCTATGCATTTGTTCAGCAGCAATAGAAACAAAATAAATAAAAACTTTCTTAGAAACATTTTTAAGTAGTGATGAAAGAGTGTGCCCTTAATCTGAGAAAAGATTACTATAAAAAAGTATAGCAAACAAAGTATTTATTGCCAAATATTAGAAGTTTTCACCCTGGCCCGGTGTGGTGGCTCACGCCTGTAATTCCAACACTTTGGGAGGCTGACATGGGCAGATTACGAGGTCAGGAGATCGAAACCATCCTAGCTAACACGGTGAAACCCTGTCTCTACTAAAAAACACCAGGTGTGGTGGCACGTGCCTGTAGTCCCAGTTACTCGGGAGGCTGAGTCGGGAGAATCGCTTGAACACAGGAGGCAGAGGTTGCAGTGAGTCGTGATTGCGCCACTGCACTCCAGCCTGGGCAACAGAGCGAGACTCCATCTCAAAAAAAAAAAAAAAAAGCTTTCCCCCTGAGATATGGAATAAAATGAGTTTATCCTCTGTTACTGTTTTGATTCAACATTAAACTGGACAGTTTATATTTAACAATGTGCAATGAGGTAATAAGGAATAAGTATGTAAGTACTGGAAAAGAAGAAACAAAATTTTCATTATTCACAGACAACATAAAAAACTCAAAATGAGGCCAGGCGCGGTGGCTCATGCCTATAATCCCAGTGCTTTGGGAGGCCGAGGCGGGTGGATCACGAGGTCAGGAGTTGAAGACCAGCCTGGCCAACACAGTAAAAACCCGTCTCTACTAAAAATACAAAAATTAGCTGGGCGTGGTGGCTTGTGCCTGTAGTCTCAGCTACTCAGGAGGCTGAGGCAGGAGAATCACTTGAACTGGGGAGGCAGAGGTTGTGGTGAAACGGTATCATGCCACTGCACTCCAGCCTGGGGGACAGAGGGAGACTTTGTCTCAAAACAAAACAAAGCAAACAAACAAAAGACTCAAAATGAATCTACAGAATTAACAAATAAATTTAGCAGGACCTGAATACAAAATCAGCACATAAAAATAAATTATTGTTAAAAAATAAATAATTGGAAAATAAGTTACCTTAAATTATAGCATTTACATCAGTATCCAAAATAAATTAATTCTAATGAAAGATGTGCAAGATCTGTATGCTAAAAGTGAGTAAATAATATTAAAACAATTAAAGACCTAAACAAAGGGAGGGTTATAACATTTTCATATATTGGAAGACTCAGAATTCTAAAGATTTATTCCATTTTGCTTATACAATCCCAGTTAAAATCCCAGCAGCTGGTTTTTAAAATTGCCAGCTGATTATTATATGGCAGATAAAACTGTCCCCCAAACCCCAATTCTTTCTCCAGCCAAAGAACTGGAAAATGGGTGGCCTAGTTGGAGAGAAAATCTTTTGACAACATTTACACTACTCCAGCCAAACTTCATGGCAAAAACTGCAGACAGAGCTGAATAAGGAACCTATATTTCCACCTCACCTAGCAATAATGAAGCACCATTCTCCCTTCCTGCAGTGTCCACAGAAGCTGAGCTGGGCATCTAGATTTCCACCCCTGCCTGCCAGCAACAGTGCCCCCCTCCCTATACCTGTGATAGCAGTGGAGGCTGAATCGGGTGTCTAAACGTCTACCCCTACCCAGCAACAATGAGGCACCTTTCCTCATGTCAGCAGAGGCTCAGGGAGGAGCATGGACTTGCACCTCCACCCAGTAGTAACAAGATGGTATCCAGGCCCCGCATGGTGGCTCATTCCTGTAATCCCAGCACTTTGGGAGGCTGAGGCAGGTGAATCACCTGAGGTCAGGAGTTCAAGACCAGTCTGGTCAACATGGTGAAACCCCATCTCTACTAAAACTTCAAAAATTAGCCAGGTGTGGTGGTGGGCATCTGTAATCCCAGCTGCTCGCAAGACTGAGGCAGGAGAATCTCTTGAACTCAGGAGGCGGAGGTTGTAGTGAAGCAAGATCATGCCACTGCACTCTGGCCTGTGCAACAGAGCAAGACTCTGTCTCAAAAAAAAAAAAAAACAAAACAAAAACCAAGATGGTGTCCCTTCCTCCACTAGCAAGGTGTCAGTGGAGTCCTGCTAAAATATAAAATTTCAATAAGATCCAGAAAATCATAAAATAATACCAGTATGTCCAAGATACAATAAAAAAAAAAAATCACTTGTCATACCAAGAACCCAGAAGAACCTCAATTTGAATGAGGCAATGATGGCAGCGGCTGCTCCAGATGGCCTGCCACTACCATCACACCAGCTGCAGCAGGGAGGCACCCGGGGCTGCATGCTTAGTGGAGCTGGAGGGAACAAGCCAGAGACCCGCCGCTTCTGAGTTGGGGCAGGAAGTCCCTGGATGTCGCTGCAGCTACCCAAACTGTGGCTGCAGATCGGGCCTCCCACTCCATGGAGGAAACAGGAGTCCCGCCCTCTTGGGCGGAGCTGCAGCTGCACAAATTGTGGCTGCAGATCCGAGCCTCCCTGCGCTCCTTGGGGGCTGGGATCAGGCAGGATCCCTGTCCTCCAGGGCACAGCTGCAGCCACCAAAACTGCAACTGCAGACCTGGGCCTCCCACTCAGAAGAGCAGGCAAGAGTGCTGTCCCCCCTCCCCACCCCCACACGCAGCTCAGCCACCCAAATCCTGACTGGAGACGCAGACATCCCTGCACTCTTGGGGACCCGGGAATGCCCCCCTGCCCTCGCAGGGTCGGAAGCACCTGCTCCCACTGCCTGGCTTCTTCCTGCTGCTCCCCCTTCCCATCTCAGAGTAAAGTCTGGGAGGATACCATAAATGACAGCAGGAGGCAGATAGATTCCTGGAAGGCAGTGGGTCCCTGGTGAGACCCCACCTTCAGGCCAAAGAGGGCTGGGGGCTGGGCTGCCAGTCCCATGGAGTGGGAACTTGTGGTGCCTTTTCCCAGTCACCCATGGCTGCCCATGGACCAACTGTGCACACTTCCTCCCCTCTGAGGCCCATAAAAGCCCTGGGTTCAGCCAGAGCTGAGCAGAGGACAGGACAACCAGCTGTAGAGAGGAGCTACCCACTCTAAGGCCTCCTCTCTGTTGAGAGCTAGGAAGATGACTGGAAGACCTGCTTGCAGAAAGGAGAAACCCACTTTAGTGCCTCCTCTCTACTAGAAGCTGAACACTCTTGGGACACCCTGGCTGCAGACCCTGCTGTGGGTCTCCTGTAAGTTGTCTATTGCTCAGTAAAGCTCCTCTTCATCTTGCTCACCCTCCACTTGTCTGCATACCTCATTCTTCCTGGTCACAGGACAAGAACTCGGGACCCACCAAATGGTGGAGCTAGAAGAGCTATAATACAAACAGGGCTGAAACATGCCCCCTGTTTGCCACGTTGCAGGTGAATAGAAGGAGAGAAGAGCTGTGACTCCTCAGGGAGCCCAGACCTGGGAGCTCCCCAAGCCAGGACTGTGACTCCCTCTTTGGGGTCCTGCAGTGCCTGGCGTCTCCAAGCTTCCAGGCACCACTGCATTTCCTGGTGCTAGCCAGGGAAGCTGCTTGCAGTGTGCCTGGTCCAGCCACAGCCTCGCAGAGAGCCAGGGCCCTTGCCAGCACCTGGAGCTGCCCACCCCCCTGCAGCAGCTAGCATGTCTGACTGCAGCAGTGACTTGCTCACACACCCCTCACCACTGCATGCCTGACTCATCCTTGGCAGATGTGGGATCCATGCTGGTAGTGTGAGCTGAGTGCAGCCTGCAAATCCAAGTGGGCAGAATGAGCCCACAGGCCTGAGCAAAACTCAGGCAAAGGCACCACTGGCCAGAGGTTTCAGGCCAGAAAAGTGACACCCCAAGGATCCCGTAACAGTAACAGATGCCAACACTAAGATGACACAAATACTGAAATTATCTGACAGAGATTTGAATGTAGACTTAATAAAAATGCTTCAATAAGCAATTATAAATATGCATACAACAAATGAACGAATAGAAAATATACGCAAAGAAAAGTGATCCAGCATTTGTGTGATCAGAGTCTTAGAAAAGAGAAACAGAATGGGGATGAACAAATTTCATAAAAATAATGGCTGGATTTTCCCCAAATTTGGCAACAGACATCAACCTAAAGATTCAAGAAGCTGAGGAAACTCCTGACAGATGAACCCAAAGAAATCCACAACAAGGACATCATATTCAAACTTTTGAAAACTAAAGACAAAGAAAACATCTTGAAATCAGCAAAAGGTGCATTACTTAGAAGGGGACAACACTCTGTTTATTTTTATTTTATTTTATTTTTTAAATTCAAATACCAACTCAAACCAGAAGAGAACAACAATTCAAATGTCATGAGAAATCATAGAGGCCAGAAGGAAGTGGCACATTTTTCAAGTGCTGAGAGAACAGTCAACCCAACATTTTATATGCATAAAATATCCTTCAGGATGGAAATTCAGTTACATACATTTTCTCTCTCTTTCTTTCTTTTCTTTGTTCCTTTGTTTCTTTCTTTTCTTTTCTTCCTTTCTTTTTCTTTCTCCTTCCTTCCTGGCTTTCTGCTTTCCTTTCTTTCTTTTTCTTTCTCCTTCCTTCTTCTCTCCTCTTCTCTTCTCTTCTCCTTTTCTTTTTTTTCCCTGCAGCCTTGTCCTCCCAGGCTTCATTGATCCTCCCACTTCAGCCTCACGAGTACCTGGTACTACAGGCGTGTGCCATCATATCCAGCTAATTTCATACAGGGTCTCACCATGTTGCCCAGGCTGGTCTTTAACTCCTGGGCTCAAGTGATCTGTTCACCTCGGCTTCCCAAAGTGCTGGGATTACAAGTATGAGCCACTGCAACTGGCAAAGACATTTGCAAATAAAGGAAAATTAAGAAATTTTGCCAGCCAGTCTATCCTTTAAAATGGCCAAAGGAAGTTTTTGAAAGAGATGGGAAATGATAAAAGAAGGAATCTTTACATAGCAGTAATGAGAAAAGGACAATGGAAAGGGTAAAAACATGGTTAACAAAACAACAACAACAACAAAATTCTCTTCTTGATTTTTAAAAAGATTACATTTGATAGTAGTGTCACAGGTAGTCAGGCATGAGTGGCACAGGAGAGGGCTGTCCCTGCACCCATTAGAAATGTCCGGTGATAGTTCGGCAAGTATCACATTACACCTCTAAAAATGATAATGTGGCAGGGCCAGGGAAAGGCCATTTCCTGATGGTCCATACCTGTTAACTGAATGCAGGTTGCAGGGAGAAGCAACTTCCTGGGCATGGATGTTAAGAGACATGGTAAAGTATGATTTTCTGGGTACACTCCACCAGAAAAAGGAAGAAAGCCTCAGATTTGGGCATGCATGTAACTCCCTGAACACTGAGCAGGCTTGATTCCAAAGGGTAAGGAAAGCACTGGGCATGTGGAAAGCCCACCCTAAGGGAAGAATCATGGGAAACAGGCAAACCTACGAAAGTCCTAGGATAATGGTTAAACAGGGCATTTAACCTCTATTAAACTTCACGTGCCAGCTTTTTTTTTTTTTTTTTTTTTCCAAACGCACCTTCCTTTCTTTCCTATTCTAAGGCCTTTTTAAATAAACTTCCATTCCTGCTCTGGAACTTGCCTTCATCTCTTTTTCTGCTTTATGCCCCTCAGTTGAATTTCTTCTGAGGAGGAGGCAAGGACTGAAGTTACTACAGACCCATACACATAGGCTGCTGGTACCTTAGGGTAACTCAGATCTCTGCCATTGCTAACAGTAGAAGCAAAAATCATAAAATTATTTAATGAGGTTCTCTAATAAGTACAGGAAATATTTAATACATTGTATTATGAATGGGGAGGGTAAGGTATGTAAATAAGGCAAATTTTCTACATTTCACTTGACATGGTAAAACAATAGTAGTATACTGTAATCCATTTTGCATGTATAAGGTAATATGTAGAGCAACCACTCAAAACAACTATAAAAAGAGATACCCTCAAAAACACTGTAAAATACTACCCACAGAGTGAAAATGCAATCACAAAATGGGAAAAAAATATTTGCAAGTCATATATCTTATAAGGAATTGCTATATAGACTATATAAATAACTGCTACAATTCAACATTAAAACAAACAACCTGATTTTGAAATGGGCAAAGAACTTGAATTAACAAACATTACACCAAAGAAGATATATAGCTGGTCAATAAGCACATGAAAAGATGCTCACCATCATTAATAATTAGGTAAATGCAAATCAAAGCCACATTGAGATACCACTTCACACTCCTTAGGGTGCTATTATAAAACAAACAGGGCCAGGCATGGTGGCTCATGCCTGTAATCCTAGCACTTTGGGAAGCTGAGGTGGGCAGATCACCCGAGGTCAGGAGTTCAAGACAAGCCTGGGCAATGTAGGGAGACCCCATCTCTTAAAAAAGAGAAAAGAAAACAGGCTGGGCATGATGGCTCATACCTGTAATCCCAGCACTTTGGCAGGCTGAGGAGGGTGGATCACCTGAGGTCGGGAGTTCGAGACCAGCCTGGCCAACATGGTGAAACCCCATCTCTACTAAAAATACAAAAATTTGCTGGGCGTGGTGGCGGGTGCCTGTAATCCCAGCTACTCAGGAGGCTAAGGCAGGTGAATCACTTGAGCCTGGGAGTTGGAGATTGCAGTGAGCCAAGATCATGCCACTGTACTCCAGTAAAAATAGTAGTAGAAAAAACAGTAAAACCAGTAAAAGAGTTCAGTAAGGTTGCAGGATATAAGATCAACATATAAAAATGAATTATATTTCTTTCTTTTTTTTTTTTTTTTTTGAGAGAGGTTCTTGCTCTGTTGCCCAGGCTGAAGTGCAGTTGTATGGTCTCAGCTCACTACAACTTCTGCCTCCCAAACTCAAAGGAGACTTTCACGATGTTGCCCAGGCTGGTCTCAATGAATTATATTTCTATAGACCAGCAATAAACATGGAGAAGGTGAAATTAAAACACAATATCATTTGCAATCATTAAAAAAATACTTAAATACTTAAGTGTAAATCTCACAAAACCTGTACAGGATTTGTATGGTCAAAACTACAAACAAATGATATAAGAAATTAAAGATCAGAATAAATGGAAAGACATACCATGTTCATGGATTGGAGGACTAAGCATGGCAAAGACGTCAATTCTCCCAAATTAATATACAGATCTAACATATTTCGTATTATAATGAAACCATCATTGCAAAATTATAACTGAGACAGTGAAAGAGATCTGACCTAACCTCTATCCTGCTTCTAACCTCTAAGCTGCTCTTGTTTATTCCTGAGAGTAGGCGAAACTAACTTTGGGAGGAACTTAACGTACAGTCTATAGTTTGAAACAAAGATAATAACAGCCCTTTCCCAAAACAAACCCCCTTCTTGCCTGGGGACTAGAATGCCTTTGTAGGACCAACAAATTAGCCAAAAGATGAGAAATTATGGTTTAGGATTCACGCAGCTAGAGGCTACAAGATTCTGACCCTTCCCAAATTGATCCAGTGGATAACAACACTATTATAAAACCTAAGATAAGTGCTTGAAATATTTTGCAAATCCTGTACTCAGTGGATGGGCTGATACCACCCAGATCAATAAACTGGCTCATTTGGTTTTGTGGCCCCTACCCAGGAACTGACTCAGCACAACAGGATGGATAGCTTTGACTCTCTATTATTTCATCTGTGGCCAATTAGAACTCCCTGTCTAAACTCAGACTCACTTTCTCCCTACCCACCAAATTATCCTTAAAAACTCCAATCCCCAAATTCCCAGGGAGACTGATGAGTAATAAAATTCCAGTCTCCCTCACAGCTGGCTCTGGTGTGAATTACTCTTTCTCTATTGCAATTTCCATCTTGATAAATTGGCTCCGTCTAGGCAGCGGGAAAGATGAAACTGGGGGACTGTTAGTTTACAACCTAATCAATATTTTTAGAAATAGACAAGCTTATTCCAAAATTCATATGGAGGCCGGGCACGGTGGATCACGCCTGTAATCTTAGCACTTTGGGAGGCTGAGGCAGGCAGATCACGAGGTCAGGAGATCAAGACCACCCTGGCTAACACGGTGAAACCCCGTTTCTACTAAAAATACAAAAAATTAGCTGGGTGTGGTGGCAGGCGCCTGTAGTCCCAGCTACTCAGAAGACTGAGGCAGGAGAATGGTGTGAACCCAGGAGGCGGAGCTTGCAGTGAGCTGAGATCATGCCACTGCACTCCAGCCTGAGCAACAGAGCCAGACTCCATCTCAAAAAAAAAAAAAAAAAAAAAAAAAAAAAAAAAAAAAAATTAAATAAAAAACTAAAAATAAATGAAAATAAAATAAAAATAAAATTCATATGGTAAGGCAAAGGCAATAGCTCAAACAATTTTGGGAAAAAAAAAAAGAGAAGAAAGTGGGAGGAGTCACCCTACCCAATTTTAAGAATATTAGCTATAATAATCAAAAATGTAGTATGGGTAGATGAATAAATACATTGACCAATGGAACAAAACAGGGAACTCACACACTGAAGAAATTGCATATCCATTGGAAAACACAAACACACACACACACAAAGAAACCTCCTCAATCTCGGCTGGGCGCAGTGGCTCAAGCCTGTAATCCCAGCACTTTGGGAGGCCGAGACGGGCAGATCACGAGGTCAGGAGATCTAGACCATCCTGGCTAACACGGTGAAACCCCATCTCTACTAAAAAATACAAAAAACTAGCCAGGCAAGGTGGCCGGCGCCTGTAGTCCCAGCTACTCGGGAGGCTGAGGCAGGAGAATGGTGTAAACCCGGGAGGCGGAGCTTGCAGTGAGCTGAGATCCGGCCACTGCACTCCAGCCTGGGCGACAGAGCCAGACTCCATCTCAAAAAAAAAAAAAAAAAAGAAAGAAAGAAACCTCCTCAATCTCAACCTCATACCTTGAACAAAAATAACTTAAGATAGATCATATATTTAAATGTAAAACTATAAAACATTTTAGAAAAAACATAGGAGAAATCATCAGGACCTAGGTCTTGGTGAAGAGTTCTTAGAAATAGCACTAACAGGCCGGGCGCGGTGGCTCACGCCTGTAATCCCAGCACTTTGGGAGGCCGAGGCGGGCGGATCACAAGGTCAGGAGATCGAGACCACGGTGAAACCCCGTCTCTACTAAAAATACAAAAAATTAGCCAGGCGCGGTTGTGGGCGCCTGTAGTCCCAGCTACTCGGGAGGCTGAGGCAGGAGAATGGCGTGAACCCGGGAGGCGGAGCTTGCAGTGAGCCGAGATCGCGCCACTGCACTCCAGCCTGGGCTGGGCGACAGAGCGAGACTCCGTCTCAAAAAAAAAAAAAAAAAAGAAATAGCACTAACAGCATGATCCATAAAAGAAAGAAAAATGGGTCGGGCATGGTGGCTCATGCCTGTAATCCCAGCACTTTGGGAGGCTGAGGTGAGTGGATCACCTGAGGTCAGGAGTTCAAGACCAGCCTGGCCGATATGGTGAAACCCCGTCTCCACTTAAAATACAAAAATTAGCCGGGAGTGGTGGCACGTGCCTGTAATCCTAGCTACTTGGGAGGCTGAGGCAGGAGAACTGCTTGAACCCGGGAGGCAGAGGTTGCAGTGAGCCGAGATCGCGCCATTGCACTCCAGCCTGGGGTACAAGAGCAAGATTTCATCTGAAGAAGGAGGGGAAGGGGAAGGGGAGATGATAAACTGGACTTCATCAAAATTAAAAACTTTTGCTCTGCAAAATCTGTTAAGACGAAAAGATAAGTTATAGACTGGGAGAAAATATTTGCAAATCACTTGGCAAAGGACTTTAATCTAGAACATATAAAGAATTCTCAACACAGGCCGGGCGCGGTGGCTCAAGCCTGTAATCCCAGCACTTTGGGAGGCCGAGACAGGTGGATCACGAGGTCAGGAGATCGAGACCATCCTGGCTAACCCGGTGAAACCCCGTCTCTACTAAAAAATACAAAAAACTAGCCAGGCGCGGTGGCGGGCGCCTATAGTCCCAGCTACTCGGGAGGCTGAGGCAGGAGAATGGCGTGGACCCGGGAGGCGGAGCTTGCAGTGAGCTGAGATCCGGCCACTGCACTCCAGCCTGGGCGACAGAGCGAGACTCCGTCTCAAAAAAAAAAAAAAAAAAAAAAAGAATTCTCAACACAATGGTTAAAAAAAAATCCAATTATAAAATGGGCAAGAGGCATGCAGATACGTTTTACCAAAGATGACATATGGGTGGCAAATAAGCACATGAAAACATGTTATACATCATTAGCCATTACGGAAATGCAAACAAACAAAAGCCAGTATCGATCTATCTCTATTAGAACAGTGAAAATAAAAACTAGCGCCAATTCTATATCCTGGCAAAAATGCAGAGGAACTGCATCTCTTATTGTTGGTAAGAATTTAAAATGAGGTAGCAACTCTGGGAAATAGTCTGGCAGTTTCTTATAAAACTACACATATACTTACCATATTATCCACCATCACACTCCAGGAAAAATCCCAGAGAAATGAAAATTTATATGCACAAAAACTTATACACAAATGTTCATAGCAGCTTTATTTTTAATAGCCCAAAACTAGAAATAACTCAATGTCCTACAATAGATGAGTTAGCAGTTAGACAAACTGGTACATCCACAGCAATTTTTTAAAAAACTAAAAACTATCGGTACATATAGTAAAACTTGGATGGAATTCAAGAGCATCATACTGTGGAGAGGAAACCCATTCTCAAAAAGTTACATATGCTATGTTTGTATCACATATATATTATGCCATTCATAACTTCTTGAAATGACAAAATTACAGTGAAGATTAGTGGTTTCCAGAGGTCAGGGAGGGTGGTGAAAGGATGGGTGATAAGGTGTGACAATAAGTGGGTAGTACAAGGGTTCCTTTGTGGCAATGGAACACTTTTATATATTATGGTGGTGGTTAAAGTGCACAACTACACACACACACACACATACACACACACAAACTGGTGAAATCTGAATAAGATCTGTAGTTAATAGTAATGTGCCAGTCAGTGTTGGTTTCTTAGTTTTGACAAAGGTACCATGTTAACATTAAGATATTAACATAAGGGGAAACTGGATGAAGGGTATATAAGGAACTGTACTGTCTTTGTAACTTTTCTGTAAATCTAACATTATTCCAACATAAAAACATTTATTTTATAAAAGCAAAGAAAAAATTTTAATATGACACTATTACACATCAACCAGAATGGCTGAAATTACAGTGAAAATAGCAGGTAGGTAACATTAGCAATATTCTATTTTCCAGTAATTTCCTTTTTAAGCTTTATACCCAGCAGAAACGCATACATATGTTCAACAAGACAATTCTAGAATGTTCATAGCAGCTTTATTCATAATAGCCAAAACTGGAAACAGCCCAAATGCATAGTAACAGAATGAATATAGTATATTTATACAATGCAATACTGTATACAACAGTATGAATGAACAAACTACAACATGCAACAAGTGAGTTGTATAGACATATTGTTGAGTCAAATAAGCCAGACACAAGAGTACATATTATTTCATTTATTTGAAGTTGAAAAACAGGCAAACTTATCTATGCTGTTGAATTAATAGACGATCCTTGGGACAGTGGTATAGTAACTGGAAGAGAACATGCATAGGGCTTCTGGAGTACTGGTGATGTGCCAACTCTTAATTTCGTACTGGTTTTTGTATGTGTTCACTGTGTGAAAAGTCACACCTGTAAATAATTTGTGTGATTTTCTGTATGTAAATTATACTTCAATAAAAAATTTACCAAAAAGCAAACAAACACCAAGTGAGATACCACTATACATGCATTAAAAAGCCTAAAATTAAAAGGGATATCAATCAATACCAAGTGCCAGCAAGGATGTGGAACAAATGAAATGTTCATTTACAGATAGTGAGAATGTAAATTAGTATCATCACTTTAGAAAAATGGTTGGCAACCTCTATTAAAGGTGAATATGCACATTTTCTATGAACCAGCAATTCCACCCCATTATATACCCATCAGAAATATACACATACATGTTCTCAAAAGACATGTACCGGAATGTTCATAGCAGTATTATCCCAAACTGAAAGTAATCCAAATGTCCTTCAGTGCTGCTGGAGCTTATTAAGGTCAATTACAGCTCAGAATTGCAGTGAAGTTAACCTCCTTGGGGGCATCCCCCAATCAATTGGAAACAGCAGCTAGTGGAGAAATATTTCAGCCTCCTGTTCGGTCAGACTATTCTGGGAGCATTATATATCCAACCTGCATAACACTCTTCTATTGATTTTTCTTCTGTCTCTCTCTACCATCTTTCCCACTCCTGCATCCTGGAGCCTAACCCCAAATAAACTACTGTACTCAGGTTTTTTTCTCTGAAGATCTGCTCTCAAAGAAGCCCGAACTTCCATGATTCCATTTATATGTGGCTTCAAAACAAGTAAAACCTATCTATGGTGATACAAGTCAGAAGAGTGGCCAGGATAACCAGTGGTGGTAATGATGGGAGGGAAGTTTCTGGAGTGCTGGTTATGTTCCACATCCTGATCAGAGTGGTGTTTAAACAGGCATGTTTACTTTGTAAATCTTCATCAAGCTGTATGCTTAAGATGTGTCCATTTTATAGTATATAAATGTTTCAACTTTAAAAATTAAGGAATGCAGGTGTTACGTGGTACAAGAGATTCCCACTAAGAAAAAAGTGGTCTTTGTAAAGGAAACTGAACTTAAAGGTATTGAAAGACAGATGAACAGCCGGGCATGGTGGCTCACGCCTGTAATCCCAGCACTTTGGAAGGCCAAGGCGGGCAGATCACAAGGTCATGAGTTCGAGACCAGCCTGACCAACATGGTGAAACCCCATCTCTGCTAAAAATACAAAAAAACAGCCGGGCGCGGTGGCAAGTGCCTGTAAACCCAGTTACTTGGGAGGCTGAGGCAGGAGAATTGCTTTAACCTGGGAGGCGGAGGTTGCAGAGAGCCAAGACCGTGCCACTGGACCAGCCTGGGCAACAGAGCAAGACTCTGTCTCACAAAAAAAAAAAAAAAAAAAAAAGACAGATGAACTGCAATGGCCACACCCAACTTTTTTGGATAATGTTCCTCTCTCATCCTGGGCATGAGAGTACTGATTATGAATTACTGAGGGATTTGTTGGAGACTGATATTAGGAGAGGAATGTGAACTATTATAGTGAAAGTTGTAGTAGTAAAACTTACCCATAAGAATGCACCCATTTGAGACTGGCACAAGACATTACAACACTCCTCTAGGTGTGTGGTGAATAGTTAGTTCTTCAGCTTTGCTTTGCATTTCTGCTGTTTGCAAGACTGCCTCACAGAGAGCCAATCCTCCCCTTTTTCCTCTCCCTTTTCTATTTATTCATTCAACATATATTTGTTCTAGACACTGTGTTAACCACTAGGAATATATTAATCACAAGTAATAGATGTGGTCCCTGCTCTGAGTTTCCTTCTAATTAAAAAAAAAAAAAATCCACATTAATAACCATACAAATCAATGAGTAAGATTGTAGTACTACAAAGAAGAGATTCCCGGTTTTGACAGCCTATCAGCCTGGTTAAGAAAGAAAGGGTAGGCTTTCTGGAGGAAGTGATACAAGTTGAAATCTGAAAGATGAAAAGTAGTTAACTAGGGAACCAAATAGGTGAGGAGCATGAGTAGTAAGAGGAACAAAGTCCAGTGTGGTTGGAACAGAGAAAGTAAGAGGACATATAGTAGAGGCTGGACAGATCAGCAAGGGTCAGGCTATCTCTGGCCTTGTGAACTGTGTTAAAAAGTTTTGTTATTATCCTAAGGGCAAGTAATGCCAGAAATGGTTTTAATTCGAGAAGCGCTCTGATTATATGTGTGTTTTGAAATAAAAACAATATGGCTGTTTTATGAACAAGTGATAGGAAAAAGATAAAAGTGGATGAAGGGTAGACAGGAGGATACTGCAGTAAGTCAGGAGCAAGGTGATGGAAGCTTGGATTGGGATGGTAGCTGTCAAGATGGAGAGAAGTAAAACTATTCCAAAGATACTTAGAAGGCACATGGGCACTAATAGTAGCTATAAAATATGACGTTCCATCTTTATTTCTAAACAGAACAAATACACTAATGCATTTTCTTAACCTTGGCTATTAGTCTTGAGTAGCACATTTCTTCCTAGGGAAAAAGTTATGTCACCAGATTGTACCTTAATTGTGTGTGGGATATTCAGAAGCTGCTAAGGACGAATGTGCTCAAGAAGAGAATTGAGCCGGGCATGGTGGCTCACGCCTGTAATCCCAGCACTTTGGGAGGCCGAGGCGGGCGGATCACGAGGTCAGGAGATCAAGACCACCTTGGCTAACACGGTGAAACCCCGTCTCTACTAAAAAATACAAAAACTTAGCCAGGCATGGTGGCGGGCGCCTGTAGTCCCAGCTACTCGGGAGGCTGAGGCAGGAGAATGGCATGAACCCGGAAGGCAGAGCCTGCAGTGAGCCAAGATCAAGCCACTGCACTCCAGCCTGGGCAACAGAGTGAGACTCCGTCACAAAAAAAAAAAAGAAAAAGAAAAAAAAGAGAATTGAGCATTGCCTTCAAGTTGCAAAAGAAGGGGGGACAAGGCTACAGAACCACCAACGAAGTATTAACACCCAAAAGGCATTTAAAGAAAGAGAAGATAGACAAGTGTACAAACAGAAGGGCAGGCAAGAGGCTGCCATCTGTGTGGGAAAAGTTTAAATAGGACTATTCAGATAAACCAAAGCTAGGACAACGCTTCCCAAGACCTACAGAGATTTCTGAAAAATGAGCCATCAAGACAATTGAATGAAGACTGCAGACTCCTCAGGAAGTGAGAAACTCTTGAGGAAAGATGTCTCTACACATTCAGGTCAGTGCTTAAAACAAGGCAGCATATACTTCACCGAGGAGTGCTGCCATATTCCTGATCCCCATGCTGGGGCAGTTGGTGAGGGAACAGCAGGGCCATTATGTTACAGGGACAATTGTATTCTCAGGTGAGAGGGGATAAAAGAGTGAACACTAAGGCTGTCTCCAGAGGTGGAGGGCTAACAGTGAGAAGGTAAAGCTGCTTAGATTTCCCCTGGGGAACTAGATTCTATCAAGGGCTACTCCTGCTTCTCAAGGCAAAGAGCTGGGTCACCACTAAAAGGAAAAATATTGAGGGTCAGCCCCGGATGGGGGCAGTGGCAGAGCAGATCACAGCATTTCCAGCATGTTTGAAAAAAACTGTATTAGGCTGTTTTCACACTGCTGTATAAAAGTTCCCCACAACTGGGTAATTTATAAAGGAGTCTTGTAAGACAGTTCTGCATGGCTGGGGAGGCCTCAGAAAACAAAATCGTGGCAGAGTGAAGCAGGCAGTGTTTTACGTGGCAGCAGGCGAGACAGGGTTTGTGTAGGACGCGAAGCAGGAAGAGCCCCTCATAAAGATCTCATGAGAACTTTCACAAGGACAGCATGGGGGAAACTGCCCCCATGATCCAATCACCTCCCACCTTGTCCCTCCCTCAACATGGGGATACGGATTATGAAGATTACAATTAAAGATATTTGGGTGGAGAAACAGCCAAACCATACAATTTTGTCAACTAGACCCCAGTGGCACCTGGGACCTTGGGACTGACCAAACTGGTGCTGCAGAAGCTTTTCTGGAGAGTGGATATAAAGTTCTGGGGAAAAGGTAAGTTTGGGGGGAATAAGGAAACTAATTTGAAGAATATTGTAGATCTGGGCAGTTGGGCTGGCAGCTGGCTCTAGCAGACTACCCTGTGGTTTGAGGTAATTTCCCTCAGGAGGGCCAACGGGGACTTTGAAGTATTCATGCCTCTTTAAAAACTTAGTATCCTTAAAACACGGAAGGACAATAATTGCAGCAGACCAAGACATTATGGTCCATAGAAAGGTTAAGCCTGGATGGAAACTAGTAAAGTTGTTAACCAACGACCACACTAGAAATGGAGTCTGAGTCATTGAACTTGACAGGTGGATTCCTGGATCGAGAATTTTGGGGAGGGAAGGCTATGTCCCAAATTCACTGCAACTTCATTATTGTGGTTTGTGAGGGTCTACAAAAGTGACTGAATCTTTGTCACTGGACCTCTTTCACATTAATGTCCCTGGGGAAAGACCAAGTCTTTTTTTAGAACTCCTGCAATGTCACTGCCAGGTGCTTGTAATTGTCCATGGTAGGCATTGAGTACAAACTTTGGCTAGACACGGTGGCTATCTGTAATACCAGCACTTTGGGGGGCTGAGGTGGGCGGAGTTCGAGACCAGATTGACCAACACGGGGGAACCCCATCTCTACTAAAAACACAAAAAACCAACCAGGCTTGGTGTTGAGTGCTACTCAGGGGGCTGAGGCAGGAAAATCACTTGAACTTGAGAGGCAGGGGTTGCAGTGAGCTGAGATTGCGCCATTGCACTCCAGCCTGGGTGTCAGAGCAAGACTCCAAAAAAAAAAAAGTAGAAACTCGTGAGTAGTTTTTCCAAGATATTTAGAAAAGTTTGTCTTCTGGGCCAGAAGAAATGGTTTAAGATACATGTTGTGGGTAGGAGAAACTGTATTTTCTCTATATCCTGCTTCACTTCTAAAGCCCAACAAAGTTGCATGAAATGGCAGACTTTCAGCTGTTAGCCAGGAACTTGTCAATATGCTCTTGAAACTGTTGTCTATGAATGACTCTAGCCCCCAGTAGTAGAATGAAGAGAAAAATGGCATGGGGATATTTTTTCCCTTTCGCTAACTTAGAAGTTGCTAGGATCTTAGTCTGTTACCTCTATTTGGGAAATAGTTTATCCAATTTCTATGACTACAGACTATAGTTCAAAGACACCATTTCCTCTTCCAAGGTCCAAAACCCATGGAGTTAGACTATAGATCAAATAGTTGGCTCTACCATTTGCTTCAGGGGCATGTTTCTCCAAACTTTTACTTGAGTGCCACTTGAAAACACAATCCAACATGCTTTCCTCTTCCTATCTGCATTTATCTTGGGTTTCGACTCCTTCCTACTAATCGGTCATTTGCATTCACCCCATTACACTGTTCTCCCCCTCTTCCTCTATGCTTTGTAGTTCTACTCACAAAGGGCGTTAACTCCAATACTCTTTAAAGCAGCCCTGCTTTTCAAAATTGAGATTTAACTTGAAAGTCACTAATGCAAACACAAATTCTGCAGTTTTCTACTTTATTTACTTCCTGTCTCCTAACATTTGGAAAGCTTTTGTCTGGTCAGGTACGTCTATGTTCTTTTACTCTGCAGTTTAATTGGCTACATTTTTGCTTTATACCAAGTTCTTTTCAAACACTAAAATTCTACAACAGAGTGCCCCTTTCTAGTGTCAATGAGGTTCCTAAAGGTACTCAGACCATAATCCACATGTTATATGTAACAATTAACAGGTCAATCATTTCTACATAATACATTTACTACTGTCGACTGGTTTTCTGGCCAGGGTACTTTTTCTTGGATGCTTCTAAATTCCTACGAAAGGCATTTTCTTGGTCAATGTGATGTGAACTAGGGTCCAGAAACTGAAACTCCATTTGACATCAGTGTAGCTGAATTCTCCTAATAAATAAAAAGGTCAACTGTCAGTAGGAATGAGTATGTTTTCTGGTTTTCCCCTGAAATAAAATTGGTCAGTCAATGCTGACAGGCCAGGCATATGTTCCTGAGCTGATCTCATTAAATATACACCATTTCTCTATCCTGCAACTACTTCCAAAAGCACATTGTTTCATCAAGGTTATCTCAAAACACTAATCCTTACATATAGTATATCATCTGTTCTGTATTTTCTACATTATATACTGGGTTTTGCTTCCCCTAACATTTGAGTAAAACATACTGCCAAGTTTTAGTGGATTTGTATGTTGACACTTCAAGGTTCTCTTATGGCTTAAATGATGGTTACGTCTATTGTACTATTACATTCTTCCCAATCCTAATTTGACACCCGTTCATTTCCTTCCAATTTACCACCTTTGTGTTCCCATTTACATTACTTTCCTTTTCTATTACACCCCATTTCCTCTGAAAAAGAGGCTTTAAACTACATAATAAGTACTCATCACACAGTCTTTGCAGGTCTCGCATGATCGGGTAATATTAACATCAGAAGTGAAATCTAAGACGAACCCTGTTTTTGAGAATCCCAAATTTAGAATCCATTCCCTCCCGACCACTTTCAGTTAGCTCATCCCACTGAGACAATGGCAAATGATTAAGTGCCCTAGGCAGAGGGCTCCAAAGTTTCCCAATTATACATTATGCAGCATCAGAAAAAAATGTTATTATGGATGTTTTATTCATCTACCTCCTCTCCTGCTTTCTAACCCTGAATGAAAACTGCATTCTGGAATGATTGCAGGACATTTTCTTAGATTTCATGGCATATTAAGAAACTTGTGTTCTGAATTTTATCCCAAATTAAAATGTTACTTTTAAATCTTACTTCCAACTAGTGTAATCAGACTATCAATCGGAAATCCCTCAATTATTAAATCAGATATCCCTCAATTATTAACTGTCAGATCTAACCCCTTTACCTGCACCACCATGCCTACTATTCTCAATTTCTAGAGTCAACTCAATTCCTACTTTGCAGGGCCCAGGGTTAAGTAATGTCACACCGACTAAAAGCATATCATCTGATAAATGGTCTTTAAAAACACTAGCCCCTTTCCCAAAAAGCCTGTACTTATCTGCACTGGATCAGATTTCAAAAAGCATTTTACCATATGGTATTTCAATCCCGGTCTCTACTTTGCTACAGTTTTGGCCTAGGAACCTAAATGTTGAAGTATTAAATGAGCACACCTGTTGATTATAAAAAACCTAGAGTACTGTTGTCTTAAACACATGAGGAAATTTAATCCACAGTAGCCTAAAACCAAGAGTGTGAAACGACTTCCTCATCAACACAAACTAGAGATGTTAGTATTCCAACAATAACCCTACCATATGTATGTGTAGATTTTCAATGTGTGATCATGCTCTACAGCTATCTGCAAAAGTAACTGCGGCTAATTAAAAGTAATGGCAAAAGGCACAATTACTTTTGCACCAACCTAATATTAAGTGCTTTCCACAGCTTCATTCAATATCTGCTTTCCTACAGAATTAAATGTATAGTTGGCCCTCCGTGTTCGTGGGTTTTACACATGCAGATTCAGCCAACTATAGATCGAAAATACTAGTAAAGAAAAAAAAATTAAAAAGTAACAATACAAATAAAAGTAGTTACAACTATTTACATACCATTTACATTTTATCAGGTATTTTAATGTAGAGATGATTTAAAGTATACAGGAGAATATGCATAGGTTACATACAAATACTATGCCATTTTATGTAAGGGACTTGAGCATCTGCAGATTGTGGTATTCACAGCTAAACAGACTGCTCTGTGCGGGGAAAGAGGCCCTACAGTGAAGTGAAAAGTAGACACTTGATTGTGGACTAATTTTTCCAGTATTTCCCAAAAACTTACAGCTAACAACATAATATTAAACATGTTTTATTAGCATCTTATACATCTGACACTCTCTCCTAAGCATCCAGTTTATTTTCTAGTCATGGGTTACTTACTAAAAGTCTATGTAACATGAGCTCACATCAGATCAGAAAACATCAAGTGGGTAGTATTTTTGACTGAATTAACATACAAAAGAAATTGCCTATATCATGTATATGGGCTCCAAGGGTAGTTCATAGTTCAGCCTCTTCATTCTTTTCTGCTTTTGTCACCTGATATAGAAAATGATCTATAAAATCCTTATAAATAAGACATGAGTTTCGCCTGTAATGAGTAGGATGAAAAAAGGCCAGTGCTGCATGCTATGAAACAATAGCAACTTTATAGGGGAATCCAAGGTTTGTGTGCACAAAAATTATAAACGCCATTTTCTGCTGTGCTGGAAAAACTGAAGTTTAAAACACAAATCAATTAAGCCTTTCAAGGATGAGGTATCACAACACTGGTAGCTGTTTAATATATTCATTTTAAGTAAGACTGGATGCTAAAAATACAATAACTGTAATTAATAAAGTTGAGGGAAAACACAAAGATCAGCTAATAGGGGTAAAAGATCATTTAGGGTAAAATAAATGTAACATTCTTTATGTTCTCAATCACCTGGGAAGGCAAGACTGTGGAGTATCAGGAAATAAGAGTTTTCTCGTTTTCAGTAACATGGAGATATACACTTCAGAATTCAGAAGGTAACTGAGGCTATAAATAGTAATTAAAAGAACAAAACAGAAGAAAGCAGGGGGAGTTCCATTGTCCAGCTGTTGCAATTTTCCTGAAATCTTGTTTTTGAGTCTCTCCTATTTAAGGACAAAGCAATTTAGCACACAACAAAAACCTCAAAAAGGGTGCCAGATGGACCACAAAGCACTGAACTTTCATTAGGATGTAAAAGCCATTTTGAAAAACAATCGCTACTGTATGTCAAGTTATTTGACTCCTCAATGCAACATGCAACTCAATGAAATATAATTTGAGTAGTGTTGTGTTGGTATGTATCATGATTATGACTCCAAGAAAAATGTATCTAGTACATTCTAGAGGTTTTGTGGAGGACGCTGTAAAACAAAGTTTGAAGTAAACAATAATAAAATACAAAAATAAAAAACCAGGGTTTTTTTTCTCCAAATTCCTGGTTTAATAAGGACTTGTTTATTTTGAGGAAAAAAGGTCCCAAACATCAGGCTGTTCACAAAAATAACCCACAGTATCAACTTTAGAAAACAAATCTTAAGACTATAACACTAATTATTTTTCTAGAGGATGCATTTGACATGCCAACTCTCATTCACAAAAATACATTGTTACATTTGTGTTGAACTGCCCCACACAGCACACTAATGTGGGGGTGTAACACACATACTTCTAACTCAAAGCTGCTTTCAGAAGCTACTCAACTAAATGAGATTGCCTTTGCAGTTAGGGAAGCAACTACTGAACTTATGTATGAATGAAAAGAACTGTACTCCCTGCATAACAAGAGATTATTTTGGAGACAGTTGATAAAAACCATACATCCTTTTTATTGTTAAGTCATAAAGAGGTATCAAAATTAAAAGCAAAAATTACAGGGTAAGACTTAACAAAACTACTAGGAGCGTCAAAGGAAGTGAAAATGGGACTAGGCGCGGGGCAATATGAATTAATGAACATGGGAAGGACAAGGATGGGGAGAACAGTGAGCATGTGCTGAAGATACTAGGGGAGAGGATCTGGTGAAAAATTTGATCTTAGACAAGCGCCTAGGTAAAGAAATAATGGGATAAGATTTCTAAACCCCACTATGTGCTTAAGAGTCATCCTCGCCATTGGCGCTGTCTCTGTCATCCTCTCCTTCCTCAGCCTCTTTTTCATCATCCTTGATCAACTCCAGCTGTGAGAAACAGACACAAATAGGATGGAGTTAGAGGCACTCCATGTGTCCCTGAGCCCCCCTCCACCACCTTTTTCTTTCCTTTCCCGTGGTTTTCACCTGGTCATCCCCCCGATCTTCATTATCATCATCATCCAGTAGGTCCCCCTCCTCAGCAGAGTCATCTGCACCCCCCTCAGACTCCATCTTCACATTAGTCTCATCTTTCTTCACGGAGCTGCTGCTCTGCTCCTCTTCTGACTTATCGTTCTTCATCTCTACTGGGGATGAGAAGGACAAGTCTGTCTAGGGGCAGTAATGTCCACAGGATGTAGACAATCCCCACTAAGGATCACAGAACTGCAGCACAAATCTAAATCCTCCCACACAAATACCCTTCCCAATTCACACTCCCCAAGTTTCATATTACATTGCTTTATATTCCACTATTCCAACATATACTTTAAAGTGCCTTACGTAACTAACCCAACTATATACCCAACAAGCAGAAAACCCATTTACCTGCTTGTTTGCTCTGTTCCTTTTCAATTTTTTCCAGGTTTTCCAGGAGAGAATCCACTTTTTGTTTTATCTGGGTCAACTCCTTCTTAATGGCCTGAAGGTCATCTCCTTTCACTTTAACATAAACAAAATAATGGATTAAAATCAAATGTACAGAAGATATGAGTTAGCAAATACACTGGCACTAGACTACATCAGGAGCACCCAGGGAGAAACAGAGCCAGTACAGATTTCCCTGTAATAAAGGCCCTTGGTTCTACTATAAAGCTTATAACTACTTACTGTAATTTTTTTTTTTTAAGTATCTTTTAGACTTGGGTTATCGCTACATTGCCCAGTTCTGAGTGCAGTGACTATTCACAGGTATGATCACAGTGAACTCCTGGCCTCATGCAATCCTCCCACCACAGCCTAGATCCCCAGGGTCTTAGCCTCCCCCTAAGCATCTGGGGCTACAGGTGTTAAGTCACTGCATCAGACCTTCTGTTGTTTTACTGCCTTCCATATTTCCAGTTACAGGAGTTCAATACAGAAAAGTTTAAAAATCAATATATTGAACACTATCTGAATTTTAGTTTTTAAATAACCCACAAAAAAACCCTCAGAAACTTAACACACACCTCAACTAAATAAAGTCAAATGACATCTTTCAAATCACCTAGCTGTTGCAGTCTAGAATTGGCCACTCAGTCACAATCTCGTCTCCTCCATTATTTTGGATTTTTAAAATTATTTTTCTTGAGATGGAGTTCGCTCTTATCACCCAGGCTGGAATGCAATGGCACAATCTCGGCTCACTGCAACCTCTGCCTCCTAGGTAAAAGCGATTCTCCTGCCTCAGCCTCCCAATTAGCTAGGATAACATGCATGCACCACCATCCCTGGCTAATTTTTTGTATTTTCAGTAGAGATGGGGTTCCTCCATGTTGGACAGGCTGGTCTCGAACTCCCGACCTCAGGTGATCCGCCTGCTGGGCCTCCCAAAGTGGTGGGATTACAGGCATGAGCCACCACACAGCTGGCCTCTTCCATTATTTTGAATACACAAAGTCATGTGGCACAACAATATTTTAACTGCATTAGCTTCCCTATTTCAAAACACAAGAGATACCAAAACCACAAAATGAAATAATACATACACTTTCCAGACTTGGAAGATCCCCGCTGTCCACTCTTAGAATTGAAGCCACTTTTGCCCCTTCGTGAGGTGTTTCCTGATACACGCTGACGTTTCGAGGGCACTACAGCCCGAGCAATAGGAGGAGGAGGAGGTACACGTGCTGGGTAACTGTACATCCTATTGGATAAAAGGAAAATGGAATTCATTCAAACCTAACATTATCTCAGCACAATTCAACATACCTTATGATAAATAATAAACGAATATTGTCTCTCAGTCATTTCTTTTTATTAAATTTCATTAAGAAGGCCAGCAAAAATCTCCATAGTGGGGTTTAGAAATCTTATCCTATTATTTCTTTACCTAGGCATATAAAATAGTTTTAATATTGCAGCAACTTTTCCTTAAGAAAATCATACATATCAAATTATATGGTTGGCTGGCCTTTAGCACTGGATATAAATGGTTTCTCTGTACTAGTGGAAGTATTAACAGGGCATTTATTATAATGAATAGCCTTTGTTTGGATCTTATTCTTTTCATATATACATTACAAAAAACAATTCAAATACTCTTTTTTTTTTGAGACGGAGTCTCGCTCTGTCGCCCAGGCTGGAGTGCAGTGGCCGGATCTCAGCTCACTGCAAGCTCCGCCTCCCGGGTTCGGGCCATTCTCCTGTCTCAGCCTCCTGAGTAGCTGGGACTACAGGCGCCCGCCACCTCGCCCGGCTAGTTTTTTGTATTTTTTAGTAGAGACGGGGTTTCACCGTGTTAGCCAGGATGGTCTCGATCTCCTGACCTAGTGATCCGCCCGTCTTGGCCTCCCAAAGTGCTGGGATTACAGGCTTGAGCCACCGCGCCCGGCCAATTCAAATACTCTTAAAAAGGTTCCAATTAAAAGGGTATGTAAACAGTGGTATTTAGCATTAGCGAAATCTGATTCTTTTCACCCACAGAAGCACAAAAATTATTACAACTAGTGATAAAAGGTTGAACCACATAAAATTTCAGATCTATAAAATCAGGGCAATTTCATGTAACTGGGAATCATAGCAAAATGTGTTGGCTGGGTATAAATACTACTGATATAAAATCTCATATAAAAACAGGTAGTATTATTTCTAACTAAATTTACACTTAATTCCAACAGGGCAGAGAGACCACTGTCTATCTTGTTCACTATTTACCTGTGTCTAAATTCACTGGCCAGTACACACTTAGCACTCAAATAAATACTGGTTGCTCAACTAACTGATGTTTCTATTAGCAATCTTAATTTCAGGCCAGGCGCGGTGGCTCCAGCCTGTAATCCCAGCACTTTGGGAGGCCCAGGCGGGCGGATCACGAGGTCAGGAGATCGAGACCATCCTGGCTAACACAGTGAAACCCCATCTCTACTAAAAAATACAAAAAACTAGCTGGGCGAGGTGGCAGGCACCTGTAGTCCCAGCTACTCGGGAGGCTGAGGCAGGAGAATAGCGTGAACCCAGGGGGCGGAACTTGCAGTGAGCTGAGATCCGGCCACTGCACTCCAGCCTGGGTAACAGAGCGAGACTCCGTCTCAAAAAAAAAAAAAGAAATCTTAATTTCAAATGTCTTATAATAATAAATTTAGTATCCCAGTGATTGATAAAGATACTCCAAAGCAGTAGCTTGGTACACTAACATTTGTAAAGAGAAAATTCAAAACAGAACAAATACTTCTTACATGGACATCAGTTCTAAACTTTATACATTCCACATTGTCATTTCCATTGTGGCAACATATGAAAAAGTCCTTTAATTCTACAAGCTTTTTTAAAATGCAACTAACTTAATGCAAAGGCCCAGGTACTCTATAAAAATACACCTACCAACTGCTCTGCCTAACTCCAAAGATTTCTTAAAAAATAAATGTGATGTAATCAAGAACTTTAAAAATTTTATTAATCATCTTTGTCATGATACTCCCTCTTATACATATACAATGGTGGCAAGTTATTCTGAGTTGTAGTATCTCCAATCTTCCTGTAGTGAAAACATTTACAAGATCTCATTGCTAATTCTCTCCCCTGTTAACCTAAAGTGTTTTCCACGCTAGATCAACAAAGTAATGTTTAATCTTGTCCCAAGAGTGGCTATGGACAGGAACATTTTCCTAAATTAAAAAAG
The DNA here is from genome assembly GCF_049350105.2 of Macaca mulatta. Taxonomy (NCBI): domain Eukaryota; kingdom Metazoa; phylum Chordata; class Mammalia; order Primates; family Cercopithecidae; genus Macaca; species Macaca mulatta. Next base: position 94,062,019 of record NC_133412.1, read on the forward strand.
AGCAAGGAAAGCTGAGGTGGGAAGACTGGTTGAGCCCAGGAGATGAGAGAATACCATGACTGCACCACTGCACTTGAACCTGGGAACAGAGCAATACTGCCTCAAAAGAAAAAAAAAAAAAAGTTGGCATTTCCCCTAAGTATGGTTAATCTGTTAGTTTAATCCATTCATGGGAATTAAAGCAAAAAAAAAAAAACCAAACTAACTTTTTATTATCACTACTACTTTCCCATTTTGTCAAACTTTTGCTCTTTTTGACCAAAATATTTCAAAGTATTATACAGAAACTATAAAATATCAGTGTTCAGAAACTGATACCCTTTGTGTGAGATAACACTTGCACAAATTGCATAATAACAATTTCTGGAGGTAAATCAAAATGAGTTATCCGTATCCATGAGCATTAAACTGAGCTTAAGCCCCAGTCCAATGGATATATCTAATCTACCTCCTAAGCCACTAACCTTCACCGGCACCTGCATCTAAACCAACGAGCTAGCTACCTAGTTCCCTACTGTCACTGGAATTTCCTTTTAAAACCTACTATTTCATCTGACCATAACCAAAATGAAGCAAGTAATACAATTTTGTTTTGAATCTATGTAACAGTCCCATGAACACAATCAGGAGTCAAATTCTCTACTTTTCTGAAGAAAAATATTTCACACTATTTCAGCCAGTAGGGCTTAAAGGGCTTTTAGTTACACAGAATGCTGCTCAGGCAGAAATGGACTCTCATTCACATTTGAGGAAGTAGTCCTTGCCTCGAAAAATGTTGAGGATAAGTGTGAAAATACAAAAAAAAAACATACATAGTGTGACAACCTTTAAGTTAAAAGGGATATATATTAAGAAGCTCAGTATGACTACTTCAAGCACCAGCTAAAAATTAACTAGAAATTCTCACTGAGAAAGCTATAAAATAGGCAACAATAGCTGCTGATTATTTACTGATTAAGCCTAGGCTGTTTAAAATCTTTTACCAGGGGAAAAAGAATTAACTCTAGGAGAATTATAACTGTACCCATAATCAAACTCGATGGTTAAGTGTTGGTATAAAATCAAGTCAGATTAAAAGTAATTAACTACCTCTTCAAAGAAATTAAAACACTCTAGAGACATTAATTACCTGAACAGATTAAGACAAAACACAGCCGGGCGCAGTGGCTCAAGCCTGTAATCCCAGCAATTTGGGAGGCGGAGATGGGCGGATCACGAGGTCAGGAGATGGGAGACCATCCTGGCTAACACTGTGAAACACCGTCTCTACTAAAAAATACAAAAAAACTAGCCGGGCGAGGTGGCGGGCGCCTGTAGTCCCAGCTACTTGGGAGGCTGGCGGAGCTTCCAGTGAGCTGAGATCTGGCCAATGCACTCCAGCCTGGGCAACAGAGCAAACTCCACCTCAAAAAACAAAACAAAACAAAAAAGACAAAACACACCAGCCAGGCATGGAAACTCATGCCTGTAACCCCAACATTTTGGGAGGTGGAGGCAGGCAGATCATGAGGCCAGGAGTTCAAGAAACGCCTGAACAACATGGTGAAATCCCATCTCTACTAAAAATACCAAAATTAGCTGGGCATGCTGGCATACACCTGTAATTCCAGCTACTCAGGAGGGCTCAGGCAGGAGAACTGCTTGAACCCAGAAGGCAGAGGTTGCAGTAAGCTGAGATCATGTCATTGCACTCCAGCCTCAGTGACAGAGCAAGACTCCGTCTTTTAAAAAAAAGAAGAAAGAAAAAAAAAGACAAAACACACCAGCTGGATGCAGTGGCACACCTGTAATCTCAGCTACTCAGGAGGCTTGAACAGAGGAAGGAAGCAGCGGGGGTTGCAGAGAGCCACTGTGCTCCAGCCTGGGAGACAGAGTAAAAGCTTTTATCTCCCCTACCACAAAAAAAAAAGACAAAGAATGTCTACCCCAATCTCCAAATGTAAAAGCATTACAAGACACGTACTAAGAAAAGGTTTTCAAAGGGAAGATTCTTAAATCGAAATTCTGACTGTAAGACATTAGCTGCAACACAGTGACATTTCCTGGGCCTCAAAAACCTAATAAGACATGTCAACACTATACCAGAGTAGAAAAAATTAGAAGTTAATCTATTAATAAAGCTATCATTTGGTGCATGGACTTACTTAATGGACCACAGCTGGTTCTCATCTTAAAAATGTCAACAGATTTTGCCAGACAGGGTGGCTCACACCTGTAATCCCAGCACTTTGGGAGGCTAAGGTGGGCTGCTCATTTGAGGCCAGGAGATGGAGACAGCCTGACCAACATGGTGAAACCCAGTGTCTACTAAAAAATACAAAAACAGCCAGGTGTGGTGGCACACTCCTGTAATCTCAGGTACTGAGGGGGCTGAGGGACAAGAATCGCTTGAACCTAAGAGGTGGAGGTCGTATGTCAAGATCGCACCACTGCACTCCAGCATGGATCACAGGGTAAGACTCTGTCTCAAAACAAAAATTAAGAGAACCAAAGAAGCCGTTTTTATAAACTACCAATTGATGATAGACATCTTGCCTCAAACTCTTAACTATGTGGATAAAAAGAAAAACCGATATGAAAGTTTAATATAGGTTTACATTACAATTTAAATAACAATATGTCAAACTGTGACCAAGAATAAAATCTATTCATAATGTAGTTGGAATTCTTGCTTTTGTGCTTAAAAATAGAATCAACCAGCAAAATTTCTGTGCCTTGTGTTTTTTTTTTGTTGTTGTTGTTGTTTTTTTTTTTTTTTTTTGAGACGGAGTCTCGCTGTGTCTCCCAGGCTGGAGTGCAGTGGCGTGATCTCGGCTCACTGCAAGCTCCGCCTCCCGGGTTCACGCCATTCTCCCGCCTCAGCCTCCCAAGTAGCTGAGACTACAGGCGCCCGCCACCACGCCCGGCTAGTTTTTTGTATTTTTAGTAGAGACGGGGTTTCACCACGTTAGCCAGGATAGTCTCGATCTCCTGACCTCGTGATCCACCCGCCTCGGCCTCCCAAAGTGCTGGGATTACAGGCTTGAGCCACCGCGCCCGGCCACCTTGTGTTTTATTTCTAAACTGAAATAGATGATTTCTAATGTTATTTGCAAGTACTTCACCACAAACATCTGTCTTGGTTAGTCTAGCACCAGTTTACCCAGATACTATCAACTGCAAGCACCACTCATTTAAAATATAAAATGATTAAATTGTAAACCAGTATCTCATTTGCTCACCACTGGAGCTATACAAGGTATTCACCACATGGGCAAACTAACATAATTTTTAAAGAAAATATAATTCTGGTAATTAAGGGGGAAAAAATGGAAACAGGTTGTTACCACATTGTTGGGTTAGCCTTGTCCAAAGATAACTGATATGGGTTGGGGAACACCACATACATCCCTACTACCAATAATAGGTAGCAATAGCTCCTATATTGAGCCAATGGCATCAATCAATAATTGGTTCTGTAATATTCTATCAGAAAGAATTACAGATATTAGTATTTAGGGATATTTTTGCAAATTCTAAGTCATTTGACTGAAAATGGCTCCACTGACTGACAACTTGGAAACAGAGAAGAAAAAATACATTAAATGTACATACTTATTTTAAGAGGAATAAAATTTGACATCTTAAAATATGCAAGATAGCATATTAAGGGAAAAAGTGATTTCATTAGGAAACTATCTTAACACAAAACCAGACAATTTGAAAATGCACCTGAAAACTTTCTGAGTCAAAAAGAATCTAGTCTGTAACATGCAGGTTGCTTGAGTCCTAGATCAATCCTCAATTCAGAAACTTGACTGGATTGAAAACTGTTTTAAGAAAGGGGGAAAAAAAAATCCCTGGCTTTTCTTCTGTATATGGCCTCAGCCTCCCAAGTAGCTTGGATTACAGGTACACGAAAATTACCAAAACAAGCCAAACTAGGTTTTGTAATTTTTGTAGAGATGGAGTTTCACCATGTTATTAGCCATGCTGGTCGTGAACTCCACCAGTCTCAACCTCCCAAAGTGCTGCAATTACAGGCATGAGCCACCGTGCGCAGTACCAAATAATTTTAACATTATTCATTTGTCATGATATTCAACAATACACATACTCCCATATGTCAGTGTCGATGTTCACCAAAGATAAAATTTTAAACCAACAGTGTGGTGCAATTTTTATTTTTTAAACAACTGAAATTGAGGCTAGGCATAGTAGTTCATGCCTTTAATCCTAGCACTTTCAGAGGCAGAGGCAGACGGATTGCCTGAGGTCAGGAGTTAAAGAGACCAGCCTGGTCAACATGGTGAAACCCAGTTTCTACTAAAATACAAAAGATCAGCAGGGTGTGTGGCACGCACCTATAGTCCCAGCTACTCAGGGGGCTGAGGCACGAGAACTGCTTGAACCTGGGAGGCAGAGGTTGCAGTGAGCTGAGATCGCACCACTGCATTCCAGCCTGGGAGACAAAGCGACACTCTGTCTCCAAAAAAATAACTGAAATTGAGTCGCATGCAGTGGCTCTGTGTAATCCCAGCACTTTGGAAGGCCAAGGCAGGCAGACTGCCTGAGCCCAGCAGATCAAGACCAGCCTGTGAGACAAAGAAAAAAAATTGCATTGGCTCATGCCTGTAATCCCAGCACTTTGGGAGGCCGAGGTGGGCCAATCATGAGGTCAGGAGTTCAAGACCAGCTTGGCCAACATGGTGAAACCCCATCTCTACAAAAATACAAAAATTAGAGCTGGGTATGGTGGCGTGTGCCTGTAATCACAGCTGCTTGGGAGGCGGAGGCCGCAGTGAGCCAAGACCATGCCACTTCACTCCAGCCTGGCGACAGAGCGAAGCATTTACAAGGAAGGGAGGAAGGGAGGGAGGGAAGAAAAGGAAGAAAAGGAAGAGAAGGAAGGAGGGAGGGAGGGAAGGAAGGAGGGAGGGAAGGAAGGAAAATAAAAAGAAAAAAAAATAAAAAGAAAAAAATTAAGTATTTTTAAAATAAAGCTGAAATTACATAACAGTATTTTGAAGAACATGAGCCCATTGATTCCTTTATTCTCATTCCTTTATTCTCATTTTATCAAGATAGAAGAGTAAAATACAATAAAATAAATTACAAAAATAAAATACAATAAAATAAAATACAAAAAAATCCTTACAATAAAATTGTTTTCAAGGAACAGATATGATTGCTAGGGAACAGAGTGAAGGAAAAGTGGTTGAAGACAAAGGTGTATTTCAGAGAATTGGGAACTATTTCTATCTTGGTTATAGTGATGGTTTTATGACTATGCATTTTGTAAATCAAATTTGATGCAGGAATTATACACCAAAAGGGTGATTTTTATTGTATGTTTTCTATGCTGACTCCAATTTCTACCTTTCCATTCACCTGAAATACCTGTGTGAGATTTCTGCCTTTACCAGTACCTACCTTTGTCAAAGGTCACCAATGACACCGCTAATTCAAAAAGACATTTTCTAAATTCTCCCACTACTCGAACTATTAATGACATGTGACAGAGCTCGTTTGCCTTTCTAGTCTTTTGACATATGTTCATACAGCTTCCAAGATACTTCATGCTTCTATGTTTTGTCCTATTTTTCATTTTGGCATTTTCAATCTCCTTTGCTCATTTTTTCCTTATCACCACATTCTTTAAAGGTCACAGTACCCCCAGAATCTCTTTTCTGTTTCCACTCATCCAGTATTGTGGTTTTATAAACTCTAAGCAGATGACTCCCTTAGAACCATATAAATAACTGCTTAATCTCTCTCCAAATGGATCAACTTTAACATGTCCACAACTGATCTATGATATTTGCTCCTCACCTTAGCTCCTCCCAATCACTATCACTGTAAATTCCATAATTCCAGTTGTCCAGACAAAAACACTGGCTACAACTCTGATTCCTCTCTCAGGCCTCACAACACAAGCAAATTTCTCAGCATCACCTTCAAAATCCAACTGCTTTTCAACACTCCCATTGCCGTTTCTGTGGTCCCACCAAAAATCACTGCTTCTCTGATGGATAAATCTAACAGCCACCCATTATCTTTCTCAATAAGAGTGATCTTGTTAAAATATGAGTAAGACCCTCCCATTCTCTTCACAAAGCGTCTAATAGCTTCCCATCTCATTCAAAGTGAAAGCTAAAGACATTATGCCTTATGCCACCACGCCCAGCTAATTTTTTGTATTTTTGGTAGAAATGCGGTTTCACCATGTTAGCGAGGCTGGTCTCGAACTCCTGACCCTCAGGTGATCCACCTGCCTCGGCCTCTCAAAGTGCTAGGATTACAGACCTGAGCCACCGCTTTTGCTCCCGGCCTCTATTTCTTATTATAGTACTCCTGCTATATACAATGCCTCACAGCAGGATCATAACAAATAATTGTTGAGTAAATAAATGAAGTTCCCAACTGCTTCTAGGAAATAATAGTCCATAAATCACACAATCAACAATGTGTAACAAACCAAACCCTATCTATGTAATAGCTGAAAAGCCAGAGGATTGCTGTTTTGATTTTCTAGCTTGATAAGGACCAAGGGAGAGGATTTCCCAATGAAAATCAGATAAAAGTTGAATATCATACTTTACAAAAAAAAATTGAATATATTTTCAAGGTTTTTTGTTTTTGTTTTTGTTTTTAAATCAGCTGTTGGCCAGGCCCAGTGACTAATACCAGGAGTTTGAGACCAGCCTGGGCAACATGGTGAAACCCCATCTCTACTAAAAATACAAAAAAAAAAAAAGTCAAGTGTGGTGGTGCACCTGTATTCCAGGAACTCAGGATGATCCTTTGAAACTGGGAGGTAAAGGGGGCAGTGTCAGATGTTGTATTCAGAGTCTTGTTTCCAGAATATATAACAAATCCTATACAAAAATCAGCAAAGCATCTGAATACATTTGTGGAAGAGTAAACAAATGGCTGGGCCAGGGGCAGTGGCTCACACCTGTAATCCGAGCACTTTGGGAGGCCAAGGCAGGCAGATCATGAGGTCAGGAGATTGAGACCATCCTGGCAAACACGGTGAAACCGCGTCTCTACTTAAAAATACAAAAAAATCAGCCAGGCGTGGTGGTGTGTGCCTGTAGTCTCAGCTATTCAGGAGGCTGAGGCAGGAGAATGGTGTGTACTCAGAAGACAGAGCTTGAGATGGCGCCACTGCACTCCAGCTTGGGTGACAGAGGGAGACTCGGTTTCAAAAAAACAAGGGGGGGAGCTGGAAAGCACATGAAAAGACATCCAATATTTTTGAAGAAAATGCAATTAAATTCTGACTGAGATACCACTACACTCTAGAATGGATAAAAGCAAGAGACAGATATGAATGTAAGCGGAGGAACTGGAACCTTCCACATGACTGATGAGAATATAAAAGGGTACAGCCACTTTTGGTAAACAGTTTGGCTGTTGGTCAGGCTGACCATATAATCATCATACAACCCAGCACTTCTCCTAGGTATACATACTTAAAAGAAATGAAAACACATGACCATACAAAAATTTGCATACCAATCTCCATAGCAGATTTTTTTTTTTTTTTTTTTTTTTTGGAGACGGAGTCTCGCTCTATCGCCCAGGCTGGAGTGCAGTGGCATAATCTCAGCTCACTGCAAGCTCTGCCTCCCAGGTTCATGCCATTCTCCTGCCTCAGCCTCACCAGTAGCTGGGACTACAGGCGCCTGCCACAAGGCCTGGCTAATTTTTTGTGTTTTTAGTAGAGAGGGGGTTTCACCGTGTTAGCCGGGATGGTCTCGACCTCCTGACCTCATGATGTGTCCTGTCCCGGGCCTCCCAAAGTGCTGGGATTACAGGCGGGAGCCACTATGCCTGGCCACAGCGGCATTTTCAAAGATGTACCAAAAAACTCAAATGTCCATCAACTGACTAAAGAATAACAAAATGGAGTAACCATAAAAGGAAAGGAAGTACTGATACATGGTACAACATGGATGAACCATGAAAATATTCTAAGAGGACAAAGCCAGTCACAAGACATATATTGTACAATTCCACTTATATGAATGCCCCAAATAGGCAAATCCGTACAGAAATAATTTGTAGTGTGATAGAATGTTCTAAAATTAGATCATGTTCCTAACTGCACAACTCTGAATTTACTAAAGTGAACTGTATACTTTAAATGGATGAATCTTCTGGTATATGAATTAAAACTCAGTAACACTAATTAAGGAAAGAAAAAGCAACACCAGCTGGGCATGATGGCTCACGCCTGTAATCCCAGCACTTTGGGAGGCTGAGGCAGCCGGATCTCTAGGTCAGGTGTTCGAGACCAGCCTGGCCAACCAAACACCCCGTCTCTACTAAAGAGCCGGGAGTGGTGGTGTGTGCCTGTCATCCCAGCTACTCAGGAAGCTGAGGCAGGAGAATTGCTTGAACCCAGGAGGCAGAGGTTGCAGTGAGCTGAGATCGCGCCACTGCACTCCAGTCTGGGCAACAGGGTGAGACTCCATCTCAAAAAGAAAAGCAACACCAAGGAGGCTAACAAAATCTACCTGAAGAATGCCCTCAAGAAGATTTGTAAACAGCAGTATTGGGTAAAAATTTAATCAGACCACCACTCAACTCAGTCATACAGCAGATTGATTCAGACCCAAATTCCTCTCCTACAAAGAAGTATCTCCCACCTACTCAACAAGTCCAGGACACAATAAGAAACTAATCTAAAAGGAATACTAAGAAATAAACATTTTATCAAAATTTAAGTCCAGCCAGATGCCAGGGCTCACGCCTATAATCCTAGCACTTTTTGGAGGCCAAGGTGGACACATCGTTTGAGCTCAGGAGTTCAAGATCAGCCCGGGCAACACAGCGAAACCTAATCTCTACTAAAAATACAAAAATTAGCCAGCCATGGTGGCATGTGCCTGTAGTCCCAGCTACTCAGGAGGCTGAGGCAGGAGAATTGTTTGAACCCGGGAGGCAGAGGTTGCAGTGAGCTGTGATGTGCCACTGCACTTGAGCCTGGGCAACAGAGCCAGATCATGTCTCAAAAAACAAAAAAGTCTAATAACTGATTTATGCCAAAAGTGTATACTAATCTATGTCACCATCTAAAATCCTTATGGCACCTATATGTATGACACACAGGTTCCCAAAACAAAGATTTAACTAATAGTGTAGCTATGAGCAAATCCAAAACTATCAAGCCCAGGGTGCCCTCTCCACCTAACATGACATGTCTGAGTCATCTGTTAGCTTTTCAAAGTAGCCTAGAAGTCTCCTACTCTCTGAAACACACGCCTTTCAATGCAGAAAGTCCCCAGTTTTCAAAATTCAAATAACGTATTTTGGCACTCTCTCCTTTCATAAATATAAATATGAACAAACCCATCTCTCAGGTATGGTGTTACTCAAAAACATCAGCTTTTGACTATTATTTTCCTACAAGCATCTACTTTCATACCTTTAGTCCAACCAACCACATCAAGACATATTCGATGTTATGTCATACTACTGTTGTGTCTACTACTACTTCAAAAATTCTCCCAACCTCCTCTTCTCCATTCCAACATTTACAATGTTAACACATCTTTTTTCCTCCAGCCACAGGGCTGTTTCTAAAATATCATCTATAGGACACAATCCCAGAACATGTTATACAAAGCCTTTACAACTAACATTCTTTACAATTTTGTTTTTACAGCTGGCTGCTCCCCAAACGCATTAGGGCCCCTCACAAATCTTTGTTATAAGTGTCATCTTTGACCTGTGAGTTCTTGAAGATTTGTCTATTTCTATTGCACTGACATATTAATATATTTAGCTATGGAATAATAACAGCACTCTGAAAACCTGTAATGAAAGAATTTCATACGCCAGTTACTTATATACTGTATTACTAGTCATGTACCATATACAAAATGAGTTAAGCTGAAAAAGTCCTCAGAAAGACCATTGAACTAAACCAGTCTTTTTGAACCAGGCTTCTTGTTCACCAGGTGTGCACCATGTCTCCGCTATCATAATAAAGCCTGTTATCAAACCTGCCAATTTATTGGCATTTTCTATTTCATGTAGCCCAAAGTTCTCCAAATAAGAATGAAAGACGCCAGGAGCAATGGCTCACATCTGTAATCCCAGCACTTTGGGAGGCCAAGGCAGATCACCTGAGATCAGGAGTTCGAAACCAGTCTGGCCAACATGGTGAAACCCCATCTCTACTAAAAATAGAAAATAATAATAATAATAATAATAATAATTAGCCAGGCATGGTGGCAGGCACCTGTAGCCCCAGCTAATTGGGAGGCTGATGCAGGAGAATCACTTGAAACTGGGAGGTGGAGGCTGCAGTGGGCCAAGATCGAGCCACTGTACTCCGGCCTGGGCAATAGTGCAAGACTCTGTCTCAAAAAAAAGAAAAAAAAAAGAGATGAGAAGAAAAGAGCTGACAGTAAATCAGTCTCTATGAAGGCTAGCAAGATGTCCCACAATGACTGAGAGTTCTTTTAATTCTAAAAGGTGTCCATCCTCAGGCGCAGGAGTTACTTTTGAGGCTGGTAGCACCAGAGTTTCATTTATGTCTTTAACTGGCAAGTATCCTGGTGTAGGGTCCACGAGATATGACAAAAAAGAATGACTGTCCATAAATCAGTGATGTATCCTTTTTCAACTGAAATGTCACATCTGTTTTCAATTGAAATGTCACTCACATACCATAAAATTCAACATTTAAAAGGGTGCTGATCTGTGGTTTTTATTAGTTCTGCAATACCACCACTATCTAATTTGAGAACAATTTCATAGGTGATCAATTATAAGGGAAAGTGGTGCTGCAATTTACTATATCTGAAGAAAATATATCTAGTTTTTATCTATAGTTTTAGTATGAAAATACAGTAGTATTTGTGGCACAAATCGGAACACATATATATCAAGCCTTTTATGAGAATTTTTTAAAGAATAGTGCCAGGTTTGGCCAGGCACAGTGGCTCACGCCTGTAATCCCAGCACTTTGGGAGGCCAAGGTGAGTGGATCATGAAGACAGGTCAGGAGTTCGAGACCAGTCTGGCCAACATAGTAAAACCCCATCTCTACTAATAATACAAAAAATTAGCCAGGTGTGATGGTGTGCACCTGTAATCCCAGCTACTCGGGAGGCTGAGGCAGTAGAATCGCGAGAACCCGGGAGGCGGAGGTTGCAGTGAACCGAGATCGCACCACTGCATTCTAGCCCAGGCGACAGCATGAGACTCCGTTTCAGAAACAAAAAAAAAGCATAGTGCCAGGGTAGCTGTTGACGAACGTCAATTTCATGTACATGCCAGATCTATTTTTAGATATATTTTTAGAGTACTTCCCAATCTTGCTTAAAAGATCTATTTTTAGACTTCCCAATCTTACTTTTTAAAAGACTCCTCAGTAACTATCGCTTTGAATACTTGTGCATTCCCAACATCGTGATAAAAATTCACTTTTATGCCGGGCGCTGTGGCTCAAGCCTGTAATCCCAGCACTTTGGGAGGCCGAGATGGGCGGATCACGAGGTCAGGAGATCGAGACCATCCTGGCTAACACGGTGAAACTCCGTCTCTACTAAAAAATACAAAAACCTAGCCGGTTGAGGTGGCAGGCGCCTCTAGTCCCAGCTACTCGGGAGGCTGAGGCAGGAGAATGGCGTAAACCCGGGAGGCGGAGCTTGCAGTGAGCTGAGATCCGGCCACTGCACTCCAGCCTGGGCGACAGAGCGAGGCTCCGTCTCAAAAAAACAAAAAAACAAATTCACTTTTATTACAACACTTTTCACAAAACAAAACCAGTGCCTTCAATTGAGTAATATTAAAAGAGGGTGGGGTGCAGTGGTTCACACGTGTCATCTCAGCACTTTGCATGGCCAAGGCAGGAAGATCTCTTGAGCCCAGGCGGGTGGACCACCTGAGGTCAAGAGGTCAAGACCAGCCTGGCCAACGTGGAGCAACAGTCTCCACTGAAAAGACAAAAATCAGTTGAAAATACAAAAATTAGTTGTGTGTAGAGGTGCACACCTATAATCCCAGCTACCTGGGAGACTGAAGCAGGAGAATCACTTGAAACCAGGAGGAGGCAGAGGTTGCAGTAAGCCGAGATCAACCCACTGCACTCCAGCCTAAGTGCCAGAGTACGGCTCCATCTCAAAAAAAAAAAAAAAAGAAAGAAAGAAAGAAAACCTCCTGGACACTGATTTTCACTCCCATTTGAGTAGGAAGACCCAGAGCTTTCAAACACCTCTGAGCCAATTTCCCATCTTCTTTTATTAAACAATTTAACATAGTCAATGCAGTATCACTATGTTACCATTTAGAATAAACCTCTAAACCTTACGAAGATGAATCTTCAGAATGACTTCTGAGAAGATATTAATACCATTTTTCTAAGTTGTTATACCAGGTTATACCCAACCTATTTCTCAGGTCCAAACTGACCTAATGTTTTCCAAACCAGCAAATAACTCCTGCATCTGCCCCTCTCCCCACTAACCAAACACTCCTCCTCCTTTCACCTTCATTAACATCTATCCTATAAGACATGGACTCAATTCTCCAACCCAACTTGAGTAAGTTCCCTTCATGTGGACACCTCCTAAAATTCATTTTCCCGACAAAGAGCTCAGTACTATAAAAGTCAGCTCTTTCCCAGCTATTACCTAGTTGCTCCACTAGTTACCAGTTATCATTATCTACTAGCTGACATTAGAACAAAGTTAGACGTTAAAAGCTGACATTACAACAAAAGAAGACATTACTTTTCACTGACACACAATATGCAGCAATATATCAGACAGTAACTACTAGCATCAGCTGGGGCAAAAATAATTGCGGTTTTGCTTTTTACCGTTCAAAGAAATGTCAAAACCGGAATTACGTTTGCTCCAACCTAATATATTTTTGTCTATTGAAAAACTGAAGAGGTCACCAATTTAAGACCCAATGGCATTGGTAAGAAATGTGAAGACATTTCTGCAAACATGTGATTTCTTTAGATTCCCTGCAGTATGTATCTCATTTTCTCAACTAATGTTTTCCAAAGTCCCCAAATTTTCAAAAACATTCTTATTCACAATGTGCCTTGCCAAGAAAAGAGTTCTTAACGTGAACTGTTTAATGAGAAGACTGCCACCGTATACTGCTAAAACTTGATACACTCATAATTTAAAACATCAACTGACAGTCCATGACATCCCTGAAATTATACCCACAAAGTGTGAGTTTATTAAATTGGTCTGAATTGAGCTATGACAAAGAAATAGGATAATAATACACAGAAATACAACCACTTCCGTACTCTTTGCAACAATGATTCTCAACTCTGACTGGACAAAAGAATGCACAGAAAGCACTGAAAAATATTCTAGTACTTAAGAAAGTCTGCAAAAGACCAGTTATTTAAGAATCCCTACAGGAGAAGTTGGCATGAGTATGTTTTAAATGTGGTCAAGCAATTACCATGTGCAGGAAGGATAAAGGGCAGATGCTTTAGACAAACTCACTGAGTTTCGGTGCCTTCAAGACACCTGACCAATAACCCATTTATGCCTAGTGTTCCATTACTGGAATGCTAAGCTTGTTGGAGTTATTTATACCCTACTGCGTTAGGTCTGCATTATCAAGGTCTGATGGCAAAAATTCAAAAAACTGCAATCTCAGGAATAAATGGGTTTAGTTCATTAGTAAAGAAAAGTCCTATTTATTTTCAACTGGAAGTTCTGCATTGATTCTTATTTTATTTTTTGAGACCGAGTCTCACTCTGTCACCTAGGCTGGAGTGCAGTGGCGCGATCTCAGCTCACTGAAACCTCCATCTCCCGGGATCAAGCGATTCTCCTGCATCATCCTCCTGAGTAGCTGGGACTATAGGTGCACGCTACCACGCCCAGCTAATTTTTTATTTTTTAGTAGAGACAGGGTTCCACCATATTGGCCAGGCATGTCTTGAACTCCTGACGCCGTGATCCACCCGCCTTGGCCTCACAAAGTGCTGGGATTACAGGTGTGAGCCACCATGCCCGGCCAATTTTTAAGAATTTCAAAAATTTCAACAAAACTAAAAATGAAGAATTATAAAACTCGTTAGTTTTCAAAATGTTCACACATAACTGTAAAAATCTGAGGAAATGGCCGGGCACAGTGGCTCACACTTGTAATCCCATCACTTTGGGAGGCCAAGGTGAGTTAATCACCTGAGTTCAGTAGATCGAGACAGCCTGGTCAACATGGTAAAACCCAGTCTCTACTAAAAATACAAAAATTAGCTGGGAGTGGTGGTGCATGCCTGTAATCCCAGCTACTTGGGAGGCTGAGGCAGGAGAATAGCTTGAACCGAGGAGGCGGACGTTGCAGTAAGCCAAAATCACGCCACTTCACTCCAGCCCGGGTGACAAGAGCAAGAGTCCATCTTAAAAAAAAAACAACAACAACAATCTGAGGAAACCGCTAAAGTCAAATAAAAAAAAAAAAACATTTTGATGATGCATTAAGTATGCTCAACCGCACCATCTTAATAGGGCATTCAAGGCCCTTTACAATCTGGATTTAAATTCTTTTTCAGGCCTTACTCTTCTGGCCTTTTAATGACTACCTGCCATATTCTATGACGTTATTTCTCAAACAGAAAGTGTATACTTTCATGTCTGACATTTTCAGTGTATACTCTATGGTATTTAACAGCTGACTTGATTCCTCTACACAACTCCCATGCATGACTGATTAACTCAGTTCAAACATTAAGCATTTGTCAATCAGTAATTTTTACTCCAAAATCAGAGACAGAATTGTTATATACAGCAATAACATTAAAATACTAATGATTAGAATACTGGTATTCTAAGACAAATAGTAGTACTATGCTTCATATAAAGTAATGCGCTTTATATATTGCATTTTTAAAGTGTATTGCATATAATAGTTTGCTCCATATACTTACATATACTGCATGAGTTTAAACACGACAAGCCAAATAAGTCTAACATTTACTTCATGTTAACTGAGACTGATATCAGATTGTCAATGTGGTAACACTCTTAAGCACATCATTCTATTTCTTGTTTAGTATTTGCTATCATCAGTTCTAAATCTATTACCCAAAGCCACCCATAACCCAGTCCCTAGTCACCACACTCAGCGAATTCTTTTGTATTTTTAGTAGAAACAGGCATTATGAAATAATGCATTAAAATCATTATCACCCTACCTAATAATCTACTTAAGGTTATTTTTTTCTTTTGGAGGAAAGGGAGTATGTTTGGAAACATCTTTGATGTTCATCACCACAAACTAGAAAAACAAAATGGTTCTCATTAATAGCTGTTTAGCAGAAAGGCAAAACACTTTTAACATACCTATCATAATAGTCCCGTTGAAAGTCATAGTCCAAGTCAAAAGAGGAGCTGAAAAATAAATACCGAAAAGGGTTAATTTGGAAACGTTGCTACTAATTCATAACATCAGGTGAGGGGAGAACCATGCCAAATAAACCACAACAGATAGATCAACAAGATTAGCACTGAATGATCCCCAATCATTCATACAATAAATCACTCAATTCCAATCACCTTAGACCACTGGAAATGTAGTGGTCAAATTGGTAATTCAGGTTAAAATTCACTAAGATTTCCACATACGACATAGTTAAACTGAACACTGAAAAACAGAATGGTAAACTAAACATTCTTATACCACACTTCTTCCCTCTCTTACTCTCTGGTGTCTTAGAAGCTCAACGATCCTGTAGAAGTATTTCAGGCTATGCTATAAATATCAAACTACTCCTAAACATCAATAGCAAAAACCTCAGGGATTTTTAATTCTCTAGTAATTTTCGCTAGGGCAAAAGAGAGACATATTAACACAAAAATAATGAAACCTTATTTACACACAGATAAAACACAGTACACTTAACCCTCCCCACATCCAGAAAACAGATAGAGAAGATGCCCACTGATGGACACAATGCAGTTATAAATAATAAAGTTTCCGGACCTGAGTAGAGGGGACGGAGAAGGGTGTTCTGTTACTGACCCGTACATCTCCGCTGCAGATCGTTTCACACCTGCTTTTCCTCGGTTCACTTTTGGCTCTGCAGCCAGGTTAATATCTGAAAAACAAAAGCAAAAATTTTAGTGACAACTTTGTATCCAGGTAAAACAAACTACAAAGTTAATTTTTTTATTTTTGAGACATAGTTTCGCTTTGTCGCCCAGGCTGGAATGCAATGGTGCCATCTAGGCTCACGGAAACCTCCACTGCCCGGTTCAAGGGATTCTCCTGCCTCAGCCTCAAGAGTAACTATGACTACAAGCGGGCACCACCATGCCCAGCTAGTACAAAGTTTAGAAAATCACAGACATAAAAATTAGAAAATATGAAACAAAACAACTCATCTTTCCTATTTTTTTTTTATTTTATTTAAGAGAGGGTCTCACTGTCATACAAGCTGGAGTGCAGTGATGCAATAATGGCTCAATACAGCCTAGACCTCCAAAGCTTGGGTGATCCTCCCATCCAAGTAGCAGGCACCACCAACGCTGGCTAATTTTTCTGTTTTTTTCTTTTTTTTTTTTTTTTTTTGAGATGGAGTCTCGCTCTGTCGCCCAAACTGGAGTGCAGTAGCCGGATCTCAGCTCACTGCAAGCTCCGCCTTTCAGGTTCACGCCATTCTCCTGCCTCAGCCTCCCGAGTAGCTGGGACTACAGGCGCCCGCCACCTCGCCCGGCTAGTTTTTTGTATTTTTTAGTAGAGACGGGGTTTCAACGGGTTAGCCAGGATGGTCTCGATCTCCTGACCTTGTGATCCGCCCATCTCAGCCTCCCAAAGTGCTGGGATTACAGGCTTGAGCCACCGCGCCCGGCCAATTTTTCTGTTTTTCATAGGGACGAACTCTTGGGGTCAAGTGATCTGCCTTGACCTCCCAAAGTGCTGGAATTACAGGTGTGAGCTACCATGCTGAGCTTCATCTCTCCTTTTAATATTAAAAAGGCTCATAAATTTTTACAAGGCTAAGACTTCATCTTCTATGTATTTGCACTCTGTTCTGTACCACTAAAGTGTTCCTGAGACATAACATTAAGTCTGTCTTTGGTACTCTCCACCCTCAGATCCCACTTTAACTCAACTCTCCCCATTCAAGGCACTGACTGTTCACTCAGTTACTATTACAAGAGAAAACTATCAATGGTTACCTTTCCAAGAATGGTTCAGTTCATTCCGAATTATTACAAATATATTAAAATATACGCCAATCCACAAAACAATATAGTGCAGTGTGACACCCTCAAATCATCCTCAAAGGCAACTTCAGATTTCCCTTATAAGTAAGGATTAGCTGTACTGCATGTAAAACATCCGGGGTTAACAACTGCTTTCTGAATAATTCATAAGTTGCTTAAATAACCTTTACATATATCAAAAAAATAAAAGAGCAAAGGGAAACAACCCTAGTTTTCAAATACAATTTGTAACACGTAAGCCCAGCTACCTACCCTGCCACCCATGACCTTCCAAACAAGAATTCATCTTCTCCTTGTTCTAAAAACCCCATGTCAGAAAGCCAATTCAGTTTTTTAACTTCCCAGTCGTGCTAAAGCACTCAGTCAACAATACCTCCATTTTCATATATACTGCTTTAAAATTAGTCTCATTTTAATACACACATGCCCCAAAATATACAAATTCCATATATATATATATTTTTAGACGGAGTCTTGCCCTGTTGCCCATGCTGGAGTGCAATCACGGCTCACTGTAACCTACGCCTCCCGGGTTCAAACAATTCTCCTGCCTCAACGGCTTGGATTACCGGCGCCCGCCACCACGGCCTGCTAATTTTTTGTATTCTTAGTAGAGACGGCTTTTCCCGGTGTTAGCCAGGATGGTCTCCATCTCCTGACCTCATGACCAGCGCAACTACGCCTCCCAAGATGCTGGGATTACAGGCATCAGCCACTGCACCTCGCCAAACGTGCATATCTTAAAACTTAATCCTTTATATCTTACCTTTTTATACAAAAGGACCTCATCAAATGAACAACTGAAAACCGCCTGAGGCCAGGTACAGGGGCTCACGCCTGTAATCCCAGCACTTTGGGAGGCAGAGGCGGGAGAATCACCTGAGGTCAAGAGGTGAAGACCAGCCCGGCCAACATGGTTAAACCTCGTATCTACCAAAAAATACAAAAATTAGCCAGGTGTGGTGGTGCACTCCTGTAGTACCAGCTACTCGGGAGGCTGAAACAGGACAATCGCTTCAACCTGGGAGGCTGAGGTTGCAATGAGTCAAGACTGCACTCAAGCCTAGGCGACAGAACTAGACTGTCTCAAAAAAAAAAAAAAAAAAAAAACAACAACAACAACAAAAATTGAATATACTGTCTATTTGCTGAACACCATTACATGAATAACCTTCAGGTTTTGGTATGTTAACCTCATTTACAATTCTGACTTTGAAACCATATAGTGTTTTAAAACTAAAGATAGAATTTCTGAAAATGCAATCCAGTAAGATGTAAAAACAATGAAATAGACCCAAATTGTGTATCTGGTTGGTTACATAACATTATCAGAGAATTGTTTCATGTAACTCTAACCTATCGTGCTATGAGTCAACAGACATAGTAGAATGTATACAAAGAATAAAACCACAAATATAAAATTGAAAATAATCATCTTAATTTTGTAAAAACACAGGTATGATTATTTTGAAACTGAGGCACAAAGTACACATAAAATGGGAAGTTAAAACAGACATCTAGTACAACTAATCAAATAAACATGTGGACGCTGCATTCTGGCTTGAATAAACCAAATCATAAGTAGTACTCTGAGGTGTCATTACATTTGAAAAGACAAGAAAATCTAAGACTGAGCCAAACTGCAACTGGCCCAACAATGGAGCGAAACCCCAATGAGGAGACAAGCAGTCAACAACACTAGAGGGGTCCACCAGTCTGCTGTGGGGAGGATATAACCATTTAGGCAACATTTTAACACTGTGAAGTGTCATTCCCAGGTCGCCCTACTCACAACTGCCAAATGAGAGTTGTCCTGTCTCTACTACACAAAATGGTACAATGAAGAATATCCTTTACTTAGCCAATTATAACTATAAGCCTAATGTATTTTTATTAGACTGAATAGGCACAATATCCAGAATATCTCAGGCTGTCAGTTTTACAGACATAAAAAACAACAAAAACAAAAACAAAAAAATATGAATCGAAAAACTCAGGCCTGATCATCAATGAAAAAATTAACTTAATGGAGACCTTACCTAAAACCTGGCCAGCAATCATTCTGCCATCCTCTCCTGCTACAGCAGCCCGGGCATTTCTCTCATTAACATATTGAACGAAGGCAAAGCCCTTATGAACAGAGCAGCCCACAATTTTGCCATACTTCGAAAAGATTGCCTCCACATCAGATTTCTTGACCACAAGAGTGTTGAGATTCCCAATGAACACACGGGAGTTCATGGAGCGAGGATCTGTCTTGTTGGTAACGTTGCTGGCCATTGTGTTTGATGATAAGGTTTCTCACAAAGCTGAAAACTGTAAAGCAAAAAAAAGTATTCAGGTGAACAGATGCTAAAAACAATATGCCTTGATAAAACATTCTCCACTCTCACTCTGAAACACTGTTAACTGCCCAGAGTATCAGGCAACTTAAAGGGACTCACAGCATTATGTATTTACTAATAAATTCAGAGACTCCAGCCTCTGAATATGTTCTAGAAATTCAACTTCTTCCTCTTCATTCTATTTCAGCGGCACTAAACTCTCAATTACCAGGAAAAAAAAATTTTCCCTGGCAGGTCATTGGCAATATAAATTTCCTTGGACATAATTCCAAATGGCCCTCCTCTAATAACTGAAGCAAATTAGAACTGCCTAAATTCTCTGACACCAGTTTCTGCTGTTTTTCACATTACAGGTCATGCTAACTGTTCCCTGCCATCAATAATCTTGATTCACGCTGCTTTTATTTTTACCGGTTCTGTATATATACACACAGCATAGCAAATGTCAACTTCTGTCCCAAGCCATTCATTAGCTAGATTAATATGGATAGCTTACACTTACCCATTAAGTATAATTTTCTTCAAAAGGCAATAAACAGAATCAATTCATTTATACTGGAAATGCCTATTTCCAGATACTTCAATTAATTGCAGGATGCTTTAGATACGTAAGTATCAATACCATTTTTTTTACAGACTGCAATGACTCCAAGGCTACTTTTTATATAACCTAAAATATAGGACATTTAATAATATCGGATGGTGATGATGATAAAACTAGCCAGTGGAACACGGCATGAATCAAATTAAGGATCGGGGAACTAAAGAAAAATACACAACTTTCCACAAATTATTTAAAACCAAAAATTATCTGTCTTTACATATGTGATGGAGGCTCAATACTATCATAACAATATGAAGATTCACAATACCATCTCAGGTCCTGTATAAGTGAAAATGTTTTATTTCATTCGTTCAGCATTGTTTCCTGCCTCTTCCCACTCCAACCCCCTATCTTGAACAAGACTTAAAAACATTCTTAAGATTTCCCCTTCATCCCTTTGAAAGGTTCCGATGAATCTCAAAATATTCCAGTATTTGTTATCCTTCCAATCCTCAAGTGAATCAGACAAACTAGTTCTTATGGATGATGTAAAAATGTCTAATGTATACATACATGTACATAAAAACAGGTAGTATAACACCATTTCATTTATACATGACTCCTACCATTCTGACGCTTAATACAGTCATTTAACAGGCAGTACTGATTTAAAAGCTCCAACAAAATTTCACTTCCTTCCAAATCTTTCTGAAATTCGTCTGTCTTTATGTTACTTTCTAAAGTATATCTTTACAAAAAGTTCTTAATATTTTAAGACTAAGCAATAAAAATTAACAAACAGTAGCCACTGAAATTCATCAACAATCTTTCAGCTCTTAAGTATGCCAGAAAGTCTGAGGACACTAAAAAGAGGAATTAAAACAAAAATCTGCATTAAGGCCTAACTGGTTTCAGATACTACTGCTGGTTTACAATATTTGCTATTACTACAAGTGGAGAAACAATCTGGTTTTAAGCAACTATTTTTCACAAACAATAGGTATACCAACAGGAAATATAATCTCCATAGTTTTAATGAGAAGAAATTACCAGGGGTGAGGGGCTCCATAAGCCACCACAGAATACTGAACCTAAGGGAAAAAACCCATCACGCCACAGTCCAATGTTCCAAATGGACATTTGCAAAAAAATATCGATGTGACTGAAAGGGGTACCCTCTGGCACCACAGACAAAAATGGATCTAAATGACCATTTTCTCAATTTTCACAAATCTGAGTACATACCTAGAACTAATCAGGATGTATGGAATTCATACCCCACGGCATTTTTCACGTGTATCAGGGCTTAATTCTCTCAAAGATCCACACAGGAAAAGCTCGGTAGAAAAGCATCCAGGCATACAAAAAAAGGATTCTAGCAATGGTTGTTATCTCTGAGTTTAAGGATATGATTTCTCATTTTGTTTATGGTCTGGTTATTAAATCTGCTACAAAAATGATGAACTACTTATTTTTAAAAATATAATAATCCCAACTTTCAAAGGTTGCCTAAAATTAATACCCATACTTACTATGAGGATTTAAATTCAAGATGGAGGCAACAGTAAAGACAGATGTACTCACAAATACCGATTAATTCCACTCTTAGTAACATATCCTCCTAAGGAATGAACAGTCACTACAAGCTCATTTGTTTTGGGGGTCAAATATTTACTAACCACATGCTGAGTACCACATTCCGGGAAAATCCAGGCGACAAATAATAACAAAGACTGTCCTGAGAGCTTCCTTAAATTTTAGTGGTAGCGCTATGTCCAATTTTATGGAAGAGGTAGATTTCCCGAAGTTTTAGAAATAACCAAATGATGTCCAGTCACGCTTCATCCCACCTCAAAATTTTAAGGTACCATACAGGTGAAATTTCCATAAAGGGAGGAGGATAGCCAATACTGAAACACAAAGAAACTACTGGAAAAGAACTGGGATTCTTGGAAAGGGGCAGCAAGAGCAGAGCTGTTTTTGAATCTGACTCCCAACAGAAGACTCAAGATGGCAAAATCACTATCCTACAGACAGTATTTACAACAAAATTCCAAAATTCAAGGCAGTAAAGGCAAGCCAGCTTATATGGTTTCACTGACTGTAGGAGTACTGGAAAAGAACTGGGATTCTTGGAAACGGACAGCAAGAGCAGAACAGTTTTTGAATCTGACTCCCAACAGAAGACTCAAGATGGCAAAATCACTACCCTACAGACAGCATTTATGGTTTCACTGACTGGGAGAAATAAAAAATAATCCTACAGCCAGCATATATGGTTTCACTGACTGGGAGAAATAAAAAATAAGCAACTTGGAGAATAAAATACTTAGAAATACAATACCAAAATAACCAGCAGGTATTTCCTGAAAAGCAAGAAATTTTAGAAAAGCAGTTAAAACTTGTAAGTTTTACCTGCTCCAATAGTGGGTGAGCACAAGGAACTTCAATAAAAATGTGTGAAGGTGCAAGAGCAGTTGCGTCCCTGTAAAGCCTCATAACTAAACAAACCCTGCGTGGCCAATTCCACTGCCAATCCCTCTTCCTTTCACCAAAAGGTAACAATCATTCTGACTTTACTAGTACTTTCTTACTTGTAAAATAATTCTAATGCCTAGATGTGTAACTGTAGACATTCCTGTCTTCCCAAAAAAATAAATGTGATGCATTTAAGGCATTTTTGTAGATAAGTCCCACTTCAATTGCATTAGGTTAAAATTTATCTGTTTAAGAATCCAGGGTATTGACCTGTTGTTTCCCAGTCTGTATTTTCCAGAATTGATACTCTTGGTACAATTCCACATATTCTTAATTCCTGAAAGTGGCAGCTGGGACCGAAGGCTTATTCAGCCTCATCTGCAATATTTTGGCAAGACTACATTGTCCTATAAGTGGCAATACCTTTTTGTGTTGTCATTGATGCTTAAACAATACCATTTCTCTCTAGGTGGTATGGTGTGGTTTCTCGAGCACCACATGTTATGCAGACTGCTGTTAGAAATCCTAAGAACAGTCCCTCAGTTCTTTCATGTAACAGGTTGCCAGCATCCTTTTATAGTAGTACAATATAGTAGAATGTACCTGTATATACTGAAATATTTTGAGGTCAATGCCCGTTATTATCTTATTCCCCCCTTCTTCTAGTTGAAGGGGTCTAAAATTTTTTTTTTATAATGCAAGCTAACCCAGGGATCCTTCTCTATCACCATCTACTCGTGTGTAACAGTCGAATAATGCTGTTAAATAATAAAGTGACATTAATTTACATAAACTAGATTTAACATTAAGAAATCTGGGGCTGGGCGCGGTGGCTCACGCCTGTAATCCCAGCACTTTGGGAGGCCGAGGCGGGCGGATCACGAGGTCAGGAGATCGAGACCATCCTGGCTAACACCATGAAACCCCGTCTCTACTAAAAATACAAAAAAATTAGCCGGGCGTGGTGGCGGGCACCTGTAGTCCCAGCTACTCAGGAGGCTGAGGCAGGAGAATGGCGTGAACCCGGGAGGCGGAGCTTGCAGTGAGCTGGGATTGCGCCACTGCACTCCAGCCTGGGCGACAGAGCAAGACTCCGTCTCGAAAAAGAAAGAAAAAAAGAAAAAAAGAAATCTGGGCCTGGGTTCAGTGGTTCAGGCCTGTAATCCCAGCACTTCGGGAGGGCAAGGCGTGCGGCTCATGAGGTCAAGAGATCAAGACTATCCTGGCCAACATGGTGAAACCCTGACTCTACTAAAAATACAAAAATTAGCCAGGCGTGGTGGCACATGCCTGTAGTCCAAGCTACTCGGGAGGCTGAAGCAGGAAAACCACTTGAACCCGGAGGGTGGAGGTACCATTGAGTCAAGATTGCACCACTGTATTCCAGCCTGGGCGACAGAGGGAAACTTCGTCTCAAAAAACCTGAAATCTTGATGGAGACTAGCATGTCCGATTCATGAATTTACAGTTCACATATTCCAAGCCGGGTGAGGTGGCTCACACCAGTAATCCCAGCACTTTGGGATACAGGCAGTTCATGTGAGGTCAGGAGTTCAAGGTCACTCTGGCCAACATGGTGAAACTAAAAATACAAAATTCAGCTATACGTCGTGGCCTACACCTGTAGTCCCAGCTACTTGGGAGGCTGAGACAGGAGAACTGCTTGAACACGGGAGGCAGAGGTTGCAGTGAGCCGAGATCGTGCTAGTGCACTCCAGCCTAGGCAACAGAGGGAGACTCTGTCTCAAAAACAAACAAACATACAGTTCAAATATTCCAGCTTCCATTATTTGTAAATCAGAAGGTTAAATACTTCAAAAGTGAAGTCTAGTCACATTCCGGCCAGGCACTTTGGGAGGCCGAGGGGGGCGGATCATGAGGTCAGAACGACACTATCCTGGCTAACATGGTGAAACCCCGTCTCTACTAAAAATATGAAAATTAGCAGGGCATAGTGGCACACACCTATAGTCCCAGCTGCTCGGGAGGCTGAGGCAGGAAAATTGCTTAAACCCAGAAGGCGGTGGTGCAGTCAGCAGAGACAGCGCCACTGCACTCCAGTCTGGGTGACAGAGCGAGAGTCCGTCTCAAAAAAAAAAAAAACTTCCTCAACAAATGAGAACCTTAAGTGCTATTTCTTTCTTAAACTCAACACTGAATAATACACAAGAGCTCTGTCATGAAAAGGATAGACTTTAGAAACCTAAATTAGGCCAGCCATGGTGGCTCACACCTGTAATCCCAGCAGTTTGGGAGGCTGAGGCGAGCAAATCACCTGAGGCCAGGAGTTTGAGACCAGCCTGGGCAACATGGTGTAACCCAGTCTCAACTAAAAACTAGTTGAGTGTGGTGGTGGGTGCCTGTGATCCCAGCTACTTGGGAGGCTGAAACAGGAAAAATCCCTTGAACCCGAGAGGTGGAGGTTGCAGCGAGCCGAGATCATGCCACTGCACTCCAGCCTGGACAACCATGTGAGACTGCATGTCTCAAAGAGAAAAAGCAAAAGGATTAAAAAAAGAGGAAAAATAGTGATAGTGCTCAAATTTCTATTATACACATGGACAAATGTGTTTGTGTATTATATACTATACTTTCATTACACGTTCTTATTACTGTTTTTAATCAAAGCATCACCAAAGACCTGTTTTATTTAGAAAAGTCAAAACCAGGAATACTAAGTTATCTCTACGGCCCAAAAACCTGTGTTTTTGTCTGATATGCTTGTCTGTTTTATCACATGCTCTATCCTAAAGCAATATAAGCAATCTGGCCGGGCGCAGTGGCTCAAGCCTGTAATCCCAGCACTTTGGGAGGCCAAGACGGGCGGATCACGAGGTCAGGAGATCGAGACCATCCTGGCCTACACGGTGAAACCCCATCTCTACTAAAAAAAAATACAAAAAACTAGCCAAGCAAGGTAGCGGGCGCCTGTAGTCCCAGCTACTCGGGAGGCTAAGGCAGGAGAATGGCATAAACCCGGGAGGCGGAGCTTGCAGTGAGCTGAGATCCTGATCTGGTCACTGCACTCCAGCCTGGGCGACAGAGCGAAGACTCCGTCTCAAAAAAAATATATATATATATATACACACACACATATATATAAGCAATCTGAGATTTTAATAGTAGTGGTAAGGACAAGAATTTCCTGAATACAGAAATTTGTCTCTACTCACACTCTCACCATCCCAGCCACAGCTTAAAAGCAAAAAATGAGTAAAAACTCTATCTAGGTTGGGATATAAGCCAAAGTCAATTTTATTTCCAACTGTTCATTCTAACAGTGAGGTGCTATCATGCCTCTTCACCCTTTTAATGGAGGCAAACCAATCTTGGATTGTCAATCTAGCAAAAAATTTGAAAAATATATTTATAAAAATACTCCATTTCCATTACATTGACTTTAAATCTCAAGTAATTCAATTCTACTTGGAAAAGATACGGCAGTTTGCATTACCTGAAGATTTTTTACATTAAATAAGGTTCAAGTGGTCCACAAACAGGTTATGACAGCCCTGGTATCCACTGAGAGCTGAGCCAAAATGAATTTAAATACAGAGTCAAGCCTTCAGCTACCTTGCTTTTTTATCTGGGCACTGTATGCCAGCTTTGATAGAGTTTGGGGCATAGGAGATCAGCGCCACTCAATCCAACTGTTTTCAGTATATCTTGGCTTATTTAGTGCAAAAGTACAAAAGTTAAAGTACGCTTATTTAGTGCAAAAGTACAAAAGTTAAAGTACAAGATGTTTCTACTGGGCATTTATTTCAGCAAGCCCTGGACACCTCTCCACACAGGTTAATCACATTATACTTAAAACCCATTATCCATTGGTCCAGGAAAAAAAAATTAAAGATGCTGTCACTTTCACCTACCAGATATTATCTCGTATTAGACACAAAAGAAGGCCGGGCGCGGTGGCTCAAGCCTGTAATCCCAGCACTCTGGGAGGCCGAGGCGGGCGGATCACGAGGTCAGGAGATCGAGACCATCCTGGCTAACACGGTGAAACCTCGTCTCTACTAAAAAAAAAAATACAAAAAACTAGCCGGGCGAGGTGGCAGGCGCCTGTAGTCCCAGCTATTCGGGAGGCTGAGGCAGGAGAATGGCGTAAACCCGGGAGGCGGAGCTTGCAGTGAGCTGAGATCCGGCCACTGCACTCCAGCCTGGGTGAGAGTGAGACTCCTCTCAAAAAAAAAAAAAAAAAAAAAAGACACAAAAGAAAATATATATTACCTCAGATTAGGAAATTCAGAACCCTGCCTTACAATTTCCTTTATTACTATATCTTAAAACCTAAACTAGGCCAGGTGCAGTGGCTCACGCCTGTAATCCCAGCACTCTGGGAGGCCAAGGCAGGCAGATCATGAGGTCAGGAATTCAAAACCAGCCTGGCCAACGTGGTGAAACCCTGTCTCTACTAAAGACAAAACATGGTGGTGGCAGGCGCCTGTAATCCCAACTACTCAGGAGGCTGAGGCAGAAAGAACTGCCTGAAACCAGGAGGCAGAGGCAGCAGTGAACCGAGACTGCACCACTGCACACCAACCTGGGCAACACAGCAAGACTCCTTTAAAAAACAAAAAACAAACAAACAAAAAAAAGCCCTAAACTAGTCCCTGCATTCAATTCAAATTAAATGCCAATTCCATGTACTAAATATGCTATATGTAGAATTTACCTTCTTTGCAGAATTTCAAAGACAAAAGTGACACTAGATGGCAGCAATGAGTTGTCAATTCTTTTTTTCTTTCTTTTTTTTTTTTTTTTTTTTTTTGAGAGGAGTTTCACTCTGTCACCCAGGCTGGAGTGCAGTGGCCGGATCTCAGCTCTCTGCAAGCTCCGCCTCCCGGGTTTACGCCATTCTCCTGCCTCAGCCTCCCGAGTAGCTGGGACTACAGGCACCCGCCACCTTGCCCGGCTAGTTTTTTGTTTTTTTTTTTTTTAGTAGAGACGGGGTTTCACCGTGTTAGCCAGGATGGTCTCCATCTCCTGACCTCGTGATCCGCCCGTCTCGGCCTCCCAAAGTGCTGGGATTACAAGCTTGAGCCACCGCGCCCGGCCAAGTTGTCAATTTTCTAAAAGGATTACTAAATATTCTGTATTCCAAAGTTTTCAGTCATTCACAATTCCTTAAATTTCTGAATACTCTTTGGATACTATAAATTCCTTGCATACTTGTATCATCATCATTTGATCTAAGTTGTTTAACACACTTCAACTCTTATTTGGCCTATTTAGGTCCAGCTACCCTATCCCACATTACTTTCTGTCTCTTATCACCATTTTTGTACCCTGCTTCCTATGGATCTTTACTGCTTTCAACTATTTCCCCTTGGTCTGGTCTCTTCAGAGGCCAACAATGCCTGGAAAAATATGTGCATTTTAATTTGCTGCACTGCCAAGAATCATTGGCTCATTTAATCAAAAACAGTATCTCAAGGTATATACTGTGAGAAATCTCTGAGAAAACAGTAGTACCTGGTGATATTACTAAGACATTTTCAGCCTATGAAGAAACAAAGTTGGCTACTTTTAGATAACATTATGCTAACTGCTATGTTTATTAGAACTAAGAATACCTAAGACCTTGTAAGTCATGGGGGGGAAATGAGTAATTCAATACATGGTACTACTAGGTAGCCATCTTATTCAAAAATTGGAACTAACCTCACTCTAAATCCTAATATAAATACAAATGGATCATGCAAAAAAACTGTATATGCAAAGGTCAAAACCCAAATGAAATAAAACTTAATTCTCAAAAGGAAGAGTAACAAAATTTAAAAATGGCAGGAAATCCAAACAAATGGATCATAAACATTATAATTATAGTATATAATAATAACTTAAAAGGTGTGGGACCTGGTAAGGTCGTTCACACCTGTAATCCCAGCACTTTGGGAGGCCAAGGTTGGAAGATTACAAGGTCAGGAGTTCGAGACCAGACTGGCCAACATAGTGAAACCCAATCTCTATTAAAAATACAGAAAATTAGCTCGGTGTGGTGTCGGATGCCTGTAATCCCAGCTACTCTAGAGGCTGAGCCAGGAGAATTGCTTGAACCCAGGAGGTAGAGGTTGCAGTGAGCCTAGATCACGTCATTGCACTCCAGACTGGTTGACGGTGCAAGACTCCGTCTTAAAAAAAAAAAAAAAAAAAAAAAAAAAGATGTTAAGACTCATTATTTAAAATCTATCACACATTGGTGAGGATTATACCAATTTAACAGATGAGTCTACTGTCAATGTATGCTAAAAGCACCAGGTAAAACTTGGTGAGTGGAGTACAGGATTTGAGAACAGATTACACTATAATTACATAAGGGGTAAACGTACCTTTACAATGAAGACCTGGAGGTCACAACCTAAACTAAAGGATCAAACTTAGAAAGTTGTAGGACAACCTAACATTGCATGCCTCCTGATGTGACACACTTAAACACGCATTATCACCTACACATTATTCTCAGCAAGAATTCTAGAATCTGTATAAGGGGGAAACAATCAGACAATTTCAAGTTTGTGAGAAAGCACAATACAACTGGTTTGGACATCTCAAAAAATAAAAACTAGGGGCCTTTTTCTAGATTAAAAAAGCAGTGCCAGCCTGGCCAACATGGTGAAACTCCATCTCTACTAACAATACAAAGATAAGCTGACTGTGGTGGCACATATCTGTAGTCCCAGCTACTAGGGAGGCTGAGGCAGGAGAATTGCTTGAACCCTAGAGGTGGAGGCTGCAATGAGTCGAGATTGAGCCACCTCATTGTCTCAAAAAAAGGGGATGTGGGAGATGGGCAGTGTGATGAATTTTAGACTAGGGAAAAGAGACATTTTTATCTAGATAATTTTACTATGAATTTTTTTTTTTTTTTTTTGAGACGGAGTCTCGCTCTGTCACCCAGGCTGGAGTGCAGTGGCCGGATCTCAGCTCACTGCAAGCTCCGCCTCCCGGGTTCACACCATTCTCCTGCCTCAGCCTCCCGAGTAGCTGGGACTATAGGCGCCCGCCACCTCGCCCGGCTAGTTTTTTGTATTTTTTAGTAGAGACGGGGTTTCACCGTGTTAGCCAGGATGGTCTCGATCTCCTGACCTCGTGATCCGCCCGTCTCAGCCTCCCAAAGTGCTGGGATTACAGGCGTGAGCCACCGCGCCCGGCCATGAATTTTTTAATTACTGAATTGATATTATTGTTTTGAGAATATTTTGGTGGCATATATTTCCTTTATTCTCAGGAGATGCAGCCACACACAGAAGCTCCTAACTTCAGTGTGTATCATGTTTGCTGAAGTATCATGTCAGCAAACTTTGAAATCATTCAGGAGAACAGTAAGTGTAGAGAGCAAACATGGCAGTTGCTATCCGAAGAGTGGGGCTTAAACAGGAATGGCTTATTCTATGTACGTATATATTATTTGTTCAAAAGTTTTCTTAAGATGCTATATATAGCATTTTCAAAAATGATACATACCAGATTGCACACTTTACCAAATTCCCAAAGAAAAGTACATCTTTTTTTTTTTTACATCTTTTTTTTTCTGTCAAATCTGCTTATGTAATAGTGATCATACAATGAGGTGAAGGAAAAGAAACTGGTATTTCCATTGTTTTAACTAAGTAAACCAGTACATGTTTTGTAGGTTCATTTGAAAATTCTCAATAAGAATTATCAAGCAATGAGAAGGTACGTCCCTCTATCTGTATTCATTAAGCAACTGAGGATATTCAAGTACTCCCATGTTTACTTGGAACAGAAAATGTAATCTTTTATAAATCTGTGACAAAAGATACTTGACAGTCATTAAACAAAAACGCGGTGGAATACTTAGTGACTGGAAAACATCTACCACGTAGAGGTTCAAACACCATAATAATTACATCTTAGTAAAATACACACACACACACACACACACACACACACACATATATATCTGTAGCTATATGACAGAGGACTAGAACAAAACATAAAAATGTTGATGGTGGTTACCTCTGAGTGCTGATGACATAAGTAAATGAGTAAATACTATTTTTATCTGCATGTTTCCTGCAGCTTAGCTCTTGTTGCCCAGGCTGGATTGCAATGTTGCGATCTCGGCTCACTGCAACCCCCACCTCCAGCATAGCTGGGATTACGGGCGCCCGCCATCACGTCTGGATTATTTCTTGTATTTTTAGTAGAGACGGGGTTTCACCATGTTGACCATGGCTGGTCTCCAACTCCTGACCTCAGGTGATCCGCTGACCTCGTCCCCTTTCTTACCAATGGTGGAGCTTTTGAATTGCCATCAACGTCGGAGAACTCACAATTTAATGATACGCAATTCTAAATCATAGTTGACTCCTAATTCTTCCCTTAGCTCTCTTCTTTGAATTACATTCATTAGTAAGCCAATTAATTAATCACACATTGCTTAATGACAGTGATATGCGTCAGAACTGTATCGTCATGCAATTTTGTCACTGTGGCAATGGCATAAGAGTGTACTTACCCAATACCAAGCTAGATGGTATAGCCTACCACACACCTAGCTTATATCATATAGACTATTGCTCCCAGAATACAAACTTACATAGCATGCACAGTACTGAACACTGTAAGAAGTTCTGACACAGGCCGGGCACAGTGGCTCACACCCGTGATCCCAACATGGAGTTTGAGACCAGCCAGACCAATATGGTGAAATCCCGTCTCTACTAAAATAACAAAAATTAGCCAGGCATGGTGGCGTGCGCCTGTAGTCCCAGCTACTGAGGAGACTGAGGCAGGCGAATCGCTTGAATCCTGGAGGCAAACGTTGAGCTGAGCCAAGATCACGCCACTGCACTCCAGCCTGGGAGACAGCGTGAGACTCCGTCAAAAAAAAAAAAAAACCCGAAAGAGATAAACAAGGGCTGAGTCTAAGTTCTAACACAATGTATTTGTGCACTTCAAAAAAGAAAAGGTATAGTAAAAATACAATACAAAAGATTTCAAAAACAGGCTGGGCATGGTGGCTCACGCCTGTAATCCCAGAACTTTGGGAGGCCAAGGCGGGTGGATCACTTGAGGCCAGGAGTTTAAGATCAGCCTGGCCAACATGGTAAAACCCCATCTCACCTAACATAAAAATTAGCCAAGTGTGGTGGTGCATGCCCATAATCCCAGCTACTCGGGAGGCTGAGGCAGGAGAATCACTTGAACCCCCGAGGTGGAGGCTGCAGTGAGCCAAGATCACACCACCACACTCCAGCCTGGTGACAGAGCAAGACTCTGTCTCAAAAAAACAAAAAAAAAAAGAGAAAAGGTTTCAAAAATGGTATACCTACATAAGGCACTTAGCATGAATGGAGCTTTCAGGACTGAACTTTGCTCTGGGTGACTGGTACTGAGTGGTGGGTTTGAAGCCCTAAGACATTACCATACACTACTGTAGACTTTATAAACATGGTACACTTAAGGCTACACTAACGTTTATAAAACAAATTTTTCTTTTATATACTACCCTTATTTAGTTTACTGTAACATTTTTACTTTGAAAAAACTAACACGTAAACATTAGCCTAAGCCTATAGATGTTCAGGATCAGTAAGATGTCACTAGGCAACAGGAATTTTTCAGCTCCACTATAATCTCTTTTACTTTTTTGTTTTTTTGAGACGGAGTCTCCCTCTGTCATCCAGACTGGAGTGCAGTGGCACAATCTCGGCTCACTACAACCTCCACTTCCTTGGTTCAAGCGATTTTCCTGCCTCAGCCTTCTGAGTAGCTGAGAACACAGATGTACGCCACCACGCCTGGCTACAGGGTTTCACCATGTTGGCCAGGCTGCTCTTGAATTTCTGACCTGTGGTGATCTGCTTGCCTCGGCCTCCCAAAGTGCTGGGATTACAGGCGTGAACCACCACACTTGGCCTGCTGCATTATAATCTTAAGGGGCCATAATATATGTGGCCTGTCATCCACCAAAACATCTCTGCAGCACATGGCTCTTTATTTTTCTTTGACAAAACATTTCATTCCAACTCTTCCCCATCCTAACCATCTATGAAAATAAATGCCTTATAGGCCGGGCGCGGTGATTCACGCCTATAACCCCAGCACTCTGGGAGGTCGAGGTTGGCAGATCATGAGGTCAGGAGATCAAGACCAACCTGGCTAACACGGTGAAACCCCGTCTCTACTAAAAATACAAAAACAAAAAATGAGCCGGGCATGCTGGCGGGTACCTGTAGTCCCAGCTACTTGGGAGTCTGAGGCTGGAAAATGGCGTGAACCCGGGAGGCGGAGCTTGCAGTGAGCCGGAGATCACACCACTGCACTCCAGCCTGGGAGATGGAGCAAGACTCCATCTCAAATAAAAAAATATATAATAATAATAATAAAGAAATGATGCCTTATAACAAATAAAACTTAGTCTGCCAATTTCCCTTTAACACAGTACTCCAAATTTTCACTTCCCTTGGAAAAGAATGGAATAGTCTGGATGCTATCCAGATGCTACTTTTCTGCTTGCTTATGGCACTGTCAACGCATACAGAATCAATTACAACTGACCCTTGAAAAATATGGGTTTATACATGGATTTTCTTCTGCCTAAACCATCCAAGACAGCAAGACCAAGCCTTTATCTTCCCCTTAGCCTACTCAATGTGAAGACAATGAGGAAGACATTTGTGATGATTTACTTCTACTTAACAAAGTCAATATATCTTCTGCTCCTATTTTCTTTTCACTAGCTCACTTTCTTGTAAGAATACAATATATAATGCATAATATACAGAATCTGTGTTAACTGTTTATCAGTAAGGCTTCTATGCAGCAGTAGCTCATCACTAGTTTTTGGAGAGTCCAAAGTAATATGTGGATTTTTTATTTTTGAGGGGGTGCGGGCAGCTGGTGCCTCAACACCCCTTGTGTTAAGTGTCAACTGTAAATAAAACAATCCTTATTTATCAATGTAATCCTAACCTCTATGTTTTGACAACTCGTTTGCTGGACTTTTTACATTAAGTACACGGCTTGCTTAGCGTTCTTATTTCATCCTCTTCTACCTAGTTCTTAATCACTACAGATCACACATAGCTCCAGCATTAAGAAAATTTCAGCCTTTGATTTTGCTGTAAAGTATAAACAACCCCTCTCAATTATGTATCCTTCACTAATAGGACATAACCTCATAAGTCTCATCATTACCCAATTTTCCTTCAACACAAACTTTTTTTGTACCCTGAAAAGTTATACTCTGGTTTAGTTTTTAACACAACCAAGTATGTTCAAAAAAATAAGTCAAAATTTTAGGTAACTCATATTTCCAAAAGAAAGTAAACTGACAAAGTAGATAAAAGAGACCTATCCTTGGCCGGGTGTGGTGCCTCACACCTGTAATCCCAGCACTTTGGGAGGTTGAGGCCAGTGGATCACTTGAGGCCAGGAGTTCAAGACCAGGTTGGCCAACATGGTGAAACCCCATCTCTACTAAAAATACAAAAACACAATTAGCCAAGCATGGTGGCAAGTGCCAGTAATGCCAGCTACTTGAGAGGCTGAGGCATGAGAAAGAATCGCTAGAACATGGGAGGCGGAGGTTGCAGTGAGCCAAGATTACGCCATTGCACTGGGCGATGGAGTTAATACTGCATCTCAAAAAACAAAAAAATAACCAACAAAAAAAAAGTACCCTCACAAATTCAAGCCACGTCCACCATGACCAAACCTAATTTTAGTGAAAATGGGATCTTTAGTGATTTAAAATGTGATCTTTAGTGATTATGAACTAGGTAGAAGAGGATGAAATATGAACTGCTAAGCCTTGTACTTAACGTAAAAAGTCCAACAAGAGTTGTCAAAACATAGAGGTTAGGATTACACTGATAAATAAGGATTGTTTTATTTACAGTTGACCCTTAACACAAGGTCACATTTCATTTAAAATTTAGAGCATAAACATAAAAAACTTTGAGGCTGAGGTGGGAGACCGCTTGAGCCCAGGAGTTAGAGACCAGCCTGGCCAACAACGCAGCAAGACCTCATCTCCACAAAATTTAAAAATAAAGTAACGCCCAGCTATCTTTGTTATACTTTTAGTACAGACAGGGTTTTGCCATGTTGCCCAGCTGGTCTCAAATGCCTGGATTCAAGTATCTCCCCACTTCAGCCTTCCAAAAGGCTGGGATTACAGGCATGAGCCACTGCAACCAGCCTAGACACATGTGTTTCAAGATCAACAACTTGCTAGAGGCATGCACTTTCTCTGGGAAGTCAATCTCTTTGAAATTCAGGCTCCTTAACTGTAAAATGAGTATAATTCATAGTATTTGTCTCACAGGATAGGAATGAAGCATAAATGAAACAAGGTACACACAACACTGGAAATGATGTTGCCTGGCACATATCAAGTGCTGCTGCTACTACTGTTATTATTTATTATTATTGGTACAGACCAACAAAAATGGCTCAAGGACACAAACAGGTTATTAACAATACTAAAGGTATATAAAGATTAAAAAGATTAACACTATCAAGGAAATATAAATTAAACCAAGTACCATGTTCCACCTACCAAACAAGCTAACACATTTTTAATTACAGTATCTACTGCAAGCAATGGTCAAAACAAATGGTCCATATGAACTCATACTGCATTTCCAGAAAACAACGAGATTATTTCATCAAAAGTTTTAAAACTGCGTATTTTTTTACTCAGTAATTTTACCTTTGAGAATTCATCTGAAAGAAACAATGGTGTGAACACATTAACAGTGAAAAAGTAGAAAACAAGTGCCTGACAATGAATGAGTACAAATTACTTCAGTGCACCAATCCAATGGAATACAATTTAAATGACATGTGACACTGACGTGGAGAAGCATAACCAAAACATGCACAAGTTATCTAGACGATTACATACCAAGGTGACATCTAAGGATGGGATGGGGTTTGGAGTTCTTTAAATTTTTCTCCATTTTTCACTAATAATCATAATGCTTTTGTAATTTTTCTTCTGCAAAGATAACAAAATGCCACCCTGAAAGTCATCATAATATACAGATAACTGAGAGTCTGCAAAGCTTTTCTGCAAAACTCTAAGTAAAAATTGGGCCCTTCTCTTCCCCAAGCGCAATTCAGAACTAAACAGAATTAAGGAATTGGGGCCGGGCACACTGGCTCAAGCCTGTAATCCCAGCACTTTGGAAGGCCGAGGCAGGTGGATCAACAGAGGTCAGGAGTTTGAGACCAGCCGGACCAACACGGTGAAACACCACCTCTACTAAAAATACAAAAAAAAAAAAAAAAAATTAGCCTGGTGTGGTGGCACGTGCCTGTAATCCCAACTACTTGGGAGGCTGAGGCTGGAGGATTGCTTGAACTGAGAAGCGCAGATTGCAGTGAGCCTAGATTGTGCCACTGCACTTCAGCCTGGACAACAGCGCACCTGCATCTCAAAAAAAAAAAAAAAAAGAATAAAGGAATTGGGCACCTCTAGATTCACTGAACATTATATTACATATTTTGGGATCTATTAGCCATTGGAAGTCCCAAGATACATAAAAATTTCTCCCTACATTCTCAACCTTCACACTTAACTGTGCCATCATTAAAATATTTTGGGGTGTTAAGATACAGAAGTCCATCATACTCTTACCTGGAGCACCTTCTGTTTTGAAAACACTTTTTAAAGAAAAGTGTTCCAGAATCTGTAAGTATTCAACAAACATCAGGAATACTTTAAAGAATGCGTTACCTACTTCAGGAAGGTCAATAAATCTTGACCGAGTGAGTACTGTAACATCAAGAAAACATGCAATATGCAAAAATAATAAAACACAGGAAGGTCCTATTTCTAAAATAACTGATAATCTATGTGAATGAAAACAACAGCATGGTCAGTGTGACTACCTATATACTAAATCCACTAAAAAGTACAAAAATTAGCTGGGGGTAGTGGCGCACACCTATAGTCCCAACTTTGGGAGGCTGAAGCAGGTGAATCACTGTAACCCGGGAGGCAGAGGTTGCAGTGAGCCAAGATCCAGCGTGGGCAACAGAGCAAGACTCCATCTCAAAAAAAAAAAAAAGAAAAGAAAAAGAAATTCACATTTAAATACTTAGGGATCTTTTGTCTTCAGTCAGCAATTTCCTTGCAAATGGTTCAGCAAAAAAATAAAATGAAACATGGCCATCATGGTAGAAGGAATCTTAAGAATTCATTATACTGTTCTGTATGTTTACGTATTTTCCTTAAAACACTGAAAGAAAAAAACTGTCATAACTATGACAGATCTACCTTGTTTGCAAGGTATATGGAATGTTAATCTTAACATTTATAACCAAGAATTAAAGAATGGTTATATTATGCCAAGATGTAATATGATCTGCATTAAGAGTTCAGATAGGCCAGGCGCGGTGGCTCAAGCCTGTAATCCCAGCACTTTGGGAGGCCGAGGCGGGTGGATCACGAGGTCAGAAGATCGAGACTATCCTGGCTAACATGGTGAAACCCCGTCTCTACTAAAAATACAAAAAACTAGCCGGGCGTGGTGGGGGGCGCCTGTAGTCTCAGCTACTTGGGAGGCTGAGGCGGGAGAATGGCGTGAACCCGGGAGGCGGAGCTTGCAGTGAGCCGACATCACGCCACTGCACTCCAGCCTGGGAGACACAGCGAGACTCCGTCTCAAAAAAAAAAAAAAAAAAAAAAAGAGTTCAGATAATTCAAAGCATATATCTCAGAATAGCATGTTATTTCGAGCCTGCCAGCTTTGAAGTTACTTGTTAATTATATTTGTAATTTAGGGCCGGGTGCGGTGGCTCAAGCCTGTAATCCCAGCACTTTGGGAGGCCGAGACGGGAGGATCACGAGGTCAGGAGATCGAGACCATCCTGGCTGACGCTGTGAAACCCCGTCTCTACTTTAAAAATACAAAAAACTAGCCGGGCGAGGTGGCGGCGCCTGTAGTCCCAGCTACTCGGGAGGCTGAGGCAGGAGAATGGCGTGAACCCGGGAGGCGGAGCTTGCAGTGAGCTGAGATCCGGCCACTGCACTCCAGCCTGGGCGGCAGAGCGAGACTCCGTCTCAAAAAAAAAAAAAAAAAAAAAAAAAATTTATAACTTAGAAGTCATTATTTCAAATTTTGCAAATAAACTGTCATCTTTGATATTGTACTATTTCCAACGTACATTAACCGTGACTACACTGTGGTCTTCAACATTCTCAACAAACATCAAAAACCACTCTTGCCAAAAAGTCCACCAAAATTTGCAATTCCCAAGCCAAATAATAAAAAGGGAGTGAAAAGTGTTCTAGATTAGTTCTTTTCAATGTGCCTATCGGTACTACTGGGGCAGGGTGAGACTCTATTCCTAGGTAGCTCCCAGATGGTGATGATGCTATGCTGGAGCACAGGCTATTTTCTGAACAGAAAGGGCCAACATTCATTCACAAGACTTCATTTCCTTATTATCTTGTATAAAGTTTCAATTTTATCAGTGACCTCAGACTAAGCATGAGTTGTAACAAACTATACTTTAAGTCTACTCTGGTCTCTTCTCTACAATGCTTGGGGCTGGGTGTGGTGGCTCACACCTGTACTCCCAACACTTTAGGAGGCAGAGACAGGCAGATAACTTGAGGTCAGGAGTTCCAGACCAGCCTGACCAATACGGTGAAATCCTGTCTCTACTAAAAATACAAAATCTAGCCAAGTGTGGTGGTGGTTGGTGCCTGTAATCCCAGCTACTTGGGAGGCTGAAGGAGGAGGACTCCTTGACCCGGGAGGTGGAGGTTGCAGTGAGCCAAGATTGCGCCACTGCACTCCAGCCTGAGCAGCAGAGACTCCGTCTCAAAAAAAAAACACATGTATTAGGAAAAATAGTCTCAGATTTCAGAAATACTATGCAATACCCCAGTAGCATCTGGGGGAGCACAGTTATGACATCAAATATTTCTTTACATATAAATTTCATTACATATAAATTTTCACTAAATGTCACACATAGAACATACATAATCTCACATCAGTTGAGATCAGTTTTTTTGCCAAATGAGTCTTGGTGTCAAATGCAAAATTTTGTCAGAGAATTTAAAATTTCTAAATTATGGATAAAAGATTTTAGACAGGTATAACAAAATAATCTAGCAGCCCAGAATAATTTTTAACAAGGATATGTGACTTAAAGTTACTACAGTATTCTCTTTAAACAGTCAAAACAGGAGATTGTATCTAAATTTGAGAATAGTAAAAGGTTTGATTTTATCACCAATGAGTATAACCATAAGACCCCCACTCTTAAAATATCAAAACCCACCTTTAGTAAACAACACTTCCAAAATTCCATTTGCTTACTATGTTAGCAAAAGAACAAATAAACAAAACGACCAACCATGCTATCCCCGTAGAAATAAAGCAGCATTGGGGAATGCCTTACTCAGTTCTCAGGGTAGTACTTTGATTCTAAATCGATTTGTTGGTCTTTTTTTGTTGCTGTTTTTAAGTCTCGCACTGTTACCCAGGCTGGAGTGCAGTGGCAGGATCTTGGCTCACTGCAACCTCTGCCTCTTGAGTTCAAGAGATCCTTCTGCCTCAGGCTCCCAAGTAGCTGGGATTACAGGCATGTGCCACCCAACTGGGTAATTTTTTTATATTCTTAGTAGAGACGGGATTTCACCGTGTTGGCCAGGCTGGTCTCGAACTCCTGGCCGGAAGTGATGTGCCTGCCTCGGCCTCCCAAAGAGCTGGCATTACAAGCATAAGCCACCACACCATGCCTCTAAATATGTTTAGTATTAAAATATTTAACTTATTAAATGTTTCTGGTGGGATAATTGTGGTTAAGTCCTAATTCTCTTTAAAATACACACTTAAATATCTACAGATTAAATATATCAAGAATTTGCTTCAAAATAACATGGGAAGGGGGTGGATGGGGAGATGTAGATATAAATAAAAAGACTGGCCAAGAATTATTAAAGTGGGACAAATACATGGGAGTTCATTGTACTATTCTCTTTTGTGTATGTGAAATTTTTTCACAATTAAAAGATAGCACCAGCCGGGTGCTGTTGCTCACGCCTGTAATCCCCAGCACTTTGGGAGGCCAAGGCAGGCAGATCACAAGGTCAAGATATCGAGACCATCCTGGCCAACATGGTGAAACCCCATCTCTACTAAAAAAAAAAAAAAAAAAAAAAGGCCGGGCGCGGTGGCTCAAGCCTGTAATCCCAGCACTTTGGGAGGCCGAGATGGGCGGATCACGAGGTCAGGAGATCGAGACCATCCTGGCTAACACGGTGAAACCCCGTCTCTACTAAGAAATACAAAAAATAGCCGGGTGAGGTGGCAGCGCCTGTAGTCCCAGCTACTCGGGAGGCTGAGGCCGGAGAATGGCGTGAACCCGGGAGGCGGAGCTTGCAGTGAGCTGAGATCCGGCCACTGCACTCCAGCCTGGGCGACAGCGCAAGACTCCGTCTCAAAAAAAATTAGCCGGGCATGGTGGCCCATGCCTGTAATCTCAGCTACTCAGGAGGCTGAGGCAGGGGAATCGCTTGAACCCAGGAGGTGGAGGTTGCAGTGAGCCCAGATTGCGCCACTGCACTCCAGCCTGTCAACAAAGCAAGACTCTTTAAAAAAAACAAAACAAAAAAAAAAGATTGGCCGGGCGCAGTGGCTCCCGCTTGTAATCCCACCACTTTGGGAGGATGGGCGAATCACAAAGTCAGGAGATTGAGACCATCCTGGCCAACGTGGTGAAACCCCGTCTCTACTAAAAAAGGAAAAAAAAAAAAAAAAAAAAAAGGAATACAAAAAATTAGCCAGGTGCCTGTAGTCCCAGCTACTCGGGAGGCTGAGGCAGGAGACTGGCGTCAACCTAGGAGGCGGGGCTTGCAGTGAGCGAGATTGCGCCACTGCACTCCAGCCTGGGCTACAGTACGAGACTCCTTATCAAAAAAAAAAAAAAGAAAAAGGTAACACCAAAGATGTGTATGTTCCTGAAAACAAAAATTACACGTGAATCTCAAACTATACACAGAAATACAGTTGACACTGTAGCAACGTTTCACTAAGAATCTATACCTCTATCAACATTTTTACTACTCAACTTAAAAACTTACCAAACCCTTCAGAATAGAGGGTCAAATCTTAAAAGCAAAAGATCCAAAGTAATTCACAAAACTAGAAATTAAGTATTAGTGGCCACTAACACTGCCAATAAATTGCTACACTTATTAGCTTCTGGAGAGCAAACTTTAAGAACTTTTTAAAATGTGCGGCCAAGCCCGGTGGCTCAGACCTGTAATCCTAGCACTTTGGGATGCTGAGGGCAGGCAGATCACGAGGTCAGCAAATCGAGACCATCCTGCCTAACATGGTGAAATTCCGTCTCTACTAAAAAATATATAAAAAATTAGCTGGGCGTGGTGGCGGGCGCCTGTAGTCCCAGCTACTCAGGAGGCTGAGGCAGGAGAATGGCGTGAACCCAGGAGGCAGAGCTTGCAGTGAGCCGAGATCGCACCACAGCACTCCAGCCTGGGCGAAGACAGTGAGATTCCGTCTCAAAAACAAGTGCATACTCCCTGCTCCCCCACGACCTCCACTCCCCGCAAAAAAGTAAAGTGTGCATACCCTTGAACAATTATATTTCTGGGGCTTAATTATAAGAAAATAAAGATACGTACAACTGTAGTTTTAAGACTGTCCAAAGCTTTGTTTACAAAAAAAAATTGGGAAGGTTACAACAACAGTGTATTGCTAAAATACAGTATAAGTATGCAATGTACCATGTACTACTAAATAGTATATAATACTATGTAGCTACTACAAATTTTTCAGAGATCTGTATCTACTAACATGAGCTATTCAGTTTAAATTTTAAAATATTACTTAAATATATATGCAGTATGACAGGGCTTTTTGAAGATTATACATGCCCCAAAAAGCCTGGAAGAACACACCAAAATGTTATCTTTGGATAGTTATATTTTCTAAAACTGTCTATGAGCATGTATTACTTTACTGGGATCAAAGGTAAGATAAAGATGAGGTGCCTCCTCTCACAAATCCACACCAATCTTCAGTCACTTGACCAGTATTCCTTTTTAAAGGAGTAATAAAACTCCATTTTAAACAGCATAAACAGCCATAACTCTAGCATGAATTCCACAAACTTTTAAGGATAGTAGCAACAGAAAACTTTTCTTCTATCTCTGAAGCTAGAAAATCCACTTATGTGAATGATGATTTTATTTAAAGGATCAATATAGGGAGTGACAATGCATTATAAATAGTTTATCCTCTTCAGAATACCTATTTTAGTTAGAGGGCTAGAGGAAAAATTTTGTTCAAAATGTACTCTACTAAACTACTCCTAGGGCCAGGTGCGGTGGCTCACGCCTGTAATCCCAGTACTTTGGGAGGCCGAGGCGGGCGGATCATGAAGTCAGGAGATCAAGACCATCCTGGCGAATACGGTGAAACCCCATCTCTACTAAAAATACAAAAAAATTAGCCAGGCGTGGTGGCGGGCGCCTGTCGTCCCAGCTTCTAGGGAGGCTGAGGCAGGAGAATGGTGTGAACCCAGGAGGCGGCGGAGCTTGCAGTGAGCGGAGATCGCGCCACTGCACTCCAGCCTGGGCGACAGAGCGAGACTCCATCTCAAGAAAAAAAAAAGAAAAAAAAAACTACTCCTAAACGTTATTCAAGACTAGCCAGAAAAGCCTAAATCTGGTTCAATGAACTCCCAGAGTTTTTTCAGTTTTAAAATCAACTCAGGAGCCATAGGTCAATATAA
Organism: Macaca mulatta; assembly: GCF_049350105.2. NCBI lineage: Eukaryota > Metazoa > Chordata > Mammalia > Primates > Cercopithecidae > Macaca > Macaca mulatta. Next base: position 94,104,357 of record NC_133412.1, read on the forward strand.
TTAGAAAACAGGAAGAATATTTCAGACTGGTAAAGTCAGAATCAGATCAAGTAGAAATGGAAAAAAAAAAAAAATGTTCTCTAATGCACTATGGCTACCTCTTACAAACAGCCATACTTTCTCATTAGAGAATACATATTTTTAAAATGGTTCTCCCAAATGTTGATACAGGCAACATCACGGTAGTCCATGTGCTCAAATGCTAACTCGACTAGCTAAACCTTTCAAAGAAGTTTTCTTCAACTATTAACACTGCTTACTTAAACCCCTATTACACAGACTAGCTATGCTATTTATACCCACACAGAATCACAAGAGTTGATGTACATTTTTAAGCTTTTTAATTAGAAGGAAAATATTACCGTATTGGTCATTATAACACTCAGTCTTAAGCACATAGAGCACAAGTTTCAAATCTCCTAAATCCCACTTCTTGCCCAGAGGCAATCAATGTTAATTGTTTGGCATGTGTATTTCTGGACACACCTCTTACGTCTTTACACAGCATAAAACAAATTCTACAGTTGGTGATAAGTGCTAAAGCGAATTTAGGAGAAGGGGAGCTTAAGGTGCTAAATAAGGGAAGACACATCACTAAGGGGGTAGCTTCTGAGTAAAAATCTCAGAACTGAGGAACCAAACTGTATGACTCAGAGAAAATTCCAAGGAAAAGCTCTAAAGGGGAAACATATCCAATGTGTTCAAGACAGTTACGAAGGCCAGTGTGGCTGAAGCACTGTATAACAGTAAGGGAAGGGACACAACAAATCACATAGGATGCCCTGTAAATCACAGAAAAATTCTGACTTCAATGCTGAAAAAGGCAGCCATTAGGTTGTTTTCAGGCAAAACATTTTTCAACAGCCAGGCGCACTGGATCACACCAGCACTGAGAGGTGGAGGTGGGCAGATCACCAGGTCAAGAATTTGAGACCATCCTGGCCAACATGGTGAAACCCTGTCTCTACTAAAAATACAAAAAAAATTAGCCGGGGGTGGTGGCAGGTGCCTGTAATCCCGGCTACTTGGGAGGCTGAGGCAGCAGAATCGCTTGAACCCGGGAGGCGGAGGTTGCGGTGAGCCGAGATCGTGCCATTGTACTCCAGCTAGGGCAAAAAGAGCGAAACTCCATCTCAAAAAAAAAAAAGAAACATTTTCCAAACATTACATTTTAGGATAAATCTAGCTACCACTTTAAGAACAAAACTAGTGTGGAGGGACAAAAGAAATACTAACCTATTTTATACAATAATGCACAAGATACAATAGTGGCTTGAAATTGGACCAAGTGTCAACAATATGCAGCATGATTTTCTTTTCTTTTTTGTGACAGGGTCTTGCTCTGTAACGCAGGCTGGAGTACAATGGTGCGGGTGCGATCTCGGCTCACTGCAACCTCTGCCTCCTGGGCTCAAGCGATTCTCATGCCTGTCTCTCAAGTAGCTGGGACTACAGGCACATGCCACCACTCCCGGCTAATTTTTGTATATTTTTGAAGAGATGGGGTTTCACCACGTTGCCCAGTCTGGTCTCAAACTTCTAAGCTCAAGCGATGCACCTCCCTCAGCCTCCCAAAGTGCTGGGATTACAGGCGTGAACGACCACACCCAGCCAACATGATTTTCTAATAGGCCAAAGGTGAGAGATGAATAAAAGTCAAGGATGACTAGCCAAAATCTTTGGCTCAAGAGACACAAAAATTGTTTCATTAATTGAAAAAGGCAACAGTACACAAGACACTGGTTGAGGGATGAACATCAGGAGCACAGTTTTGCACTTTTAAGTTGAGGGATGAACATCAGGAGCACAGTTTTGCACTTTTAAGTTGACATATTGGATATTCAAGAGTTGTCATGTAGGTAACTTGATATGGTATGACATTCGAATGGTATAACTTGATATGGTATGACTTGATATGGTATGACATTCGAATGTATAGGCTGTTGATCTTGAGTGTGGATATCAGCTTATAGGTGGTATATTAAATCATGAATGAATCTGAAATGACCCAGATTGTGGACAGAAAAGAGAAGTGAAAAGACTGAACCATGGGGCACTCCACCAGAAAGAGGTTTAACAGTCAGAAACATCTAACAAAAACCTGGAAGCAAAGTAAAAAAAATTTAAAAAAAAAAAAAAAATGTTTCAAGGAAGAGATCTGGTTAAATGGAACCAACAGGTCAACTGAGATGAGGATTGAAAAAGGACCCCTGGGCTTAGTTAACGCATCCCTCTGGGTGGTTTTTTTTTAACCATAAATAACTTTTTTTCAACTAAAGTTCACTTCTTAAGGTTTTATGATAGTTTTAAAAAAAGGAAAGTTCACTTTTGTTTTTTTACTTTAAGAGACAGGGTCTCTTGTCGCCCAGGCTGGCGTACAGAGGCACAATCATAACTCACCCTGACCTCAAACTCCTGAGCTCAAGTAATTCTACTGCCTCAGTCTCCCGGGGAGCTACACTACAGCTGTGTGCCACCACGCCCAGCTTTTTGTAGACAGGGTCTTGCTATGTTGCCAGACTTTCCTGGCCTTAAGCTATCCTCCAACTACAGCCTCCCGAAGCGCTAGGATTACAGGCATAAACTGCTGCATCTGGCCCAAAGCTCACTTTTAAAATGTGCTTGCTTCCCTACTAACAATGCTATCACAACCACAGTAACATTTTACCAAGATACATCTACCTGAACAATTTACTACCTTGTACATATACACACATCTGTAAGCCATTTAAGGTGTTGGGAATTCAAGGGCAAAAATACAAACATATTTAATTTTAAAATTTTTAAAATAAAAGTGCAAGGTTATTCTTTGGAACTTTAACCAAACTAAAATTTGTTTTTCTAGAATGCTCAGTTGGACACAGTAGCTCACGCCTGTAATCCCAGCACTTTAGGAGACCGAGGTGGGCGGATCACGAGGTCATGAGTTCTAGACCAGCCTGGCCAACATGGTGAAAGCCCATCTCTACTAAAAATACAAAAATTAGCTGGGTTTGGTGGTGCATGCCTGTAATCCCAGCTACTCAGAAGGCTGAGGCACAATAATCGCTTGAACCCAGGAGGCGAGGTTGCAGTGAGTCAAAGATCACGCCACTGCACTCCAGCCTGGCGAAAGAGCGAGATTTTCTGTCTAGAAAAAAAAAAAAAGCTCAACATATCAAAGTGAAGAAAAGAGTCTACTATCATTAAGTGTTGAAATCTGCAGCCTTAATCCCTGGGTTGAATCCAGCTAAACCACTAAAGCAGTTTAACTTTAGGCAAGTAAGTTATTTACACTCTGTAGTCCAATATTCTCACCTCTAAAACATGAATGATTAACAGTATCTACTCCTACTCAAGGTTTTGATGATAATTCAGTCAGTCAACACAAACTCAGAACTTTAACAGTGGTGGACATAGTCAAGAGTTTAGAATACTTCCATAAGAGAGAAATCAACGTCCTCCTACTTTTCCCTGCCAAATCAGAAAGCCATTATATGACCCAACAAGGTATCACAGACCTAATTAGTAATTTCCGGGAGCCTGATCAGTTCTCTTATTCCGACTGATTTTGCACATTAATACACCCAACAAAAACTCATTTGAAAAACCAGGTCAAGTTATTGTTAGGCCTGGGATGATTATTTTCTCCAAGAGATTGAGACAGTAGCCTACTCTAATATATTGGTCTCCTAACTTACTACCCTACTTGCCCTGTTAGTCCTCATCACTAACATTCCCTACACAACAGCCAGAAGATAAATCAGACCTCTTTTTCAAAATCCTTTAATAGATTCTACCTGTGACCAAGATAGGATCTTAAACAAGACCCTCTAAGGTTGTGCTATGAATGTTTGATCCTTGCCTACCTCTCCAACTCCATCCCTCATCTATGTATACTTGGTAATTATTTTCCAGTATTATTTCTTACTTGGAGGCCAAGTCTTGTTCCCCCTCATTACCTGTGCTTTCACATATGGTTTTCTTACAGAATGAGCTTCACCATTAGCTACTTCCATATAGCCAAGCTTCCCTGTAGGGAAGGTTCCTTCCCTGGCAGCATCCCCCAAATTCCATGTTCCCTTGCTATCTTCTCATCCACCTTGTTCTTTTCCTTCATCGATCCTGACTATGAAAAGTGCCGTTTACTTTGTTTCTTCCCTCAATGATCTGTAATATCCATGACGGCAGGGGACATGTTTCGTTCTTCCCTATATGCCCAAACCTAATAATGATTTTCAAAATAAGTACTCAAATATTTAATAAACATCTTATACGTGAATGTTCCTTGAACACCTCCAAGACGTTTAAAACATTCTTTTTCCCACCCTCAAACTATAATCTGCTCCCTTCGTTTACCTTCCCCAGTTATCTATCCCTATCCCAGAAGCTAGAAACCAGCAATCATGCCAAATCCATGTCCTTGTCCACCCTCTATCATATCCGTCCTGAGATGCTCCTAATTTTACCTACTAATCTCTAATCTCATTAGCATTACCTTTGTCCAAACCAGGTCGTTATTCTTCCTTGGATTTTAGTATCTCCCTTATTAATCTCTTACTTCCAATCTCATTTCCTCTACACTATTTCCATTCTGTTATTACAAAGACAGTCCTAAAAATTAAAATCTTCCAGTAGTTTTTGAGACCAGCCTGGGAAACAAAATGAGACTGTCTCCACTAAAAAAATAACAATAAAAAATAGTCAGGTGCTATGGTGCACGTCTGTAGTCCCAGCTACACAGGACGCTGAAGCCAGAGGATGGCTTGAACCCAGGAGGTCAAGGCTGCAGTGAGCCTTGTTATTGTTTAATGTCGCTGCAATCCAGCCTGGGTGACAGAGCAAGACCCTGTCTCAAAAAATAAAAATAAAAGGAAAATCTGATGTCACTTTCCAGTTTAGAATCTTTCTAAAATGCCTCACCATTAGTTTCTGGTTAAGATATAAACTCCTTGGCATGTATGTCATTCAAACTTTTATTCTCTGGCCTTAAGATTCTTTTCAGTACACTACCTCTCTTAAAAGGATCCCGTTGACCAGGCATGGTGGCTCACGCCTAATTCCAACACTTTGGGAGGCCAAGGTGAGTGGATCACGAGGTCAGGAGTTCAAGACCAGCCTAGCCAAGATGATGAAAGCCCATCTCTACTAAAAATACAAAAATTAGCTGGGCATGGTGACAGGTGCCTGTAGTGGTGTGAGATCACACCACTGCGCTCCAGCCTGGGTGACAGAGTGAGACTCTGTCTTATTAAAAAAAAAAAAAAAAAATCAAATCCCTTTATGTGATTAAGGTAGAAGAGATAAAAATAATGAAATAAAAAAAAGATCCCCTCACCTCTTAGGGTTAGGTAACCATTTCTGCATGCCCTTTTTTTTTTTTTTTGAGACGGAGTCTCGCTCTGTCGCCCAAACTGGAGTGCAGTGGCCGGATCTCAGCTCACTGCAAGCTCCGCCTCCCAGGTTCACGCCATTCTCCTGCCTCAGCCTCCTGAGTAGCTGGGACTACAGGCGCCCGCCACCTCACCTGGCTAGTTTTTGTATTTAGTAGAGACGGGGTTTCACCGGGCTAGCCAGGATGGTCTCGATCTCCTGACACTGTGATCCGCCCGTCTCGGCTTCCCAAAGTGCTGGGATTACAGGCTTGAGCCACCGCGCCCGGCCTCATGCTTTCTTTTTTTAAAAAGAGATGGGGTCTCACCGGGTCTCTACAAAAAATACAAAAATTTAAGGCCCGGCGCAGTGGCTCACGCCTGTAATACCAGCACTTTGGGGGGCCGAGGCAGGCAGATCAAGAGGTCAGGAGTTTGAGACCAGCCTGGCCAACATAGTGAAACCTCGTCTCTACCAAAAATACAGAAATTAGCCAGGCATGGTGGTCTGTGCCTGTAGTCCCAGCTACTTGGGAGGCTGAGGCAGGAGTATCGCTTGAACCTGGGAGGCGGAGGTTGCAGTGAGCCAAGATTGCACCACTGCACTCCAGCCTGGGCAATAGAGCGAGACTCTGTCTCAAAAAAAAAAAAAAAAAAAAGAGAGAGATGGGGTCTCATTATGTTGCCCAGACTGGAGTGCAGTGGATAATCATATCACACACTAAAGCCTCTCAACTCCTGGGCCAAAGGACCCTCCTGCCTCAGCCTTCCAATTAGTTGTGACTGCAGGCTTACCAATGCCCCTACCTTATTTCGGCATGCTTCTATAGGATCGGTATTTACCTCTCATCATATATGGACATTATTTCATTCATGAGTCTCCCTAAGCTGCAAAGCCCGTAAACATAATAAACTATATTTTATATCCCGAAACAGAACATGTCCCATAAAAACAATAAATTTGTAGAATTAACAAGGAGTAAATCTAACTAAACCTATAGTGAACAGCTTCCATATACTGACAGCAACAAAGAAGTAGAAAAAATAGCTCTCATACAATAGAGGGCATCAATAAAACTTGCACCTATTTAAAAAATAAAAAGATTCCCATTATTTTTCTAGATAACCTCCAGGAATCTTTTCCTTAACTTTCTCCCATTCTGTTTTGAGTGTACCTTTGGTTTTCACTTAAACTAGATTTTCCTTTTCATCCAAGTATGATATAAGGGGGCAAGTTTGTGATTTACCCTAATACAACAGTACCGAATATGCCTTTCAAAAAATTATTCCAGGTTAGGTGCAGTGGCTCACGCCTGTAACGTCAACACTTTGGGGTGTCAAGGCAGGAGGATTGCTTGAGCCCAGGAGTTCAAGACCAGCCTAGACAACATAGTGAGACTGTCTCCATAAAAAATAGAAATATTTTAAAATAAAATCTAATTATCCCCCAGCTTGAAATCTATCAGAGCAATTCTAAAATGGTTATCTTACTCTTTGGCTATCCACATCTTTATTAATCTCTACACGATTCCTGTGAATAACACAGAATTCATTCCTTCTTACCATTAGGAATTCTATGAATTCACATTAGAATTCCCAAAATCTAGCTGGGCCTTGAGTCACCATTGTAAAAGGGGTCAGCCTGAGATGGTTCCTGATTTGGATGTATAGGTTAAACAGAGTTCCCTGCTTTGTGAGGTCAAAAAGCCTACCTTTTTTCAAATTTTTAAAAACCTTCCAGTGAGACAGCATTTTAATATTATGTTGTATCTCTTGTGGTTTGACTCTTGGGAAATTTTAATGAGATAAAAAGTCTAAATAGAATACAATCCAAAAATGTCATGAACCCAAGAAATACGTTAAATGACAGAAAATGTTTACTAATTTGTAATAATCTAAAAAAAAAATGGATTCCCCAATACGTTGCCTTGTTACTAATCATTAATGCAAGCCACTTTCATTTTAAACTTCAGCTGCTCTTTCCAAGTACCCAAAATGTTCTAATCAGCCCAAGTTAATTAGAAACTCCTATTATTCCATTAGTTTACAAATAACTGAGGTGGTCCCCCTTGGGAAACACTTCAAGATGCACATACAAAACGCTTAATCCAAACACTTCCAGAGGCTATGACCTATACACATCAGCTAAACTGTTAAACGGGTTTATTTCCTAGTCTTTGTAATGAATCCAAGTGGACCTCACACCTCTTACCATCACCCAGGAAGGGTGTGCATCTGTTCCGAAGGCCCCCCTGGCTCCAGGTCATCCTGGCTGCTGCTGCTCCAGGCTGGGCATCCATGTTGCTGCAGCTTGTGGTTTGTGAGGGGTAGTGTACAGGAAAAGCAGGATGGGATTTCAAGGGAAACAGGAGGAAGATGGCTTTCAGGGAAAATGCCATCACGATCATAAGTGTTAAGTAGTACCACACACATTTTATTGCAGCACAGTTTAAAAATTTAACAAATGAAAGATTAAAAATAAAAAAACAAAAATAAAAAAAATTAAAAATACAGACGTCCAGAGATGCTCTAAAACAGTTAAGTTAAAGATCAGGAAAAATAAGGTCATAGACTTAACAGCCAGTAAAATTCTGTTCAGTGTGGGGAAGGGGATAAGGGCAAGGGTGGGGTTGGGAGAGAAAAGGTTTATGTGATCAATCCACTTAAAAATACTAATGCCTTCGCTTTCTCTCCCAAGATGCAAAACTCCAAAGTCAATCAGGAGGCCGGAGAAATTCTTAGAAACATTCAGAAAAACTCGATTTTAATCCGGTTAAAAATCATCAGTGTCATTATCATCATCATCATCACCATCATAAGTATTAATATAATAATAATAATAATAAGTAATAGTAACTAGTAACAACAATAAAAAGGAAATCAGCGGAAAGTCAGGAAAAATGTTAAAAAAAAATTGGAATAACTTACTGTAGCTGAAGATCAAAAAAATCTCACTGTAAAAAAACAAAAATAAAAATAGCCCAGATTAGAAAAACGGGAGGTGCAAAAATGTCAAGTCAGTAAAGTTCATTTCTTTTCTCTTTCCAAAAGCAGTTTCCACAAAAACCGCAAGGATAAAGTTTTCAGTAGCAGACAAGCAAAGCCCTTTCGACATCATCAATCAATCTTAAAAATACACGAGGAAGTAGAGAGGTCAGTTTATGAGAGGCTAAAAGGCTCCTCCTCCTCTAACCCAACTGCTGCAGAAAAAATAGAAATAGAAATTTTAAAAATTACATCTTAAATCCAGGTCCCGGTTTTGGAAACAATTAAAAAAAAAACACCTGTACATTTGCCGTAGTGCACACCAAGTTGCATCATTATGTTTAAAATGTCTTTATAAAATCAGTTTTGGAATGGAATGTGTGTGTTCTGGAAGGGTGGGGAAGGGAGGTTAAAAATCAAAGCTGAGCTCCAGTGAGTAGGGATGGGGTTCGCCTTGCTGCCCTGTGAAAGGAGAAGGGACAGATTGAGTCAGAGTTCCTCAGAAATGTTGTGCCCTAAACCCCCAAGACAGAAACATCTGTCTATTGCAGCTAACACATTTTGGTAAAGCATTAACATTCCACTGGGATGGGACAGCCTCCATAGAATCACCTCTACCAGTGACTGTCTTCACAATTCTTCAACATCAATAGGTGACTAAAATTAACTAAATCCATGTCAATATGCCCTTGAGGGTCTCAAAAAGAGTATATCCAAATATTCATCTTGATAATGAGTAGTTTGGGCAAAGAAAATACAGAAAAACCGGGCCAACAAATAGAGGTGAAATAGTGAGCAAATGTCAAATATTGAGACTGTAAAAATTAAGCAGATTCATGGGTTTTAAACTTAAAGCCCATGGAGTTTCCACTATGAGTAACAGACTGAAGGTGAATGGCCTACCATGAAGATCTATACTAGTGATGACTCTAGATCTATTTTCAAAACCAGTGAGTGATCAAACCACAAGACCTAATAGGTTCTACTGTTAGGGGGAAAGATGTTTTAAATAAGGAGCACATTATTTCACTCACTGACAAAACGAAAATACAAATGGAATAAAAAAAGACTACTATGGCTACTGAATATTTAAGGTCATAAAATAGGTGAAAAAATTAAGGTCCTTATGTTAATACTTCTTTTGTTTCTGTAATCCACTGTTTACTATGTAGCATGTATAGCTAATTTCAAGTTATGGATTCTAAAAATCTGGTACACAATACCACACTAAAATAATTTCCATGACAAACTGCTTGTTTCATCAGCTAAAATAAGAACTACAATTGGACTGTAGCTCCTTGTGCAAACAATGAACTAGCTGCACTCACTTTTCAATTTAGCCATAAGGTCTTATTCTCCTTTGTAATTTCAGGAAATTAAAATATTTTAAGGCCAGGTGTGGTGGCTCACACCTGTAACCCCAACACTTTGGGAGACTGGGGTAGAGCATGGCTTGAGACCAGCCTAGGAAACAAGGCAAGACTTTATTAAAAACAAAAAACATTAACAGGGTGTGGTAGCCTGTAATCCCAGCTACTTAGGTGTCTGAGGAGCGAGGATCACTTGAGCCCAGGAGTTTGAGGCTGCAGTGAGCTCTGATGACGTTATTGCATTTCAGCCAGGCCAACAGAGAGAGACCCTGTCTCAAAAATTTTTTTTAATTGAGCATTTACAAGTGTTCCTTGAGCCGGCCAGGTACAGTGGCTCAAGCCTGTAATCCCAGCACTTTGGGAGGCCGAGATGGGCAGATCATGAGGTCAGGAGATCAAGACCATCCTGGCTAACACGGTGAAACCCCATCTCTACTAAAAAATACAAAAAACTAGCCGGGCGAGGTGGCGGGCACCTATAGTCCCAGCTACTCGGGAGGCTGAGGCAGGAGAATGGCATAAACCCGGGAGGCGGAGCTTGCAGTAAGCTGAGATCTGGCCACTGCACTCCAGCCTGGGGGACTCCGTCTCAAAAAAAAAAAAGAAGTGTTCCTTGAGCCAACTATGCATGAATGACTACAGCAGCAACAGGTACTGTAACTAAAACCATAAATGTTTAAAAAGTAGAACAGTGCAGGAAGGACAGTTAATTTTTACATTTGATGTGTGAAACTGTACGAATGTACAAACTGCGGAAAAAGTCTGAAGAATTGTAGGAAATATACATCTGAATGTTCTTTTCCTGTTTATGAAATACAGTTATGGTGAAACATTTCATTTTCTTATTTGGAGCCACAGCCCAACCTGGTAATCAATTTTCAAGATATGTAACTTTATAGTTCAACCACAACCAAATCCTTTGTACAGGTGCCACAAGACATAAGCTTAAAAGGAAAGAAAAATGTGAAAAGAAACTAATTCTATCTTTCAACATCAAGAAGTTCAGGTACCTCCCAAGATTTTATGTTAAACTGAAGAGCTACCACTCATAAAAAGACCAACTTTAGGCCGGGCACGGTGGCTCACGCCTATAATCCCAGCACTTTGGGAGGCTGAGGCAGGTGGATCACGAGGTCAGGAGATCGAGACCATCCTGGCTAACACGGTGAAACCCCGTCTCTACTAAAAATACAAAAAAATTAGCCGGCCGTGGTGGCAGGCGCCTGTAGTTCCAGCTACTCGGGAGGCTGAGGCAGGAGAATGGCGTGAACCCGGGAGGCGGAGCTTGCAGTGAGCCAAGATTGCGCCACTGCACTCCAGCCTGGGGGACAGAGCGAGACTACGTCTCCAAAAAAAAAAAAAAGACCAACTTTAGCACCATTTTCAATCAAGAATATTCCTTTAGGCTAGGCGGGGTAGCTCACTCCTGTAATCCCAGCACTTTGGGAGGCTTGGGGCAGGCGGATCACCTGAGTTCAGGAGTTGAAGATCAGCCTGGAAACATGACTCTGTCTCTACCAAAAATACAAAAAATTAGCAGGGCTACTGAGGCTGAGGGCACCCTTAAGCCTGGGAGGCAGAGGTTGCAGTGAGCTGGGATGACGCTACTGCATTCTAATCTGGGTGACAGTGTGAGGCTCTCAAAAAAAAAAGAAGAGTATCCTTACATAAAGCTCAAAGGTAGTTTTTAAAAAAAGTATCTCTAAGTTATTATTTGTCAAAACCTGCCTGAAGTTTGGATCCCTTCTTCTAAAGGGGTCCCTCTCAGAACGAGTGATGCATAAGCATCATCACCTGGAACTTACTAGAAGTTCAAACTCTCAGGCCCCACCCCAGACTTAATTAGAAACCTGGTGGTATAGATCATAGCAATCTGTTTTAACTAGCCCTATTGATTCTGGTGTTGGCTAACGTTTGAGAACCACTGTGAAGATTTTAAATCGGGAATCTCTCTCTTTCCCAGTTTATAATCAATTATTATTACTTATTATTATTTGAGACGGGGTCTCGCTCTGTCGCCCAGGCTGGAGTGCAGTGGTGCGATGGCTCACTGCAACCTCTGCCTCCCAGGTTCAAGCTATTCTCCTGCCTCAGCCTCCCGAGTAGCCGGGACTACAGGCGAGTAGCCCGGACTACAGGCGAGTAGCCGGGACTACAGGCGAGTAGCCGGGACTACAGGCGAGTAGCCGGGACTACAGGCGAGCGCCACCACACCCAGTTTGTTTGTATTTTTAGTAGAGATGGGGGTTTCACCATATTGGCAGGTTGGTCTGGAACTCGTGACCTCGTGATCCACCCGCCTCAGCCTCTCAAAGTGCTGGGATTACAGGCGTGAGCAGCCGCGCCTGGCCTCTAGAATCAATTCTTTAAACAAAGTGCCTGTCCTTCCAGTGTACTGGGACAGAATCAAGTTAGAGCACCAAATAATGTTTTCCTGATACAATATAAATCCAAAAACACATAACCTATCACAGTAAATGTACCAAAGAAACCTCTTTCCTTTGGTTAAGAAACCAAATTTTCTTGTAAGATTTTCTTATTAACTAAAGAAAAATAAATTTTCTTTGGTTAAGAAACCAAAATTTCTTACGTTAATAAATCCAAATTTTTCAATATCGAGAAAACCTGTAGTTATGCCACACCTCAACTTTCTAGTTCTCACCAATCCTCTAGTAAATGTAGTATACACAAAACCAAAAGCTTCCCATTTCCAATGAGAATACAAGAATATGCATATTAAGAGCAAATAATGCTCCCCAGAGACAACTACTAATTATTTGAAGACTGAAATAATGTGGTTAAGAATAGTAGTAACTACTACTAATTTAGAAAACTGGGGCCGGGTGCCGTGGCTCACACCTGCGTAATACCAGCATTTTGGGAGGCGGAGGCACGAGGATTGCCTGATCTCAGAAGTGAGACCAGCCTGACCAACACGGTGAAACCCCGTCTCTACTAAAAATATAAAAATCAGCCCGGCGTGGTGGCGCACGCCTGTAATCCCAGCTACTTGGGAAGCTGAGGCAGGAGAATCGCTCAAACCCGGGAGGCAGAGGCTGCAGTGAACCGAGATTGTGCCACTGCACTCCAGCCTGGGGCAACAGTGAGACTCCGTCTCAAAAAAAAAAAAAAAAAAAAAACTGCTTTAAAAAGACTGCATCTGTACAGTTTTTAGTCTTCTGGCAACGAAAAATTTGAATTAGAAACTAAAAATTCAAATAAGTTAAAAAAAAAAAAGTCTAAGTCCTCTTATTTAAGCAAGGAGGATTAAAATCTATTTCTCCTCCTAGGCAAACTTACTCCCTATTCAACACCTCACATTCAACACTTAATATTAAGTTTTAATAATTTGCCCCTTAGTCTTTAAAATTAGAGCAACTAGCTATTTGAGTTTATTCTTTGTGTCGCACTGCCATTCCATCCAAAACAAGGTCGAATGCCATGTCAAATCCTCTAAGAGATTTAATTACAAACGTAAGCTGTTTAAATTCTCCACAGAAGGAACATCAACTACCAAGTATTCCCAAGAGTGGCACACGAATGGGGGGAAAAAAAGGTCAGAAAACCTGCAACCTGGCCATCCTTCAACTTTTCCCCCTAGCCAATACGCTAGCCAATACGAAAATGTTACTAAATGCCTATCCAGTTGAGAACACACCTGGAATTGTGATATAAATGCCGTGGCAAACAGTTCTTGATATTAAAGAATTTTTGGTACGCTGATATACATACTGATCTGATATACATACTGATCGGAAGGAACCCGTATTTCTAACACCTCAAAGGCAAAGAAAAGTGCCTGTCAATCAATTTCAGCTATTATCAACTGTTCTTAAATACTAACTTCTGACATTTCTCATTGCCAACATTTTTACTACATGATTTCCCCATTAATCTATTTTTGCCTTTACCTCATTTCTAACAGTTTAGCACGATGATAAACTTTAGTTTTAAGTTCCTGTAATAATATATTTAAACTTAAAGGGGTCGCGATGTTTTTGACCCTTATTTTACTTCCTATCAAATAGGTTGCCTTACAGATAAATTTCTTACCCGGCAGAATTGGTTTAAACTGTGCTTAACAGCTTTAGTTTTTGTGAAATTAACAGATTGTAAAAAATAACCAAATCTCATGTGAGGATTTAAAAAACCGATTTCCCAGATAAGTGAACGTGACACTAAAGATCTGTAACTTTAACTTACAAGTTTTTTATCAAATTTCAGCACCGAGCAAATAACAGCACTGTTAATATTTGCTTAATAAAATGTAGCTGTGAATTTTTGCCCAAGTTTAGGTGGACGGGAAAATTAACATCAGAATAACCCGAAAGTCAAATTTTGTCATCTTACACTTAGGAAGTTACGTTAACAACAAATTCTCAAGTCTCGTAGTATTTTTCTTAAGCGCAATTTGGGAATTTCCAGTTACCTCGTGGTTTCCGTCATCAGGTTCTTGCAAAGATTCAAATATTGTACTTTTAGAACCCGGTATTCCATTAACCAGGTAAAAACCACTCGACTGACCTCGTGGTCAAATTCCTTAGTAGTTCTGCTACTGACTTAATTATGACCCTAGCAATCAACACTTTGCCTCAGTTTCTGTCTGAGAAAGAGAGTTAATACCTACCTCAAGCAAAGTTCCACTAACTTATATATTTCAAGTGTTTTGTAACCTGCAGATGAAAAGTCAGCTGTAATTATTAATATAGTTATACACAATATTTCCTTTTACAAACGTAAGTGAAAATAACTACTTCGAGCTCCATTATTTGCTCATAGAGAGGAATAAAATAAAAAGTTATCAGTAAAATGCTAAATCTTTTGTTAAACCTTTCTCATAGGCCACGCGGCACGATCCAGGATTTAAAGGCTCGCGATACATCTACTTGGTAACCTTCCCCCTCCCCCTCCCCCAATTTTTACATGTAAGAAGAACCGAGGTAATAGAAGGCATCGGCGCTATGTTAACTTCGACTATATTAATGAACATCGCGATCTTCATTTTCAGGATCCCGGAGTCCTCGCGGTCGTAGAAAATGAAAGGAAAGCAGCCGTTAACACAGGAAGAGCGAAAAAAGGGCATTTTCCCTGGCGATCGTGGCCCAGAGGACACCAGGTTAAACCTACGCAGAGGCTGAGGCCTGTAAAACCGCCTCCCGCTTCAGACCTAATCCCCCAAAACAAACAGAATAAATGAGGGCCCGGTTAGTTAGGGGGAAGGGTTCCCTCATATTCTCTCCCACACCCCCTCTAGCTTCCCAAAAAACCCAGCGCCTTCCCTGCGTCCGCCCTCTCCACTTACCAGGAGGGGGGAGGGAGAAGAGATTCGATTCTGAGTCTCCTACTCCCGGATTCGGCGTGAAGAAACCGACTGCAGGTCGAGGTCGGCAGCGCGGCCACAACCGCTCAGTCTTCGTCTCTTCACAAAATGGCCCCCGAGTCTCCTCTGCCGCCGAGGCGAAGGCCTAGTCCCCGCCCCATCCCTAAGAATCTTCCTATTGGCTGTGTGTTTTTTCGCTCCCGCTCCTAATTAGACAGTTCAACCGCTTCTCACAATGATATCCAGTCACAATTGGCAGTGGGTTAGACTAAGCAGAAGAATTTCCACATGCGTGAGAGAAACTAGTTTGTAACTGGTTAATTTTCCTGTCATTTATCGTCTGGGGAATGTTTATTGGCTATTGCACCGGACGACCCTCTGGGTGGAAACTCGCCTTTGTATCGCGCACCGTCTCACATCCGGGTATCTGGAAGGCCTGATTGGCGGCCGCGGTGTCCTATCGCTGCTCCTTAGAGTGCCTAGTAAAAGGTTCGCTCAGACCTCGGATTTCCGGCGGCGCGGGGGCGGGGAAGGGCTTGAGGGGCGTTGTTAGGTGACGGGCGCAAAGGACTTGCCCTAGCCCCGGGCCTAGGAGAAAAAAAGCGCGAAATGAAGCCTCCGGCGTGCAATATGAATAAAGAAAGAACTTTACTTAAAATGAGGAGGGAGCAGCGGTGACTAGGCCGTGTTAAAGTGTGTAGAAAACTAACCAGCCCTGCCGTTTTTCCAACCCGAGAGCCTTTCTCAGGTCCAGATTCGAATGTCAGCTACCTCGTAGACATCTCTGCTTCTCAGCCTATTAAACCCTTCTTCAGACAACACATATTCCATCCAAACCAACTGACTTCCTTATTCCTCTCCAATATGAAAAGTAAATGAAGTGCAAAATCCCGGCCTCTGGCCCAAGTCATCTCACTAATATCTTAAGTGCCAGTAAAATTGGCCCATCCCTCCGAATCTGCTCCCTTAATTTCCCTCCTCTTAAAATGGCTTGTCTCCTACGTACCCCCGTCACCTGCCAGTCCTTCTGGTTACATTATAGGAACTGCGCACACAGTGGATTAGCATCAGCTCTACTAAGGGAGCCATTTCTTTTTTTTTTTTTTTTCTTTTTTCTTTTCTTTTCTTTTTTTTTTTTGAGGCAGAGTCACTGTCGCCCAGGCTGGAGTGCAACTGCCTCCAGTTGAGGTTGATTGGCGGCCGCGGTGTCCTATCGCTGCTCCTTTTTTTTTTTTTTTTTTTTTTTTTTTTTGAGACGGAGTCTCGCTCTGTCACCCAGGCTGGAGTGCTGTGGCCGGATCTCAGCTCACTGCAAGCTCCGCCTCCCGGGTTCCCGCCATTCTCCTGCCTCAGCCTCCCGAGTAGCCGGGACTACAGGCGCCCGCCACCTCGCCCGGCTAGTTTTTTTTTTGTATTTTTTAGTAGAGACGGGGTTTCACCGTGTTAGCCAGGATGGTCTCGATCTCCTGACCTCGTGATCCGCCCGTCTCGGCCTCCCAAAGTGCTGGGATTACAGGCTTGAGCCACCGCGCCCGGCATATCGCTGCTCCTTAAGGCGCCTAGTAAAAGGTTCGCCCAGACTTCGGATTTCCGGCAGCCTAAGGAAATCCTGAGTGACGACCTCCAGCGAGGTTGGCTCACTGCAACCTCCGCCTCCTAGGTTCAAACGATTTTCCTGCCTCGGTCTCTCTAGTAGCTGGGATTACAGGCGCACGCCACCATGTCCAGCCAATTTTTGTATTTTAGTATAGATGGTGTTTTGCCATGTTGGCCAGGCTGTTCAGGTGATCCACTCGCCTTGGCCTCCCAAAGTGCTGGGATTACAGGCGTGTGCCACCGCGCCATACCGCTTTAAACTATTTTAAAAAGCAAAGACAAAAAATATGGGAGAAAGTATACACTAAAGTGTTAGTAGTGGTTCTCTCCTGGTAGGAAAATTACATGTGATTTTTTTTAACTTTTTTTTTTCGAGACGGGGTCTCGCTCTGTCACCAGGCAGTGGTGCGATCTTGGCTCACTGCAACCTCCGCCTCCTGGGTTCAAGCTGTTCTCCTGCCTCAGCCTCCCTAGTAGCTTGGACTACAGGTGCGTGCCACCACACCCAGCTATTTTTGTATTTTTAGTAGAGATGGGGTTTCACCATGTTGGCCAGGAAGGCCTCCATCTCTTGACCTAATCCGCCCGCCTCAGCCTTCTTGCTGGGATTACAGGCGTGACCCACCATACCCGGCCTTAAAACCTTATTGTACTTTACTATATTTTCTAAATCATCTACTTTGAGCAAGTAATCAGAGGGAGAATATCCTACGAGTGCTTAAAGCCTCGACTCAATTGCCACATTGCAATTTATTTAAAATTACCTCGTAGCACCATGGGTAGTTTTACACTCCTCTCCCTTCCTGGATGGTAAGATTTTTTGATGGCAGAGTTTAATTATTACCCTTCAATATATTTTCCTTGTTACTACCTCTTAATAAATTAATGAAATATTAATTAACCATTAACTTGTATTTATCAGGGGAAATTGCTATTTTTCCAGGACAAGCAGATAGACTGTCCTTTTTTCTCTCTCTTTTGAGATGAGGTCTTGTTCTGTTTCCCAGCCTGGAGTGCATTGGCATGATCCCAGATCATTACAGCTTCAACCTCCCAGTCTCAAGCAATCCTCCCACCTCTGCCTCTGTAGTAGCTGAGACCACAGGTGTGCACCACCACGCTGGCTAGTTTTTTTTATATTTTGTAGAGACAGCGTTTTGCCATGTTGCCCAGGCTAGTTTTGAACTCCTAGGCTCAAGCAGTCCTCCCTCCTTGGCCTCCCAAAATGCTGGGATTACAAGCGAGAGGCACCATGCCAGCCCTGTTTTTTCTTTGTTGTATATTTTATGTAATACTTACTCAGAGAGGCCTGGAGTCTGTCGGGTCTGGTTGACACATAATTTATATTATTATTATTACTATTATTACTATTATTTGAGACAGGATATCACTCTGTTGCCCAGGCTGGAGTGCAGTAGCACCATCAGGGCTCACTGCAACCTCGATCTCCTGGGCTCAAGAGATCCTCCCACCTCAGCCTCCTGAGTAGCTGGGACTACAGGCATGTGCCACTAGACAAAGTTTTCTTTCTTTCTTTTTTTTTCAGTCTCTGTAAAGACTGTCAAAAATTGCCAATGCCAACTATATTGCAGGTCATCACGGCAGGGTATTGGGAAAAATTTTCAATTAGCAATAATCACGCCTCAGATAGACCTCATTGGCTAAGATACTGCCACTGCGCAAAGCTAGTTTTCTAATTTTTGTAGAGATGGGGTTTCACCATGTTGCCCAGGCTGGTCTCAAACTCCTGTGCTCAAGCAATCCACCAGCTTGGGCCTCCCAAAGTGCTGTGATTACAGGCTCACCCATGTCTGGCCTCTTGACTTAAGTTTAAACAAAACTCTGTCTCAAAAAATAAAAATAAAATAAAATAAAATTTTATAGAGCTCTCTCATTTTAGCTAACACTGCTTTATACTCTTTTTTTTTTTTTTTTTGAAATGGAGTTTCACTCTCGTTGCCCAGGATGGAGTGCAATGGGACAATCTCGGCTCACTGCAGCCTTTGCCTCCCAGGTTCAAACGATTCTCATGCCTCAGCCTCCTGAGTAACTGGGACTATAGGCACCCGCAACCACGCCTGGCTAATTTTTGTATTTTTAGTAGAGATGTGGTTTTGCCATGTTGGCCAGGCTTGTCTTGAACTCCTGGGGTCAAGCAATCCGCCATAGCTCCCAAAGTGCTGGAATTACAGGCCTGAACCACTGCACCCGGCCAATATCTTTTTTTTTTTTTTTTTGAGACAGAGTATCACTTTGTCGTCCAGGCTAGAGTGCAGTGACGCGATCTCGGCTCACTGCAGCCTCCACCTCCCGGGTCCACGCCATTCTCCTGCCTCAGCCTCCTGAGTAGCTGGGACTACAGGCGCCTGCCACCACGCCCGGCTAATTTTTTGTATTTTTTTTTTTTAGTAGAGACGGGGTTTCACTGTGTTCGCCAGGATGGTCTCGATCTCCTGACCTTGTGATCCGCCTGCCTCGGCCTCCCAAAGTGCTAGGATTACAGGAGTAAGCCACCGCGCCCAGCCTTTTTTTTTTGAGACCAAGTCTTGCTCTGTCACCCAGGCTGGAGTGCAGTGACACAATCTTGGCTCACTGCAAGCTCCACCTCCCACGTTCAAGGGATTCTCCTGCCTCAGCCTCCCGAGTAGCTGGGATTACAGTCGCCCACCACCACGCCTGGCTAATTTTTACATTTTTAGTAGAGATGGGGTTTCACGATGTTGGCTAGGCTGGTCTTGAACTCCTGACCTTAGATGATCCACCCACCTCGGCCTTCCAAAGTGCTGGGATTACAGGCTTGAGCCACCAAGCCCGGCCCCAATATCATTTTTAAAAACTAATCCCCTGTTTGAGACATTGAAGTTGTTTCCAGTTTTTCAGTATCATTTATCAATTATTTTATTTATTTATTTATTTATTTATTTATTTTATTAATTTATTTTTTGGAGGTCGGGGTGGGGATGGAGTTTCACTCTTTCCCCCAGGCTGGAGTGAAGTGGCACGATCGCAGCTCATCGCAATCTCTGGAGCGGTGGCTTACGCCTATAGTCCCAGTACTCTGGGAGGCGAGGCGGGTGGATCACCTGAGGTCAGGAGTTCGAGACCAGCCTGGCCAACATGGTGAAACCCCGTCTCTACTAAAAATACAAAAAATTAGCTGGGCATGGTGGCAGGCGCCTGTAACCCCAGCTACTCGGGAGGCTGAGGCAGGAGAATCACTTGAACCCAGTGTGGTGGAAGTTGCAGTGAGCCGAGATTGCACCATTGCACTCCAGCCTGGGCAACAGATTGAGACTCCATCTCCAATAAATAAATAAATAATATAAACAAACAGGCAAAAAAAAAAAAAATTGATCACTGTCCAAATGCAGTGGGTCACACCTGTAATCCCAGCACTTTGGGAGGCCAAGGTGGGCGGATCACCTGAGGTCGGGAGTTCGCAAGCAGCCTGGCCAACATGGTAAAACCCCATCTCTTCTTAAAATACAAAACTTAGCCAGACGTGGTGGCGAATGCTTGTAATCCCAGCTGTTTGGAAGGCTGAGGCAGGAGATTCACTTGAACCCGGGAGGTGGAGGTTGCAGTGAGCCAAAATCATGCCACTGCACTCTAGCCTAAGGGACAGAGCAAGACTCTGTCTTGAAAAAAAAAAAAACAAAAAAAAAATCTTTGTCCACTCCACAAAGCTTTAAAACTGGGAGAGATAGCTGGGCACAGTGGCTCACGCCCATAATCCCAGCACTTTTGGGAGGCCAAGGCAGGTGGAAAACTTGAGGTCAGGCGTTCAAGACCAGCCTGACTAACATGGTGAACCCCCCCCCCCGCCATACAAAAATTAGCTGGACGCACGTGGTGGCGCACACTTGTCATTGCAGCTATTCTGGTGGCTGAGTAGGAGAATCGCTTGATCCTGGGAGGCGGAGGTTGCAGTGAGCCCAGATGGCAACACTGCATTCCAGCCTGAGTGACAGAGTGAGACTCTGTTTCGAAAAAACAAGCAAAAAAAAGGCTGGGCGTGGTTCACGCCTCTAATCCCAGCACGTTGGGAGGCCGAGGCAGGAAGATCACGAGGTCAGGAGATGGAGACCATCCTGGCCAACATGGTGAAACCCCGTCTCTACTAAAAATACAAAAATTAGCTGGGTATGGTGGCGCATGCCTGTAATCCCGGCTACTCGGGAGGCTGAGGCATGAGAATTGCTTGAACCCAGGAGGCGGGGGATGCAGTGAGCCAAGATTGCGCCACTACACTCCAGCCTGGCTACAGAATGGAAAAAAAAAGAAAAGAAAAAAAAAGAAGGAGAGATAAAGTCTAGATTATGACATCCATTCGTGGTTTTGAAATCAAGTAGTATTTGCTTCTAAGTATTATTGACTACTCATATTAAATATTAATAGTAAAAAAATTTACTGAGCAGATACCATGTGTAAAGCACTTTTGTAAGGGTTTCACATGAAGTAGCTCATTTGATAATTTTATTATCCCCATTTTAAAGATGTGGAAATTAAAGCACAGAAAGGCCGGGCGCGGTGGCTCACGCCTGTAATCCCAGCACTTTGGGAGGCCGAGGCGGGCGGATCACGAGGTCAGGAGATCGAGACCATCCTGGCTAACACGGTGAAACCCCGTCTCTACTAAAAATGCAAAAAATTAGCCGGGCGAGGCGGCGGGCGCCTGTAGTCCCAGCTACTCGGGAGGCTGAGGCAGGAGAATGGCGTGAACCCGGGAGGCGGAGCTTGCAGTGAGCCGAGATCGCGCCATTGCACTCCAGCCTGGGCGACTAAGCGAGACTCTGTCTCAAAAAAAAAAAATAAAATAAAATAAAATAAAATAAAGCACAGAAAGGTTAAGTAATTTGCCTAAGGTCACACAACTAGTTTTTGGTAGTGCCAAGATTCTGACGCTCTAGCTAGACACTCCAGAGGCTGTAATCCCAACTACTCAGGGGGCTGAGGCAGGAGGGTCCCTGGAGACCAGGATTTAGCTACCAGCAGCGAGACCGTGTCTCCAAAAGAAAAAAAAAAATTCTAATGCTAGGAGGTCTAGTTCTAGAGGGTATGCAAATAACCATTACACTATTATTAATAATATAAGGTATGCCAAGGTGGGATAATACTATCCATTCACTCAACAATATTTATTAACCATGTACTATGCAATTAGCTTATGCCACAAGAACATATAAGTAAACAAAACAGACATGGCCCCTGCCCTTCAGAACAGAATCAAATATTAAATGGATAATTACTCAATTAATTATTTCTAATCAATTGTGAGTGCTACTAAAAATAAGTAAGAAGGTGCTACGAGACCTATATAATAGAGACTTCAAGCCCCTTCAGAAGATATTGTGAAAATAAGCGACTTTATTTTTAAAAACATCTTCCAGCTTGGGCAACATCTCTTAAAAAAAATTTTTTTTTTGAGACAGAGTATCGCTCTGTCAGCAGGCTGGAATGCAGCGGCAGGATCTCAGCTCACTGTAACTTCTGCCTCCCAGCTTCAAGCGATTCTCCTGCCTCAGCCTCCCAGGTAGCTGGGACTACAGGCTTGTGCCACCATGCTCGGCTAATTTCTGTATTTTTAGTAGAGACGGGGTTTCACCATGTTGGCCAAGCTGATCTCAAACTCCTGACCTCGTGATCTGCCCACCTCCGCCTCCCAAAGTGCTGGGATTACAGGCTTGAGCCGCTGCACCTGGCCAAAAAAAATTTTTTTTAGTGAAAAATAGTGGGGCATGGTAGTGGGTGCCTGTAGTCGCAGCCACTCAGGAGGCTAAGGCAGGAGAATCCCTTGACCCCCGGAGTTCCTGGCAGTATGCTGTGATTGTGCCTGTGAGCTCCACTGCACTCCAGCCTGGACAACATAGTGAGACCTCATTTCTGAAAAAAGAAACAAATAAACTTCCAATTTCTTTCTTGTTTCTTCAATTTCTCTTTACCCTTTCTACTTAATGTTTTTCTCCTACTTTTCCTTTGTCTTCTTTGTTCCTGTTCTAATTTTCATCTCGGCAGTGACCTAAATCTGGCTTCTTGTAGGTTAAGCCTTCTTTAACGTATTTGCCATCTGTTCTCATTCTGGCTCTGAAGCACAAGATTTTATCCTCTGGTAATTTTTCATTAAGCTAATCTTTGTACAACTTACAAAATGCTTTTTTAGTTGACAAATGTCACATTTCATTGTCAGTGCTTATTTCACTATTATGGTACAAACTGAGCTTTTGAGCAAATCTAAATGGTATAAAAATACTATGTGAACTATCTGGCCCACATCTTTTCAAATATAAAATTTATCCAGGGGCTTTCTTTTTTTTTTTTGAGAGGGAGTCTCCCTCTGTAGCCCAGGCTGGAGTGCAGATGTGCAATCTGGGTTCACTGCAGCCTACCTCTCCCAGGTTCAAGCGATTATCCTGCCTCAGCCTCCAGATAGCTGGAAATACAGGAGCGTGCCACCACGCTCAGCTATTTTTTGTATTTTTAGTAAAGACGAGATTTCGCCATGTTGTCCCGGCTGGTCTCGAACTCCTGACCTCAAGTGATCCACCTGCCTCTGACTTCCAAAGTGTTGGGATTACAGGAGTGAGCCACCACACCTGGCTTGTTTGGTTTTTGTTTTGTCTTTGAGACAGAGTCTCTCTCTGTCGCCAGGCTGGAGTGCAGTGGTGCCATCTCCACACACTGCAATCTCCAACTCCCTGGTGCAAGCTCATCTCCTGCCTCAGCCTCCGGAGTAGCTGGGATTATAGGCAGGCGCCACCAAGCCCAGCTAATTTTTGTATTTTTAGTAGAGACAGGGTTTCACCATGTTGGCCAGGATGGTCTTGATCTCCTGACATCGTGATCTGCCCGCCTTGGCTTCCCAAAGTGCTGGGATTACAGGAGTGAGCCACCACGCCTGGCCTTTTTTGTTTTGTTTTGTTTTGTGTTGTTTTGTTTTTAAACAGTGTCTTGCTTTTTTGCCCAGGCTGGATTGCAGTGGCGCCATCTCGGCTCATGGCAACCTCCACCTTCTGGATCCACTCGATCTTCCCATCTCACCCTCCCGGGTAGCTGGGATTACAAGCATGCGCCACCACGTCAGGCTAAATTTTTGTATTTTCAGTAAGACAGGTTCTGCCATGTTGGCCAGGCTGGTCTTGAATTCCTGGCTTCAAGTCATTGGTCGCCTTGACCTCCCAAAGTGCTGGGATTACAGACACGAGCCACCACGCCTGGCCCCAGGGGGCCTTTTTATTTTAACTTTTATTTATTTATTTATTTATTTATTTTTGAGCTGGAGTCTCTCTTCATTGCCCAGGCTGGAGTGCAGTGGCAAGATCTCGATTCACTGCAACCTCTGCCTCCAGGGTTCAAGCGATTATTCTGCTTCAGCCTCCCGGGTGGCTGGGACTACGGGCACAAGCCACCACACCCAGCTAATTTTTGTATTTTTAGTAGAACTGGGGTTTTGCCATGTTGTCCAGGCTGGTCTGGAACTCCTAATCTCAAGTGATCCTCTGGCCTTGGCCTCCTAAGGTGCTGGGATTATAGGCATGAGCCACCACACCTGGCCCCAGGGGTCTTTTGTTGTTGTTGTTGTTGTTGTTGTTGTTGTTGTTGTTGTTGAGACAGAGTCTCACTCTGTCGCCAGGCTGGAGTGCAGTGGTGCAATCTCAGCTCACTACAACCTCCCCCTCCTGGGTTCTAGTGATTCTCTGCCTCAGCCTCCAGAGTAGCTGGGTCTACAGGCATGCACCACCATGCTCAGCTAATTTTTTTTTTTTTTTTTTTTTTTTTTTTTTTAGAGATAGGGTTTCACCATGTTGGCCAGCATGGTCTCCATCCCTTGATCCTCATGATCCACCCTCCTTGACCTCCCAACCCAGGGGCCTTTTTAAACACAACTTTGGAGACTTCTCTTAATGTCCAAGGAACTTTTCCAATAGAATCACTCCTACCTTCTATTACTACCTAGCCCACAACTTCACCCCCATAATACTGCTTTCTTGTCATCTCAATTTATGTTCAGGTATCTAAAGCCTCAGAGCATACTCCTCTGCTCACTTCCTCATTGTCTGAAGAACCTTGACTACCATTCTCTTCTGGGGAGTGGTAAAAATACCATAGTAGGGGTCAAAGAATGGTAATTTTGGGAATGTGAATAAATGCTGAATTAAGCACAATCATATCACAAAGAAAGATAAATCACATAGTAGCACTCATTTGAACAAGTCCCATCTCTTCTACCTGAGTCCTTAAAAAGAGAAGAAAGCTTTATTAAGCTCATGTGAGGAAAGCTTTATAATAATGAAATAGAATGTTAGTTTGCAAATTTTTTTAAATTTTTATTTATTTATTTATTTTTGAGACAGTCTCGCTCTGTTACCCAGGCTGGAGTGCAGTGGCGTGATCTCGGCTCACTGCAACCTCCACCACCTGCATTCAAGCAATTCTCCTGCCTCTGCCTCCAGAGTAGATAGGATCACAGGCATGCACCACCACACCCGGCTAATTTTTTGTTTTCTTTTGTTTTGTTTTTGAGATGGAGTCTCGCTCTGTAACCCAGGCTGAAGTGCTATTGCACGATCTCAGCTCACTGCAAGCTCTGCCTCCCGGATTCACGCCATTCTCCTGCCTCAGCCTCCCGAGTAGCTGGGACTACAGGTGCCTGCCACCACACCCAGATAATTTTTTGTATTTTTTAGTAGAGATGGGGTTTCACTGTGTTAGCCAGTCTGGTCTTGAACTCCTGACCTCAGGTGATCCGCCAGCCTCGGCCTCCCAAAGTGCTGGGAATACAGGTGTGAGCCACTGTGCCTGGCCACTAGCTACATTTTAAGGGCTCGATAAACACCTGTGGCTAGCACATAAACACAAAATGGCTACCATTTTGACATCAAGTACTCATACATAAAACTATCTTCCTTCCTCTTACCTTTTATGCTGTTACTTTCTTAAATCTGTTTCGAAATATTTACACTTAAACAGACATATACTACAACCAAAATAGAAAACACTCAAAAATTTAATATTCTTTTTTTTTTTGAGATGAAGTTTTGCTCTTGTTGTCTAGGCTGGAGTGCAATGGCGCCATCTTGGCTCACCACAACCTCCGCCTCCACGGGTTCAAGCGATTCTACTGCCTCAGCCTCCAGAGTAGCTGGGATTACAGGCATGTGCCACCACACCTGGATAATTTTTTTGTATTTTTTTTTAGTAGAGACGGGGTTTCTCCATTTTGGTCAGGCTGGTCTCAAACTCCTGACCTCAGGTGATCCGCCCACCTTGGCTTCCCAAAGTGCTGGGATTACAGGTGTGAGCCACCGCACCCAGCAAAAATTTAATATTCTTAACACATCAAGGACTCAAAAGACATATACAATGATAAATATTTTTAAAGTTCAAGGTAAATAGCAATCAAAGAAATGCAAATTTAAAGGACATGCATTCTTTTTTTTTGAGATGGAGTCTTGCTCTGTCACCAGGCTGGAGTGCAGTAGCACCATCTTGGCTCACTGCAACCTCCACCTCCCTGGTTCAAGTGATTCTCGTACCTCAGCCTCCCAAGCAGCTGGAACTACAGGCATGCACCACCACGCCCAGCTAATTTTTGTATTTTTAGTAGAGACGGGGTTTCACCATGTTGTCCAGGATGGTCTCAATCTCTTGACCTTGTGATCTACCCGCCTCAGCCTCCCAAAGTGCAGGGATTGCAGAAGTAAGCCACTGCACCTGGCCATGAATTCATATTTTTGTCTATGAAATAGATGTTTGAAAAAAAGATGTTCTTAATGTTAAGATGCAAATAAATGGATGCAGCTGATAGGAGTATAAGCTGGTAGATCCTTTCAGAAAGTTAGTCAGACAGTTGGCAAATAAGTACCAAAGATCGTAAAAATGCAAGTTCTCTTTGACTCAGCAATTCCACTTCTAGTAATGCTTCTTAGAAAAATAATTACGGATGTAAGTAAAGATTTTAATATGATGTGGTTATAATGGCAAAAAATAATCTAAATGCTCATCAGTAGGGCATTGGTTAAATTATATGTTTATAGAATAGAATATTAAACAGCCATTAAAATTATGCAATAAAAAACAATGATATTTTTATTTTTTTATTTTATTTATTTATTTATTTATTTATTTTATTTTTTTTTTTTTTTAATTTTTTTTTTTGAGACGGAGTCTTGCTCTGTCACCCAAGCTGGAGTGCAGTGGCTGGATCTCAGCTCACTGCAAGCTCCACCTCCCGGGTTCACGCCATTCTCCTGCCTCAGCCTCCCAAGTAGCTGGGACTACAGGCGTCCACCACCTCGCCCGGCTAGTTTTTTGTATTTTTTTTAGTAGAGACGGGGTTTCACCATGTTAGCCAGGATGGTCTCGATCTCCTGACCTTGTGATCCGCCCGTCTCGGCCTCCCAAAGTGCTGGGATTACAGGCTTGAGCCACCACGCCCGGCCCAACAATGATATTTTTAAAATGTCAATTGTTTATGGTATATTGGTTATTGAAAACTAAAGACATTTTAAAAATAAACGATCTGGAGTAATGGAACCCTTGTAAACAAAAAGTAGAATGGTGGTTACCAGGGTCGGGAGGGAGGGAGAAATAGACTTATTATTTAATTTGTGTAAAGTTTCAGTTTTGCAAGATGAAAAAGTTCTGGAGATTGGTTGCACAACAGTGAAAATATATGTAAGACTACTGAAATGTACACTTAAAAATAAGTAAGATAGCATATTTTATATTATGTGTACTTTACCACAGTTATGAAATTTTTTTTCTCTTTTCTTATTTTTTTGAGACAAGGTCTCTGTCACCCAGGCTGGAATGCAGTGATTTTATCTTGACTCACTGCAGCCTCAACCTCCTCAGCTCAAGCAATTCTCCCACTTCAGCATCCCAAGCAGCTGGGATTACAGGTAGGCACCACCATGCCTGGCTAATTTTTGTATTTTAAGTAGAAACAGAGTTTTTCTATGTTGTCCAGGCTGATCTCGAAACCCTGGGCTCAAGCGATCCACCCACCTCAGCCTCCCAAAGTGTTAGGATTATAGTCATGACCCACCGCACCTGGCCTAATTATGATAAACTTAAAATAAATTTTTAAAAATAAAATAAATAATCTCATTTTTATTGCAAATATTATGTATGCTTATATGCATATATATACCAAAATGGTAGTTATATATGTATAGTAGGATTACAAATACATTTCATTTTTTTCTTTTTACTTTTCTGTTTGTTTGTATCTACTGTGAACATGTATTACTTTTATAGTCAAAATGTTATAAAATAATATACCCAAGTCTTTTTTGATGACTGAAATTTCTTTTTTTTTTTTTTTGAGACAGAGTTTTGCTCTTTCCTCCAGGCTGGAGTGCAGTGGTACAATCTCAGCTCACTGCAACTTCCGCCTCTGCAGTTCAAGTGATTCTCCTGCCTCAGCCTCCCGAGTACCTGGGATTACAGGCACCCGCCACCACGCGCAGCTAATTTTTTTTTTTTTTTTTTTTTTGAGACGGAATCTCACTCTGTCACCCAGGCTGGAGTGCAGTGGCGCAATCTCGGCTCACTGCAAGCTCTGGCCCCTGGGTTCACGCCATTCTCCTGCCTCAGCCTCCCGTGTAGCTGGGACTACAGGCGCCGGCCACCACGCCCGGCTAATTTTTTTTGTATTTTTAGTAGAGACGGGGTTTCACCGTGTTAGCCAGGATGGTCTTGATCTCCTGACCTCATGATCCGCCCGTCTCAGGCTCCCGAAGTGTTGGGATTACAGGCGTGAGCCACCGCGCCCAGCCAGCTAATTGTTTTTATATTTTTAGTAGAGACAGGGTTTCACCATGTTGGCCAGGCTGGTTTCGAACTCCTGACCTTAGGTGATCCACTCGCCTTGGCCTCCCAAAGTGTTGAGATTATAGTCATGAGCCACCACGCCTGGCCGATGACTGAAATTTCTTTTTTCTTTTTTTTTTTCGTGGTGGAGTTTTGTTCTTGTTGCCCAGGCTGGAGTGCAATGGCACAGTCTCAGCTCGCTGCAACCTTCACCTCCCGGGTTCAAGTGATTCCCACTGCCTCAGCCTCATTAGTAGCTGGAATTACAAGCGCCTGCCACCACGCCCAGCTAATTTTTGTCTTTTTAGTAGAGACGGGGTTTCACCATGTTGGTCAGGCTGGCCTCGAACTCCTGACCTCAGGCAATCCTCCCACCTCGGCCTCCCGAAGTGCTGGGATTACAGGTATGAGCCACTGTGCCCGGCCTGAAATTTCTTTAACATAGAACAAGGCCTTACCATCTACATTGAGAAGTACATTAAGTCTAGTGGAAAAAATACATAAATTCACTCCAAGATGTAATCAGAATGTTAAGGGAAACTGGTTGCCTGAAAGAGGTAGGAGGAGATGTTTTAAAAATTAACAAAAGTCAGCCAGGCACGGTGGCTCACGCCTGTAATTCCAGGACTTTGGGATACTGAGGCGGATGGATCACATGAGGTCAGGAGGCTGAGATCAGCCTGGCCAACAAAGTGAAACCTCCTCTATACTAAAAATACAAAAAATTAGCTGGGCGTGGTGGTGGGCGCCTATAATCCCAGCTACTAGTGAGACTGAGGCAGGAGAATCACTTGAACCCGGGAGGCAGAGGTTGCAATGAGCTGAGATTGCGCCATTGCACTCCAGACTGGGCAACAAGAGCGAAACTCTGTCTCAAAAAAAAAAAAAGAAATTAACAGAAGTCAGAGGTTCGGAAAAGAGAACAGAATTATCAAACACGAACTTGGCTTACTTCAAAGTTAATTTTGGCCTGCACTGTCTCTGGCTAGAGCATCTTAAAAAAGGACAGAAAATCCCAGATTTATGAAGAAATAGCTTGGGAAAGAAGCAACCTTAAGTGCATAAAAGCCCAGCTTTTAAATTTTATAAATCTGTCACTTAAACCCGGGAAAATATTATATTGGATTTTCCTGTCTTCACTGGGAAATGTATGTGTCCTGGATACTTTTTCTACTTTCTAATTGTCTCCCCAGCTTTATTTTATTTTATTATTTCATGGGATTTAGAGGAAGTCACATGGGGCCCATTAACCATGTGTTCATCCTCCTGGAAATCCCTGAACTTCATGCCAATAACCAGCTTTCTCAGTGCACACATTCAGTGCATTAAAGAGAGGATTTAGGCCAGTCATGGTGGCTCACGCCTGTAATCCCATCTCTTTGGGAGGCCAAGGCGGGTGGATCACCTGAGGTTGGGAGTTCGAGACCAGCCTGACCAACATGGAGAAACTTTGTCTCTAGTAAAAATACAAAATTAGCTGGGCATGGTGGCACACGCCTGTATTCCCAGCTACTCGGGAAACTGAGGCAGGAGAATCGCTTGAACCTGGGAGGCAGAGGTTGCAGTTAGCCAAGATCACACCATTGCTCTCCTGCCTGGGCAACGAGAGCAAAAGTTCATCTCAAAATAAATAAATAAAGAGGGGATTTTATGTAACAATTGAGACCATGTTCCACTTAATATATAATATGAACGTAGTGACCAGCCATGCAGAATTTTTAAGAACATTTAATTTTCTTATATGAAATCCTATTGCTTCATAATTACATCCCAAAGTTTGGTTTGGAAACTGTGGTCATGGTGAAATGGAAGATATACATTCTCTTACTTGAAAGCGCTGGCACATGTGGACTGAATAGGCATGTTAATCCCACCAACTATGCAGTGTTTGTTCTCTTCAAAGGGATCTCAGGGCTCCAGAACAACTCCTACTGTTGTTGCCCTTCAGATAAAGTCCAGGTGCGGTGGCTCATTCCTGTAATCCCAGCACTTTGGGAGGCCGAGGCAGGCGGATCACCTGAGGTCAAGAGTTCAAGACCAGCCTCAACATGGAGAAACTCCGTCTCCACTAAAAACACAAAGTTAGCCAGGCGTGGTGGTGCATGCCTGTAATCCCAGCCACTTGGGAGGCTGAGGCAGGAGAATTGCTTGAACCTGGGAGGCAGAGGTTGCCATGAGCCGAGATCGTGCCATTGCACTCCAGCCTGGGCGACAAGAGCGACACTCTGTCTCAAAAAATTAATTAATTAATTAATTAATTAAAGATTTAAACATCATCCTCTGAATACTAACAAATTTCTTTTAATCTCAAATCCTGCAAATGTGTTTTCAGCTTTAGTTTTAGTTGAGAAGTGGATCTGTTAAGGAACCTTTAAGCTGATCTTTCTCCAAGTCAAACATGCATAGAGAAAAAGCACAGCTTTCACACTCTGATCTACAAAGAGTTAACATCTTAAAAGCTAAACAGAACTGGATTAGCTCCTCTTTCAACAAGCCAGAAGGACAAGCTGATTGGAACCTAGAATACTAAAGGACACCAGAACATTGGGAGAAAAGAATTAGCGACAGCTATCTGGAGCAAGCAAGAACTGTAAGTTTCTATCTGATGCATATTTACAGTTTCCTATGTCTTCCCTAGGGGTGTTTTTGAGAGAATGAAATAAGTTTATTCATTTTCTTTTCTTTTCTTTTCTTCTTTTGAGACAGAGTCTTACTCTGTCACCCAGGCTGGAGTGCACTGGTACTATCTCTGCTCACTGCAACCTCCGCCTCCCAGGTTCAAGCGATTCTCCTGCCTCAGCCTCCCAAGTAGCTGGCAGTATAGGCACACGCCACCATGCCCAGCCAATTTTTGTATTTTTTAGTGGAGACGGGGTTTCACCATGTTGGTCAGGCTGATCTCAAACTCCTGACCTCAGGTGATCCGCCCGCCTCAGCCTCCCAAAGTGCTGGGATTATTGGCATGAGCCACCGCACCTGGCCTGGTTTATTCATTTTTCTATTGTACCCCAGTCTCCCAGGCATCCAGCACAACATTACCAAGTCATCTTTAATCCTGTCACTCTCTTAACTGTATCCCACATCCAAACAGTTGTCACATCTTTTGATTCTCCTTCCTCAGTGTCTTCGTGATCCGTCTTATTCTTCCATCTCCCTACCCTCATCCTTCCCTAGTTCAAGACCTCTTGCCTAAACTATAGCAATATCCTCTTAACACTGTCCTCTCCCCAGTTTCTAAATCACTAATAGTAGATGAATCTTCCTGAAGCTCTTCCATAGCTCTAATTCTATTGCTTTTATGCTCAGAAATGTATCTGCTATCTGCAGAATGAATAAAACTCCTTTTCAAATTAATTTTTAATTGACAATTTGAAATTGTATATATTTATTGTGTAAAATTTGTTGCTTTGAAATATATATATATTTCAAATATAAAATATATATAGTGGAAAACGACTACCTTGGGCTAATTTTTTTTTTTTTTTTTTTGAGACAGAGTCTTGCTCTGTCACGAGGCTGGAGTGCAGTGGCTCAATCTCGGCTCACTGCAACCTCCGCCTCCCGGGTTCAAGCAATTCTCCTGCCTCAGCCTCCCCAGTAGCTGGGACTATAGGCACGTGCCACCACACCCCGCTAATTTTTGTATTTTTAGTAGGGATAGGGTTTCACCATGTTGGCCACGGCCAGGATGGTCTCGATCTCTTGACCTTGTGATCTTCCTGCCTCAGCCTCCCGAAGTGCTGGGATTACAGGCGTGAGACCCTGCGCCTGCCCAATCTTGGGCTAATTAAAATATGTATTACCTCATATGCTCATCAATTTTTTGTGTTTGATGAGAACACTTAAAATCTACTCTTGGACCAGGCATGTTGGCTCACACCTGTAATCTCAGCATTTTGGGAGGCTGAGGCAGGTGGATCACCTGAGATCAGGAGTTCGAGACCAGTCTGGCCAACATGGCAAAACCCTGTCTCTACTAAGAGTACAAAAATTAGCTGGGCACGGTGGCTTGCGCCTGTAACTGCAGCTGCCTGGGGGACCGAGACACGAGAATCGCTTGAACCCTGGAGGCAGAGGTTGCAGTGAGATCAGAGCGTACCATTGCACTCCAGCCTGGGCGACAGAGTGAGACCCTGTCTCAAAATAATAATAATAATAATAATAATAATAATAATAATAATAATAAAGAGTAAGGGGAAGTGACTACAAAATTTTAAATGCTTGCCCAGTGATACAGAGTGTAAAAAATAAAAAAAAGAAGTCCGGGCGGGGTGACTCACGCCTGTAATCCCAGCACGTTGGGAGACTGAGGCTGGTGGATCACAAGGTCAGGAGTTCGAGACCAGCCTGGTCAACATGGTGAAATACCATCTCTACTAAAAAATACAAAAAATTAGCCAGGCATGGTGGCAGGCACCTGTAATCCCAGCTATTCTGGAGGCTGAGGCAGGAGAATTGTTTGAACCCGGGAAGTGGAGGTTGCAGTGAACCGAGATTGCGCCATTGCACTCCAGCCCAGGCAACAATGCCATACTTTGTCTCAAAAAAAGAGAAAAAGAAAATTTTAATTGCTGATGTCATCAAGCTGGCTTTATACATCTATCCATCTATCACTAGTAAAGGGTTCTTAATCCTCACTAACCTACCCTTGTCCAAGTGCACTGCGATTCTGAATATCACTGAAAGGAATTTTTTTTTTTTTTTTTTTGAGACGGAGTCTCGTTCTGTTACCAGGCTGGAGTGCAGTAGCATGATCTCGGCTCATTGCAACACTGCAATCTCCGCCTCCC
Source organism: Macaca mulatta (assembly GCF_049350105.2). Classification (NCBI taxonomy): domain Eukaryota; kingdom Metazoa; phylum Chordata; class Mammalia; order Primates; family Cercopithecidae; genus Macaca; species Macaca mulatta. The sequence continues at coordinate 94,137,583 of NC_133412.1, forward strand.
GGGTTCAAGCGATTCCCCCGCCTCAGCCTCCTGAGTACCTGGGACTACAGGCACGCACCACCATGCGCGACTAGTTTTTTTGTATTTTAGTAGAGACGGGGTTTCACTGTGTTGGCAGGGATGGTCTCGATCTCCTGATATCATGATCAGCCCACCTCGGCCTCCCATAGTGCTGGGATAACAGGCGTGAGCCACCATACTGGTTGGAAATTTCTTTAGTCTTTCATCCTGTTGAGTTCAAAACAATTGATAAACCCTTTTAGAATCTACATTCCACTTTTTTTTCCTGAGAAATTAAATCTGGCCACTTTATTGGATTTTGGATGTTTCTTCAACACACCTTCACTGACAGTCTCAACTAGCTTTTCTTCTCTGGCATTCCAATAAACTCCATTTCATTCTTAGAGCTTCTCTGACTTCAGTTTTAATGGTACTTTTCAATTGTTCCACAGTGCTGCATAGCTTTGGTGGTGTGTCAGTGTACTCTGGGCCCAGTTATTAAAGAACAACAGCATCCTTTCTACTATTTTTGCAAATGGCTTCAGGTCCAGGGGACCAAGCTTATGATGCAGTCACCTTTCCTTTTCCTTCACATTACATTTCTACAGTAATGTAATGTGTACAGGAAACTAGGAAGTTGGGTGACTAAGTAAACCTGTATATGCTACTTCATTTATTTTATTTATTATTATTATTATTATTATTATTATTTATTTTTTTTTTTTTGAGACGGAGTCTCGCTCTGTCACCCAGGCTGGAGTGCAGTGGCCGGATCTCAGCTCACTGCAAGCTCCACCTCCCGGGTTTACGCCATTCTCCGGCCTCAGCCTCGCGAGTAGCTGGGACTACAGGCGCCCGCCACCTCGCCCGGCTAGTTTTTTGTATTTCTTAATAGAGACGGGGTTTCACCGTGTTAGCCAGGATGGTCTCGATCTCCTGACCTCGTGATCCGCCCGTCTCGGCCTCCCAAAGTGCTGGGATTACAGGCTTGAGCCACCGCGCCAGGCCTATTATTATTTTTTGAGACATTTTGTGAGACATATTATTTTGTGACACACTGTCTCACACTGTCACCCAGGCTGGAGTGCAATGGTGTAATCTTGGCTCACTGCAATCTCCACCTTCTGTGCTCCAGCGATTCTCCTGCCTCAGCCTCCCGAGCAGCTGGGACTACAGGCATGTGCCACCACACTCATTTAATTTTTGTATTTTTAGTAGAGATGAGGTTTCACCATGTTAGCCAGGCTGGTCTCAAACTCCTGACCTTGTGATCTGCCCATTTCACCTTCCCAAAGTGCTGGGATTACGGGCATGAGCCACTGTGTCCAGTCCCTATGTATGGTACTTCAAATGGAGATTTACTTGTAAACTAAATGGAGATTTACTTTTTTTTTTTAGATACAGTCTTGCTCTGCTTTGCCCAGGCTGGAGTGCAGTGGCATGATCTTGGCTCACTGAATCTCTGCCTGCCGGGTTCAAGTGATTCTCCTGTCTCAGCCTCCAGGGTAGCAGGATTACAGGGGCCTGTTACCATGTCCAGCTAACTTTTGTCATGTGGCCAGGCTGGTCTCGAACTCCTGGCCGCAGGTGATCCACCCACCTCAGCCTCCCAAAGTGTTGGAATTACAAACATGAGCCACCGTGCCTGGCCTGAGATTTACTTGTAATCCTAGGTCTAACATGTGAAAGTACACAAACTTTGGGGTGATTATTCAGATTTCTTAAAATAGGCATGCTATGAAATCTGTATAGATCTATTTAAGACTATGACATTGGAAAGATGCTCTCCATTTATTGTGATTTTTAAAAATGAAATGTTACAGAACAGAGTATGAATTATCCAATTCAAGTTAAATTGTCTGGAAAGCAGATCAATACAATGTTTATGTTTTCTCTAGGTGATAGAATTTCTCCATTATACTTTTTGCTTTTTTCTTTATATTTCTCTGTTTGTTCAAAATAAGCTTCTGAACACCCTTCTCCAGTTGACAAGTCAAGCTGGCTTCAACAAAAACAGAGAATTTGTTGTATAGGACACAAGACTCTACTATAGAACCTAAAGTTAGGAACAGAGCCAGATAGTGACATTTATGGAAATAGGGAAAGACTGGGAAACAATCAGACTGGTAAGAGAAATTACAATTCCTCTTTGGGAAAGGTGAGTTTCAGTTGTCTAGTATGTTTACTAGGGGAAACGTTTGAAAGGGGAAATATTTATTTTTTTTTTATTTTATTTATTTATTTTTTTGAGACGGAGTCTGGCTCTGTTGCCCAGGCTGGAGTGCAGTGGCCGGATCTCAGCTCACTGCAAGCCCCGCCTCCCGGGTTCATGCCATTCTCCTGCCTCAGCCTCCCGAGTAGCTGGGACTACAGGCGCCCGCCACCTCGCCCGGCTAATTTTTTTTTGTATTTTAGTAGAGACGGGGTTTCACCGTGTTAGCCAGGATGGTCTCGATCTCCTGAACTCGTGATCCGCCCGTCTTGGCCTCCCAAAGTGCTGGGATTACAGGCTTGAGCCACCGCGCCCGGCCGGAAAGGGGAAATATTTAAAAATCATTTGTACAAATCTGAAAGTCAAGGCTGGAGACCTAAATTGTTTTGTTTTGTTTTGTTTTTCAAGATGGGATCTCTCTCTTGTCACCCAGGCTGGAGTGCGGTGGCATGATCTCGGCTGACTGCAACCTCCGCCTCCCAGGTTCAAGCAATTCTCCTGCTTTAGACTCCTGAGTAACTGGGATTACAGGCACACGCCACCATTCCCAGCAAATTTTTGTATTTTTATTAGAGACGGGGTTTCATCATGTTGGCCAAGCTGGTCTCGAACTCCTGACCTCAGATGATTCGCCCGCCTCAGCCTCCCAAAGTGTTGGGAACACAGGCATGAGCCACTGCGCCCGGCTGAGACGTAAATTTTGGAGACAAACTCGGAAAAGACTGGAATCAAGAACAGAATGCTTTAAGAACTTTTTGACCCATTTCAGCCCCTCAGTGTCATTCTCTCTCTTGTTCGTTCATTCTTCTTTTCATACACTCAGTGTTTATTTATTGAGTACCTGCTGTGTGCCAATAACTGTTCAGTACTGCATCTATAGAGGTAAACAACATAAACCATTTTTCTGCCTTCAAAGTCATTATGTTTTAGTGAGGGGACAGACAATAAACTAGTATAAATAAATGAAGGTAGTTTCTGTGTATAGTAAATGTCACAAGGGAAATAAACAGCGTGAGGTGACAGAGTATAAGACTGGTAAGAGAAGGAGAAGTGCTCAGTTCAGCTACCAAAGTCAGAGAAAGGCCTCCTGGCAAATGAAAAGATGCTTGAGAGACCAAAGGATCAGATGGAGTCAGCCAAGTAAAGAGCAAGACGGAGGCCAGGTGCAGTGGCTGTAATCCCAGCACTTTGGGAGGCCAAGGCGGGCAGATCACAAGATCAGGAGATCAAGACCATCCTGGCTAACATGGTGAGACCCCCATCTCTACTAAAAACACAAAAAATTAGCCAGGCATGGTGACACGTGCCTGTAGTCCCAGCTACTTGGGAGGCTGAGGCAGGAGAATCACTTGAACCCGGGAGGTGGAGGTTGCAGTGAGCCGAGATTGCGCCACTGCACCCAGCCTGGGTGACACAGTGAGACTCCATCTCAAAAAAAAAAAAAAAAAAAAAAAAAAAAGAGCAAGAAGGAGCTTGATGGTTGGGAGAGCAAAGAGAAGGCAAGTGGTGAGGAGTGTTGTGAGCTAGAGGAAGGAAGGTACAAGGTATGATTGGAGGAGTAAGAAGGGGATCAGATGAGGTTGGGCTTTACAGGCCCTGGAAAAAATAGTGTAAATTTTACTTTAAGTGTAATGAAAAGCCATTTGGAGTTTTGGCAAGGAAATGTTATGAACTGGGTTGTTTTTATACAGGTCACTCTGGGTGTTTCAGGGAGACATAAGGAAGGATGGGAGAGAAAAATGGGGAGAGCATTAAAAATGTGGGTAGTTGAGAAAAGAGACACAGATCACTTGAATTTTAGTGGTGGAGACAGGCGGATATATGTTGTTCTTGTTGGTGTTTGTTTTTCAGACAGTTTCGCTCTTGTTGCCCCGGCTGGAGTGCAATGGCACGATCTCAGCTCACTGCAACCTCCGCCTTCCAGGTTCAAGCAATTCTTCTGCCTCAGCCTCCTGAGTAGCTGGGATTACAGGCAACCGCCACCATGCCCGGCTAATTTTTTGTATTTTTAGTGGAGACAGGGTTTCACCACGTTGGCTAGGCTGGTCTTGAACTCCTGACCTCAGGTGATCTGCCTGCCTTGACCTCCCAAAGTGCTGGGGTTACAGACATGAACCACTGTGCCTGGCTGATACATGTTTTAAAGGAAGAACCTGGAGAACATGCTAATGGATGAGGGAAAGGGAGGAATCAAGGCTGCAGGATTGGTAGGATGGTAGTGGCATTTATGGAGCTAGGGAAAGACTGGGAAAAGATGAGACTGGTAAGATAAATCAAAATTCCTGTTTGGGAAAAGTGAATTTGAGATATCTAGTAGCCATGCCAAGAGAAATGTTTAAAAAAATAGGAAATTGGGCTGGTCGCGTTCTGACTCCTGTAATCCCAGCATTTTGGGAGGGTGAGGCAGGCAGATCACCTGAGGCCAGGAGTTCAAGACCAGCCTGGGCAACACAGTGAAACCCCATCTCTACTAAAATTACAAATATTAGTCAGGCATGGTGGCACATGCCTGTAATCTCAGCTACTTGGGAGGCTGAGACAGGAGAATTGCTTGAACCCAGCAGGTGGAGGTTGTGGTGAGCTGAGATTGCACCACTGCACTGCAGCCTGGGTGACAGAGCAAAAAAAAAAAAAAGAAAACAAAATTGTACAAATCTGAAGCTGGAGACAAAAATTTTGGAGGCAAAAGCATATACATACATAGTATTTAAAGTCAGGAGACTAGGCCTGGCATGGTGGCTCATGCCTTTAATCTTAGCACTTTGGGAGGCAGAGGCTGGAAGGTCACTTAAGCCCAGGTGGAGGCTGTAGTGAAACGTGGTTGTGCCATTGTACTGCAGCCTGGGGAACAGAATAAGACCCTGCTGAAAGAAAAAATGGAAAAGAGAGAGAGAGAGAGGAAGGAAGGAAGGGAGGGAGGAAGGGAGGGAGGGAGGAAGGGAGGAAGGGAGGAAGGGAGGGAGGGAGGGAGGGAGGGAGGGAAGGAAGGAAGGAAGGAAAGGAAGGAAGGAAGGAAGGAAGGAAGGAAGGAAGGCAGGCAGGCAGGCAGGCAGGCAGGCAGGCAACGAAGGAAGGAAAGAAAAGAAAGAAAAGAAAAAGAAGAAAAGAAAGAGAAAGAAGAAAAAAGGAAGAGAAAGAGGCCAGGCACTGTGGCTCACGCCTGTAATCCCAACACTTTGGGAGGCCAAGGCGGGCAGATCACCTAAAGTCAGGAGTTCAAGACCAGTTTTGTCAACACAGCAAAACTCTATCTCTACCAAAAACACAAAAATTAGCTGGGCACAGTAGTGGGTGCCTATAATCCCGGCCAGACTGGATACTATCATCCAGGAAAAAGAGTGTTGGCCAGAGTATGAGGCAACTCTACAGATAGGATTTCCTGATTACTCAGGCCACAGAGCTGAATATGGTCATTTCAGAGCTCCCAAGTTTACATAACAGTTCTAGCCATCCCCAGAGGCTAATTTAAACTTCTGTTTTATTTTCAACCTCCTAGGAGATATAATCTGATTGGTTCAGCGTGGGTCATTTGTCTTGGGTCATTTGATTAACCCTGGTCCAATCAGCAATGGCTTCGGGGACTGGATTATGGACTATAAACTGATTTCTGGGAAGTTAGTCCCTGTAAATTGAGTGGCAAGAGGGATAGAGGCCCATTTCGCAGAGAAAAGGGATGGTCATTGGCTTCCAGGCTGAGCAGACACTTAAAAAATGATCTGAAATGATATCCATCAATTCCATAATCATAAAAACTGATTTTCATTTTGAATAAAGTCATTACTACTGAATACTTGTTGTTACTCTTTAGTATAGAGTTGTCCACACTACCATAAGAATGACTCTGACATGGCATACTCCATCATGACAGTGCTGAGAAATTCCTGCTGCAACTTATGTACATGTTTCAGAAGACATCCTAAAGTTGCATGTAATTGACTGGATGTTTCCTTTATTTCAGTGTCTTCTGGGATCTCTTACAACTTGGGAACAGAGATCATGTCACATCTGGTGGACCCTACATCAGAAGACTTGCCAGTTAGAGACACAGATGCAATACCTCTGGTGCTACCAGCCTCAAAAGGTAACTTCTACGCCTGAGGATGGACACCTTTTAGAATTAAAATAACTCTCATTGTAGAACATTTTGCTGGCCTTCACAGAAACTGATTTACTTTCAGCTCTTTTCTTCAGTCTTCTCACTTTTTTTTTTTTTTTTTTGAGATGGAGTCTCACTTTGTAACCCAGGCTGGAGCACAGTGGCGCAATCTCAGCTCACTGCAGCCTCCAACTCCTGGGTTCAAGCGATTCTCCTGTCTTAGCCTCCCAAGTAGCTGGGATTACAGGTGTGCACCACCACGCCTGGCTAGTTTTTGGATTTTTAGTAAACACAAGATTTCACCATGATGGCCAGGCTGGTCTCGAACTCCTGACCTTAAGTGATCTGCCCTCCTCAGCCTCCCAAAGGGCTGGGATTACAGGTGTGAGCCACTATGCCTGGCCCTCTTCTCACATTTTATTCTTAAATTCTTTTTTTTTTTTTTTTTTTGAAATGTAGTTTCACTCCAGAGCAACATTCTGTCTCAAAAAAAAAAAAAAAAAAAAAAGATATTTTTGTAACTTTGGCCAGGTGTGGTGGCTCACACCTGTACCAGCTACTCGAGGCTGAGGTGGGAGGATCACCTGAGGCCGGGAGTTCAAGATCAGTCTGGGCAACATAGCAGTACCCTGTCTCTAAAACAAAAAAAAAAGGTATTTTTGTAATTTTGTTCCACTTTCCCATCCCTCAATCCCAATCATGGCTACTGTTGATTCTATTTTTACTTGACTTCACTTCTATAAAATTATTTTTTGAGGATAGGGCACTTTATGCACTGCCCATAAGTATATAAATGATGCAACCACTTTGGAAAATATTTGCCATTATCTACTAAAGTTTAACATGTAACTCTACTTTTGAGTATAAAATTTGCAGAAATTGGCTGGGCATGGTGGTTTACGCCTGTAATCCCAGCACTTTGGGAGGCTGAGGCAGGCAGATCACCTGAGGTTGGGAGTTAAAAATTTGCAGAAATTAACTCTTGCACATATGTACCAGGAGACATATACCAGAATGTTCATAGCAGTATTTGTTTTTTAATTTTTTTGAGACAGATTCTTGCTTTGTCACCTAGGCTGGAGTGCAGTGGCGTGATCTCAGCTCACTGCAACCTCTGTCTCCCGGGTTCAAGTGATTCTCCTGCCTCAGTCACCCAAGTAGCTGGGATTACAGGTGCCTGCCACCATGCCTGGCTAATTTTCATATTTTTAGTAGAGACAGGGTTTCACCATGTTGGCCAGGCTGGTCTCCAACTCCTGGCCTCAAGTGATCTGCCCGCCTCGGCCTCTCACAGTGCTGGGATTACAGGCAGAAGCTACCGCACCTGGCCCCGGTTTTTATTTCTCCTGAGCACAAATCTAGACATAGAATTGCTGGGTCATATGGTAACACTAGTTTAACATTTTGAGGAACTGCCAGGCTATTTTCCAAAGCAGTGGCACCTACCAGCGTGTATGATGCTTCCAATTTCTTCACTTTCTCACCAACCCTTGTTATTGTTTGTAACTGAGGTGTTATCTCATTGTATTTTTTTTTTTTTTTTTTTTTTGAGACGGAATCTCGCTCTGTTGCCCAGGCCGGAGTGCAGTGGCCAGATCTCAGCTCACTGCAAGCTCCGCCTCCCGGGTTTACGCCATTCTCCTGCCTCAGCCTCCCGAGTAGCCGGGACTACAGGCGCCCGCCACCTCGCCCAGCTAGTTTTTTGTATTTTTTAGTAGAGACGGGGTTTCACCATGTTAGCCAGGATGGTCTCGATTTCCTGACCTCGTGATCCGCCCGTCTCGGCCTCCCAAAGTGCAGGGATTACAGGCTTGAGCCACCGCGCCCGGCCTCATTGTATTTTTTATATTTTATTTTTTAATTTTTATTTTTTTTTGAGACAGAGTCTTGCTCTGTCGCCCAGGCTGGGGTGCAGTGGCCGGATCTCAGCTCACTGCAAGCTCCGCCTCCCGGGTTTAGACCATTCTCCTGCCTCAGCCTCCCGAGTAGCTGGGACTACAAAATGTATTCTTTCTCAGCTGGGCAAAGTGACTCACGCATGTAATCCCACCACTTTGGGAGGCCAATGCGGGTGGATCACCTGAGGTCAGGAGTTCGAGACTAGCCTGGTCAGAACGGTGAAAACCCATCTATTCTAAAAATAGAAAAAGTTAAAGCCAAGCGCGGTGGCTCGCGCCTGTAATCCCAGCACTTTGGGAGGCTGAGGCGGATGGATCACGAGGTCAGGAGATTGAGACCATCCTAACACGGTGAAACCCCGTCTCTACTAAAAATAAAAAAAAAAAAATTAGCCGGGCGTGGGGGCGGGCGCCTGTAGTCCCAGCTACTCCGGAGGCTGAGGCAGGAGAATGGCTTGAACCCAGGAGGCGGAGCTTGCAGTGAGCAGAGATAGCGCCACTGCACTCCAGCCTGGGCGACAGAGCTAGATTCCGTCTCAAAAAAAAAAAAAAAAAAAAAAAAAAAAAAAAAAAAAAAAAAAATTCTTTGTATATTTTGGACACAGTTGAGAATTTTGTGCCTCTCAAAGCTTTAACTGTTCCCCAAAGTCCATGAAACATGAACTGACTGAGATAATTTTTCAAGTTAGAAGAGTCATAGTGGCAGGAAACCCTTGTTCAGGAACTACCTACCTGGAGTTCCAGTCAGTTTGAAAGCCACCCACATATCCAAAAAGCTAAAAGAATTCAATATTTTTCTTCGGTACCATGAAAGAAAAATAAAAGATGAGAAAGGGGGATATTTACAAGTTTATTTTGTGAAAAAAATAAGCTTTTTTAGGTTTCATTACACACATGTCCAATTTTACTTCTGTCATTTATGAAGTAACTAAAAGTAAATGAAGTATTCCTTTTTTTTTTTTCCTTTTGGAGACAGGGTCTTGTTCTGTCACCCAAGCTGGAGTGCAGTGGTGTGATCTTGGCTTACTGCAACCTCTGTCTCCCCAGACTCAAGCGATCCTCAAGCCTCAGCCTTCTAAGTAGCTAGGACTACAGGCGCACGCCACCACGCTCAGCTAATTTTTGTTTTCTGTTTTTTTTGTTTTTTGTTGAGATGGAGTCTCACTTTTGTTTCCCAGGTTGGAGTGCAATGGTGTGATCTTGGCCCACTGCAACCTCCGCCTCCTGGGTTCAAGCGATTCTCCTGCCTCAGCCTCCCAAGTAGCTGGGATTACAGGTGCGTGTCACCATGCCCAGCTAGTGTTTGTATTTTTAGTAGAGATGGGGTTTCACCATGTTGGTCAGGCTGGTCTCAAACTCCTGAACTCGTGATCCAGCCACCTCAGCCTCTCAAAGTGCTGGAATTACAGGCATGAGCCACTGTGCCCAGTCAATTTTTGTATTTTTTTGTAGAGAGGGATTTCACTGTTTTGCCCAGGCTGGTCTCAAACTCCTGAACTCAAGCTGTCTGCCCACCATAGCCTCCCAAAGTCTTTAATCACAGGCATGAGCCACTGCATCCGGCCTAAATATTTGTCATAAATAAAGATTTTTATAAAGGCATATAGTCATGTTACAATTTTCTTCCTAGTGACCTTACTTTCCTAGTTTACCTAGCAACATTATTTTGCAGGTTCTTTGGTTTGGAAGTTGTATTTTTTTTTCTTTTTTTCATTCTAAGCACCTTGAATTTACCTCAGAAACATTGTTTTCGGAGAAAAAAAATTTGATATTACAAATAGATAAAACCACATTAAAGGGAATATTTTTATAGCATATATTCAAAAATTAATCTGGCCAGTGGCTTATGCCTGTAATCTCAGCACATTGGGAGGCCCAGGCAGGAGGATCACTTGAGCCCAGCCGGGGCAACATGGTGAGACCTTGTCACTATAAAAAATTTAAAAATTGGCTGAGCGCAGTGGCTCACATCTGTAATCCCAGCACTTTGGGGGGCTGAGGTGGGCGGATCACCTGAGGTCAGAAGTTCGAGACCAGCCTGGCCAACATGGTAAAACCTCATCTCTACTAAAAATACAAAAATTAGCTGGCCATGGTGGCCCGTGCCTGTAATCCCAGCTACTCGAGAGGCTGAGACACAAGAATTGCTTGAACCTGGGAGACGGAGGTTGCAGTGAGCCAAGATAGTGCCACTACACTCCAGCCTGGGCAACAGTGAGAGACTTTGTTTTAAAAAAAAAAAAATTAGCCGGGCGCAGTGGCTCACACCTGTAATCCCAGCACTTTGGGAGGCCGAGACGGGTGGATCACGAGGTCAAGAGATTGAGACCATCCTGGACAACATGGTGAAACCCCGTCTCTACTAAAAATACAAAAAATTAGCAGGTGCCTGTAATCCCAGCTACTTTGGAGGTTGAGGTAGAAGAAATTGCTTGAACCTGGGAGGCAGAGGTTGCAGTGAGCCAAGATTGCACCATTGCACTCCAGCCTGGGCAAAAAGAGCGAAACTCTGTCTCAAAAAAAAAATAATAATAAATAAATAAACAATATGGTTCCCATTTACCATAAGATCAGAGCAGACACGGGCCAGTGAACACTCACACTGAAAAGTGTGCTCTCGTTTCCTCTGCTTAGAGCAAGCAGAGGCTCTTGTCCTAGGAGGCAGCTTTGGGGACAGTTTCTCCTGACCAAAAAAACAAATAAGATGGTTCTTGGTAATCAAGAAAAGTTTTTATCCTTTTCCTTACTGGGTTTTTAAAGACAGTCATGGGAACAATCCTTGTATAGGTCCAAATAATCTAATAAGGAGAAAAAACTAGAATAGGCTGGGCACGGTGGCTTATGCCTATAATCCCAGCACTCTGGGAGGCCGAGGCAGGTGGATCACCTGAGGTCAGGAGTTGGAGACCAGCCTGGCCAACATGGTGAAACCCTGTCTCTACTAAAAATACAAAAATTAGCTGGGTGTGGTGGCGGGCACCTGTAATCCCAGATACTCTGGAGGCTGAGGCAGGAGAATCACTTGAACCTGGGAGGCAGAGGTTGCAGTGAGCCAAGATCACGCCACTGTACTCTAGACTGGGTGAGAAAGTGAGACCCTGTCTCAAAAAAAAAAAAAAAAAGGAACTAAAAAGAAAAATTAAGTAGAATAAAAGCCTAATTGGATATATTTTTATCTAGAAAATGTACTTTCTAGATGGAAGGTAGAGTCATACCTCATGCTGTAATAATATAGAAAATAGTCTCTAGGGACCCAGTAGGAGCCATTTCTGTTTTTTTTTTTTTTTTTTTTTTTTCCAAGACGGCGTCTTGCTCTGTCACCCAGGGTGGAGTATAATGGCACGATCTCGGCTCATGGCAACCTCCGCCTCCCAGGCTCAAGCAATTCTCCTGCCTCAACCTCCTGAGTAGCTGGGATTACAGGCACGTGCCACCACGCCCGGCTAATTTTGTATTTTTAGTAGAGACGGGGTTTTACCACGTTGGTCAGGCTGGACTTGAACTCCTGACCTCATGATCTGCCCGCCTCAGTTTCCCAAAGTGCTGGGATTACAGGTGTGAGCCACCGCACCTGGCCTGGAGTCATTTCTCATACTTCCTGAATTTCCTTATAAATACTTGACTAAAGATAGATTTATGCTCTCCAGACAAGATGTGATGCGAGATCTAAAAGGTTAAAAAAATACATGTAAAAATACTGTCCATTTACTGTCTTCTGGGACTTTAGGTAAGAATATGAAAACTCAACCACACTTGAGCAGGATGAACCGGGAGGAATTGGAGGACAGTTTCTTTCGACTTCGTGAAGATCACATGTTGGTGAAGGAGCTTTCTTGGAAGCAACAGGATGAGATCAAAAGGTACTCCTTAACTTTTCTTTTTTTGAGACGCAGTCTTGCTCTGTTGCCCAGGCTGGAATGCAGTGGTGTCATCTCGGCTCACTGCAACCTCTACCTCCCAGATTCAAGCAATTCTCCTGCCTCAGCCTCCCACGTAGCTATGATTATAGGCATGCGTCACCACGCCCAGCTAATTTTGTATTTTTAGTAGAGATGGGGATTCGCCATGTTGGCCAGGTTGGTCTTGAACTTTGAACTCCTGACCTCAGATGATGCACCCACCTCGGCCTCCCAAAGTGCTGGGTTTACAGATGTGAACCACTGTGCCAGACCCCAAAATAATTTTTGATGCAATATTTCTTTAGTCAATTTTTTTGCCAAACATGTCGACAGATTGTGACCACAGGCCACAGAGCATCATTAATAGCTTGGGTGATACTATTTCAGCCCACAGAATAAGAGACTGGACAGTTCCTCCGCTGGTCACAAAAGAGGGGATGGAGACCAAAGGCATGGTCAAAATCTCAGAGGAAAGAAGGCTGCAGGGGCAAGCAAAAGAAGGGGTCTTTATTTGCAAAACAAAACGAAAGATCATATTCAGCCATGCAGGTGTGTTGTAAGTGCTACCTATTTATTTATTTATTTATTTTTGAGATTTTTTTTTTTTTTTTTTTGAGATGGAGTTTCGCTCTTGTTGTCCAGGCTAGAGTGCAATGGCGTGATGTCAGCTCACCGCACCCTTGGCCTCCAGGATTCAAGTGATTCTCCTGCCTCAGCCTCCTGAGTAGCTGGGATTACAGGCATGCGCCACCATGCCCAGCTAATTTTGTATTTTTAGTATAGACAGGGTTTCTCCATGTTGGTCAGGCTGGTCTGGAACTCCTGACCTCAGGTGATCCACCTGCTTCGGCCTCCCAAAGTGCTTGATTACAGCTGTGAGCCACCGCGCCTGGCCTATTTTTATTTTTTTTTTGAGACAGAGTCTCACTCTGTTTGGGTTGGAGTGCAGTGGTGTGATCTCGGCTCACTGCAACCTCTGCCTACTGGGTTCAAGTGATTCTCCTGCCTCAGCCTCCTGAGTAGCTGCGATTACCAGCTTGCACCACCACGTCAGATTAATTTTTTTTTTTTTTGAGATGAAGCCTTGCACCACTGCCCAAGCTGGAGTGCAGTGGCGCAATCTCAGCTCACTGCAACCTCCACCTCCCAGGTTCAAGCAATTCTCCTGTCTCAGCCTCCCAAGTAGCTGGGACTACAGGCACACACCACTATGGCTAGCTAATTTTTTTTTTTTTTTTTTTTGGAGACGGAGTCTCTATCTGTAGCCCAGGTTGGAGTGCAGAGGTGCGATCTCGGCTCACTGCAACTTCTGCCTCCTAGATTCAAGCGATTCTCCTGTCTCAGCCTCCCGAGTAGCTGGGACTACAGGTGCCCACTGCCATGCCCAGCTACATTTTTTTTTGTATTTTAGTAGAAATGGGGTTTTCGCTGTGCTGCCCAGGCTGGTCTCAAACTCCCGAGCTCAGGCAATGAGCCCGCCTCGGCCTCCCAAAGCGCTAGGATTACAGGTGTGAGCCACCATTTCCAGCCATACCCGGCTAATTTTTTTTTTTTTTTTTTTTTTTGAGACGGAGTCTCGTTCTGTCGCCCAGGCTGGAGTGCAGTGGCCGGATCTCAGCTCACTGCAAGCTCCGCCTCCCAGGTTCACGCCATTCTCCGGCCTCAGCCTCCCGAGTAGCTGGGACTACAGGCGCTGCCACCTCGCCCGGCTATTTTTTGTATTTCTTAGTAGAGACGGGGTTTCACCGTGTTAGCCAGGATGGTCTCGATCTCCTGACCTCGTGATCCGCCAATCTCGGCCTCCCAAAGTGCTGGGATTACAGGCTTGAGCCACCGCGCCCGGCCAATTTTTTTTTTTTTTTTTTTTTTTTTTTAAGTAGAGATGGGGTTTCACCCTATTGGCCAGGGTAGTCTCGAACTCTCCTGACCTCAGGTGATCCACCCGCCTCGGCCTCCCAAAGTGCTGGGATTACAGGCATTAGCCACTGCGCCAGGCCTTAATATTTATATTTTTAGTAGAGATGGGGTTTCACCATGTTGGCTAGGCTGGTCTCAAACTCCTAACCTCAAATGATCCCCCCACCTTAGACTCCCAAAGTGCTAGGACTACAGGCATGAGCCATTGTGCCCAGTCAGTTTATTTATTAGAAATAGTATTAATTAAGGCCGGGCGCGGTGGCTCACGCCTGTAATCCCAGCACTTTGGGAGGCCGAGGTGGGCGGATCACAAGGTCAGGAGATCGAGACCACGGTGAAACCCCGTCTCTACTAAAAATACAAAAAATTAGCCGGGCGCGGTTGTGGGCGCCTGTAGTCCCAGCTACTCGGGAGGCTGAGGCAGGAGAATGGCGTGAACCCGGGAGGCGGAGCTTGCAGTGAGCCGAGATCGCGCCACTGCACTCCAGCCTGGGCGACAGAGTGAGACTCCGTCTCAAAAAAAAAAAGAAATAGTATTAATTAGCCAGGCACAGTGGCTCATGCCTGTAATTCTAGTACTTTGGGAGGCTGAGGTGGGTGGATCACGAGGTTGGGAGTTCAAGACCGGCCTGATCAACATGGTGAAACCCCATCTCTACTAAAAATACAAAAATTAGCTGGGCGTGGTGGTGGGCGCCTGTAATCGCAGCTACTCAGGAGGCTGAAGCAGAAACCCTTGAACCCAGGAGGCGGACGTTGCAGTGAACTGAAATTATGCCATTGCACTCCAGCCTGGGCGACAAGAGCAAGACTCCATCTAAAATAAAAATAAATAGTATTAATTCATTTAATAGTCTGAAGAGGTATTATTAAGAGAAAAAGGAAGCATAAAGAGGTTAAATAAGTTGCCTGAGATCATACCTAGTGCATAACAGAGGTGGAAATTCTTCTTTGTTTTTGTTTTTGAGACAGAGTCTTGCTGTGTCGCCCAGGCTTGAGTGTAGTGGCACAATCTTGGCTCACCGGCAGTCTCCGCCTCCCAGGTTCAAGTGATTCTCCTGACTCAGCCTCCCCAGTAACTGGGATTACAAGCATGTGCCACCATGCCTGACTAATTTTTGTATTCTTTTTTTTTTTTTTGAGACGGAGTCTCGCTCTGTCGCCCGGGCTGGAGTGCAGTGGCCGGATCTCAGCTCACTGCAAGCTCCGCCTCCCGGGTTTACGCCATTCTCCTGCCTCAGCCTCCCAAGTAACTGGGACTACAGGCGCCCGCCATCTCGCCCGGCTAGTTTTTTGTATTTTTTAGTAGAGACGGGGTTTCACCATGTTGGCCAGGATGGTCTCGATCTTCTGACCTCGTGATCCACCCGTCTCGGCCTCCCAAAGTGCTGGGATTACAGGCTTGAGCCACCGCGCCCGGCCTAATTTTTGTATTCTTAGTAGAGACAGGGTTTCACCATGTTGACCAGGCTGGTCTCGAACTCCTTGCCTCAAGTGATCCGCCTGCCTTGGCCTCCCAAAGTGCTGTGATTACAGACGTGAGCCACCGCGCCTGTCCCAGAGGGGAAAACTCTTAACTTCAAAACATATTATTATATACAGTGATCTTAGATTTCTTACTTTAGAAAATGGGGACCTAGAAAGAAATCTGAGACAGAGGTGAGGGAAGGTAAACAGATGGGAAAAATGGGAGTTCTGAAAGTCTGGAGTCTATCTTTAGGACACATTTTGAAGATACTGGTGTCAATGCCTTCCAGCCAAAGACCACCAGGAACATACCTGTAGTTGAGCAAGTTGGGCTTATTCATTACAGCTAGAGAAAATGCACACCAGGGGAACTAAAGGCATCTCAGCACATGTGTTAGACCTTATTATAGTATCTAAGCTTTGTTTGATTGGGTGATTTTGGGGGAGGATCCAAGGAAACAGGGGTTTGCTCCAGATTTCGTGCTGTCAGAAAGCAAGCACAATTCTATGTTTTGGTATCTCAATAAATTATTTTATTTTTCTTTCTTTCTTTCTTTCTTTTTTTTTTTGAGATAGGGTCTCATTCTGGTACACAGGCTGGAGTGCAGTGGTGCAGTCTCAGCTCACTTTAGCCTCAACTTCCTGGACTCAAGTATCAATAAATCTTATCTACAGGGACGGTAGACTAGTGCAAGGCTGAAGCCATGATTGGTAAAGAAGTTGCAGTCACTCATATTAACCTGGAGAGAAGGATGTTTGGTATTTCGTGGATGGCAGTGATACTAATTTTGTCTGTACATAGACAAAATTAGGCAGTGGACTTGTTTTATATCACTCTATCATGCTTTTGGAGTCAACTTGTTTCATGTTGATGTTCTGTGAGGTGTCCAAAAGAATAGTGGCCGGGCACAGTGGTTTATGCCTGTATTTCCAACACTTTGGGAGGCTGAGGCGGGTGGATCACCTGAGGTCAGGAGTTCGAGACCAGCCTGGCCAACATGGTGAAACCCCGTCTCTACTAAAAATACAAAGATTATCCAGACGTGGTGGTGGGTGCCTGTAATCCCAGCTACTCGGGAGGGTGAGGCAAGAGAATCACTTGAACCCAGGAGGCGGAGGTTGTAGTAAGCGAGGATTGCACCACTGCATTCCAGCCTGGGTGACAGAGTGAGATTCCGTCTCAAAACAAAAACAAATGGAGATAGCACAGACTAACTTCAAACAACACTGAGGACTAGTTGTGTCAGACCAGTTTCCTAATGTTAAGGGCAGTGTTTTGCTTTCTCATTGTAACCCCCAGGAGTGATTAAGAGCTTTGTTTAGAATCTGCAGGATTGGCAAGGGCGCAGTGGCTCACGCCTGTAATCCCAGTACTTTGGAAAGCCGAGGTGGGCGGATCACTAGGTCAGGAGTTAAAGACCAGCCTGGCCAACACGGTGAAACCCCATGTCTAGTAAAAATTAAAAAATTAGCTGGGAGTGGTGGCAGGTGCCTGTAATCCCAGTAACTCGGCAGGCTGAGGCTGGAGAATCGCTTGAACCCGGTAGGCTGAGGCTGTAGTGAGCCGAGATTGCACCACTGTGCTCCAGCCTGGTTGACAGAGCGAGACACTGTCTCGTTAAAAAAAAAAAAAAAAAAAAAAAAAAAATTCTGCATGATTACAGGCCTCCATTGTGGATCAGTACTCTTCAGAGTTGGTGATTTTTCTTTTTCTTTTTTTTTCTTTTGAGACAGGAGTTTCACTCTTGTTGCCCAGGCTAGAGTGCAATGGTGCGATCTTGGCTCACCGCAACCTCTGCCTCCCAGGTTCGAGCGATTCTCCTGCCTCTGCCTCCTGAGGAGCTGGGATTACAGGCATATGCCACCACGCGCAGCTAATTTTATATTTTTAATAGAGACGGGGTTTCTCCATGTTGGTCAGGCTGGTCTCGAACTCCTGACCTCAGGTGATCCGCCCACCTCGGCCCCTGAAAGTGCTAGGATTACAGGCGTGAGCCACTGCAAAGGGCCGATTTTTTTTTTTTTTTCTTGTGGAGGACTCAAGAATCTAGTGACTTGAGTGAAGTCAGAAGGTTGTATGGGCCAAAAAATCTTGTTTCTTGGCCAATGATCAAAGAGCACTTGAGATTATGGATGCTAAATGGTTAATCTGGATTCTATGCCCCTGGCTTTGGGCAAGTTACATAGCTATTTTACACCTTGTTTTCTTTATCTGGGTATAATGATATGTAATAATAATAACTAATACCTGAAGCCCTTACAGTGTACCCCCACTGTTCTAAGCATTTTTTATATATATATAAGCTTATTAATCCTCACAACAATCTACTGCTTTTATCTTTTTCTGTTTATCTTTATTTTTTTTTTTTTTTTTTTTTTTTTTTTGAGACGGAGTCTCGTTCTGTCGCCCAGGCTGGAGTGCAGTGGCCGGATCTCAGCTCACTGCAAGCTCCGCCTCCCGGGTTTACGCCATTCTCCTGCCTCAGCCTCCCGAGTAGCTGGGACTACAGGCGCCCGCCACCTCGCCCAGCTATTTTTTTGTATTTTTTAGTAGAGACAGGGTTTCACCATGTTAGCCAGGATGGTCTCGATCTCCTGACCTTGCGATCCGCCCGTCTCGGCCTCCCAAAGTGCTGGGATTACAGGCTTGAGCCACCGCGCCCGGCCTATCTTTATTTATAAATGAGGAAACTGAGCACAGAAAGGTTAAGTGATATGCCCAAAGCTACAGTTAGTAAATATTAGAACAGGCGGGCAGTGTGTCTTAGTCAGCTCAGGATACCACAATAAAATACCACAGACTGGGTGGCTTAACCAACAGACATTGGTGTTCTCAGAGTTCTGAAGCTGGAAGTCTGAGATCAAAGTGCCAGCATGGTCGGATCCTGGTGTGGGCCATCTTTCTAGCTTGCTGACTGCTGCTTTCTCACTGTGTCTTGGGAGGTGGGAGAGGGGGATCTCTTGTTACAAGGTCACAGTCCTATCCAGTTAGGGTCCCACCCTTGTGAACTCATTTAAACTTAACCTCCAAAGGCCTAGTGCGGTGGCTCACGCATGTAATCCCAACACTTTGGGAGGCCAAGGCGGGCAAATCACTTAAGGTCAGGAGCTTGAGATCAGCCTGACCAACATGGAGAAACCCCGTCTCTACTAAAAATACAAAATTAGTATTTTGTGGTTAGGCCTGGTGGCACATGCCTGTAATCCCAGCTACTTGGGAGGCTGAGGCAGGAGAATCACTCGAACTTGGGAGGCAGAGGCTGTGGTGAGCTGAGATCGCGCCATTGCACTCCAGCCTGGGCAACAAGAGCAAAACTCTGTCTCAAAAAAAAAAAAAAAACCTCCGAAACACCGAATGTCCAGATACAGTCACATTGGGGGTTAAGGCTTCAACATAAGAATTTTGAGCGGGGACACAATTCAGGCCATAGCACAGTGAGAGCATAGAATCAGATAGTAGTAACAAACCATGATTTTAGGTCAAGATAACAAAAATTGTTACTAAAAGTTATAAAGGAGTTATCCTTAATTTGGAGCACATGTTCAGGGGTCTGCAGACAAGTGGGATAGAAAAAGTACATATTAAAATTGTTATTTATGTTTGTCACCCCTTTAAAACTACATATTTTGTTTTATAATGACTATAATTTATTAGTACAAAAATAAGTCGATATATTATTTATTTATTTATTTATTTTTTGAGACGGAGTCTCGCTGTGTCGCCCAGGCTGGAGTGCAGTGGCACGATC
Source organism: Macaca mulatta (assembly GCF_049350105.2). Classification (NCBI taxonomy): domain Eukaryota; kingdom Metazoa; phylum Chordata; class Mammalia; order Primates; family Cercopithecidae; genus Macaca; species Macaca mulatta. Next base: position 94,156,821 of record NC_133412.1, read on the forward strand.
TCGGCTCACTGCAAGCTCCACCTCCCGGGTTCACGCCATTCTCCGGCCTCAGCCTCTGAGTAGCTGGGACTACAGGCGCCTGCCACCACGCCCGGCTAGTTTTTTGTATTTTTAGTAGAGACGGGGTTTCACCATGTTAGCCAGGATGATCTCAATCTCCTGACCTCGTGATCCACCCGCCTCGGCCTCCCAAAGTGCTGGGATTACAGGCTTGAGCCACCGCGCCCGGCCGATATATAGTTTTTTAAATGCACACAAACATATTGGGGTAGTAGCCCAGCTTTCTTTTTTTTTTTTTTTTTTTTTTTTAAACTAAGGTAAGGGTGTAATCACTGCAACAGAATAAAGACAGGTACCACAATGGCCCTGCCCTCAAAAAGTTACAGTGTACTGGGGACAGAAGGTTAATCTTTTACAAGTGTGATTAATAGATCACAGTAGGCCGGGCACGGTGGCTCAGGCCTGTAATCCCAGCACTTTGGGAGGCCGAGGCGTGCAGCTCACCTGAGGTCAGGAGTTCGAGATCAGCCTCGGCAATACGGTGAAATCCTGTCTCTACTAAAAATACAAAATTAGCCGAGCGTGGTGACACTTGCCTGTAATCCCAGCTACTCGGGAGGCTGAGGCAGGAGAATCTCTTGAACCTGAGAGGCGGAGGATGCGGTGAGCCGAGATCGCGCCACTGCACTTCAGCCTTTGCAACAAGAATAAATCTCCGTCTCACCAAAAAAAAAAAAGAAAAAAAGAAAAAAAAAAAGATCACAGTAGATGAATACATATCATAGATCATTTCGTGATTATTTGTTCCAAATAAACTTTAGTAGAAACTTTAGACAGTAGAAATAATAACTGTCATGAAAGGAGAAGCCACGTGCTCTGTCCACAGGCTGAGGACGACCTTGCTGCGGTTGACCGCTGCTGGCCGGGACTTGCGGGTCGCGGAGACGGCGGCGCCGCTAACGGAGACCACAAGGCGCGGGCAGAACGCAGGGTGGCGGCAGCGCCTCTCCATGCACCAACGCCCCCAGATGCACCGACTGCAAGGGCAGTTGCACCGCCTCGGCTCCGCTGGCCCCCGCCGCGCCCAGCCTCGCGTCCACGTGGGACACAGACAGCTCCACACAGCCGGTGCACCGGTGTCGGAGAAACCCAAAAGGGGTGAGATTTAAGGCCACATCCCCTACAGGACTAAGACACTGGGAAGGACTGATGTGCCAGACACATTTTCCTCACTGCCTTCTTCTGCCCACCACCCCATTTTGTTCTTTTGTTCTCACTCCCTCCTTTCTGCCTCCCTAAAATCTTTTTTTCCTGAGTGGGATATCAGATTCAAAATTCTAAATTCACCATGGAGTACCGCTGAGGGCAGAATCAGACAATAGGTCAGGAGATCGAGACCATCCTGGTCAACATGGTGATACCCTATCTCTAATAAAAATACAAAAATTAGCTGGGCGTGGTGGCAGGCACCTGTAGTCCCAGTTATTCGAGAGGTTGAGGCAGGAGAATCACTTGAACTCGGGAGGCAGAGGTTGCAGTGAGCTGAGATTGCGCCACTGCACTCCAGCCTGGCAACAGAGCAAGACTCCGTCTCAAAAAAAAAAAATTAGCCAAGCCTGGTGGCACATGCCTGCAGTCCCTCCTACTTGGGAAGCTGATGTGGGAGGATCACTTGAGCCTGGGAGGCGGACGCTGCAGGGAGCCCAAATGGCACCAGTGCACTCCAGCCTGGGCAACAGAGTGACACTCTGCCTCAAAAAACAAACAAACAAAACAAAATCCCCCAAAAGAAAACTGAACGTTGAATATCTAGAGTAGACACCTCATTCTCATGGCCCTAAATCAGGAATGAGTAACCTAGGTAAAGGAAATCTACACACAGCATTTCATTAAGTACTCTTATTTTATTAATAAATATCACTTATTTTGCTTAGTATGGTCTGATCATTTCAAGTTCCGTACTCCAGACAACCAAATGTTTGCAAAAACAACTGAAAGTAGAAAACTCGTTGGCCGGGCGTGGTGGCTCACGCCTGTAATCCCAGCACTTTGGGAGGCCGAGGTGGGCGGATCACAAGGTCAGGAGATCGAGACCATGGTGAAACCCCGTCTCTACTAAAAATAGAAAAAATTAGCCGGGCGCAGGGGCGGGCGCCTGTAGTCCCAGCTACTCGGGAGGCTGAGGCAGGAGAATGGCGTGAACCCGGGAGGCGGAGCTTGCAGTGAGCCGAGATTGCGCCACTGCACTCCAGCCTGGGCGACAGAGCGAGACTCCGTCTCAAAAAAGAAAAAAAAAAAAAGAAAACTCGCATGAATTTAAATTTCAGTTCTATTTAACAGTTCAGCATAGCTGGCCACTGGTTATGTACCGGGCACTAGAGATAAAGATGGGTAGAGTTAGACACACAGTCTCTGCCCTGGACAAGCTTCTACCTTTCTTTTTTCTTCCTATTTGTACTTACTCACTTGTTTTGCAAGAGTGAAAAAAAAAAACTGTTCCTCGGGGACCAGTTGTGATATAAGGGTTTCACCCAGGTCTCAAGACTCTCTATGTCCAGCCCTTCACGTTCCAGTTTCAGCACTTGGTGTTCTGGAGGGTACTGTTGCCAGAGTCTGCATCTTCTGTCTAAACTTTTAGGGCCAAGGGACAGGCTGAGCTACACAGCCCCTCCATCGTTTAAGGAGCATGCGACAAATGAAAACGGAGGTGAAATAGCCAGTGAACACAGCGAACTGTGAGTTCTTCTTATTTATCCCATGTTGTTATTCCTGCCACTTTAATTACAAAGATATCATTAGGGAACAAGTGAATGTTGGTGATTTGAGTCTTTTCAGCATGATCAGGGAAGATGAAAGTCAACCCTAGGTCAAATTCCAACTTCATTGCTTAAAACTGGAAAACAAGCTTCTCTCTGTTCTCTGAGGAAATGAAAATAAAAGTCCTTTTCTCAATTGAAAGTATTCCCTCTATTTCCATTTATATTTTTTTCCTTAGGTCATAATTAATTCCTTTTTTTTTTTTTTTTTTGAGACGGAGTCTTGCTCTGTTGCCCAGGCTGGAGTGCAGTAGCGTGATCTTGGTTCACGGCAACCCCTGCCTCCCGGGTTCAAGCGATTCTCCTGCCTCAGCCTCCCGAGTAGCTGGGACTACTATACAAAATTTTTGTATTTTTAGTAGAGACAGGGTTTCACTATGTTGGCCAGGCTGGTCTCCAACTCCTGACCTTGTGATCCACTCACCTTGGCCTCCCAAAGTGCTGGGATTACAGGTGTGAGCCACCACGCCTGGCCCATAATTCCTTTGTGTCTTTGTTTGACATTTGAAAGCTGTATTCTATAAGATTTTCCTTGACATGTACCAAGATTACTGACTCATTTAACTTATTTTTGTATGTGTGAGAACCCAGTTCTAAACTCCTGTAACAACAGTTTCGAAGTATCCTTTTTGTATTTAGTATTTCTGGTTCTAACAGTATAATTTCTTTCAGCAATGTCGTAAGTATGGCTAAACCCTTTGGTTTATGCATGCCTAACAGTGCCCACACCATGGCCAGCAATACCATGCAAGTGGAAGAGCCACCCAAGTCTCCTGAGAAAATGTGGCCTAAAGATGAAAATTTTGAACAGAGAAGCTCATTGGAGTGTGCTCAGAAGGCTGCAGAGCTTCGGTAAGAGTGTGGCACTCCATGCCTCAAACCAGAATGAACTGAAAAAGCTCATTTACACCTTTCCTCCATCTCAGAGGAAAACAGAGTGTTTGGGATTAAATTCAATCTGAGTAGTAGACATGGAGTCCCTCGTAGGTTAAGAAATGGATTAACCTGCGGGCACAGTGGATCACGCCTGTAATCCCAGCACTTTGGGAGGCCGAGGCAGGCAGATCACTTGAGGTCAGGTGTTCGAGACCAGCTTTGCCAACATGGGGAAACCCTGTCTCTACTAAAAATACAAAAATTAGCCAGGCATGGTGGCAGGCACCTGTAAATCCCAGCTACTAGGGAGGCTGAGGCAGGAGAATCACTTGAACCCGGGAGGCGGAGGTTGCAGTGAGCCGAGATCATGCCATTGCACGCCTAGGCGACAAGAACAAAACTTGGTCTCAAAAAAAAAAAAAAAAAGGCCGGGCGCGGTGGCTCACGCCTGTAATCCCAGCACTTTGGGAGGCCAAGGCGGGCGGATCACAAGGTCAGGAGATCGAGACCACGGTGAAACCCCGTTTCTACTAAAAATACAAAAAATTAGCCGGGCGCGGTGGCGGGCGCCTGTAGTCCCAGCTACTCAGGAGGCTGAGGCAGGAGAATGGCGTGAACTTGGGAGGCGGAGCTTGCAGTGAGCCGAGATTGCGCCACTGCACTCCAGCCTGGGCGACAGAGCGAGACTCTGTCTCAAAAAAAAAAAAAAAAAAAAAAAAAAAAAAAAAGAAAAGAAAAGAAAAGAAATGAATTAACCTGCTGGGCGCAGTGGCTCACGCCTGTAATCCTAGCACTTTGGGAGAACAAGGCAGCTGGATCACCTGAGATCGGGAGTTCAAGACCAGCCTGGCCAACATGGTGAAACCCCATCTCTACTAAAAATACAAAAAAAATTAGGGGGTGTGGTGGCCAGCACCTGTAATCCCAGCAACTCAGGAGGCTGAGGCAGGAAAATCCCTTGAACCTGGGAGGCCGAGATTGCAGTGAGCCGAGATTGCACCATTGCACTCCAGCCTGGGCAACAAGAACAAAACTCTGTCAAAAAAAAAAAAAAAGAAAGATAGAAAAGAAAGAAGGGAGAGGAGGGCGTGGGAGGGGAGGGGAGGGAGAGGAGAAAGAAAGAAAGAGAGAGAGAGGGAGGGAGGGAGGAAAGAAAGTAAGAGAGAGAGAGGAAGGAAGGAAAGAAGGACGGGAGGGAGGGAAGGAAGGAGGGATTAACCTAAAGGGGATGTTTATGTATAATAGGATATTTGCTGCTTCACTATATAGAAGGAAAACTACTTCATCCTCATCACCAGATAGGGATTCTTAGCCCTCTCTGTGCATCAAGTCCTGGATAACTTTTTTAAAAATATATTTTTCAGACAAGTTTTAGTTTTATAGCAAAATTAAGCAGGAAATAGAGTCCCTGTATACCCACTGCCTCCATACCCACACAGCCTCCCCAACTGTCAGCAACCCATACCAGAGTGGTGCATTTGTTACAATCAGTGAAACTACATTGACATATCATTACATTGACCGTCCTTTAATAGTTTACATTAGGGTTAACTCTTGGTGTTATACATTCCATGGGTTTTGACAAATGTATAAGGACATGTATCCATCATTATAGCATCATACAGAATAGCCTCACTGCCATAAAAATCCTCTGTGTTCCACCTAGTCATGTCTTTTACCTCCAGCCCTGGCAAGCACTGATCTTTTTACTGTCTCCAGTTTTGCCTCTTCTAGAACGTCATATAGTTGGGATTATATAGTATGTGGCCTTTTCAGATTGGCTTCTTTCACTTAGTAACATGCATTTAAGTTTCCTCCATGTCTTTTAATGGTTTGAAAGCTCATTTTTTCAAAACACCAAATAACATTCAATTGTCTATATGTACCAGTTTATTTATCCATTCAGCTACTGAAGGATGTCTTAGTTGCTTCCAAGTTTTGGCAATTATGAATAAAGCTGCTATTAACATTATGTGTAGTTTTTTGTATGGATATAAGTTTTCAACCTGGAGACATTTTAAAACCACAGATCCAGGCCCGGTGTGGTGGCTTACGCCTGTAATCCCAGTACTTTGGGAGGCCAAGGTGGGTGTATCATTTGTCGTCAGGAGATCGAGAACAGCCTGGGCAACATGGTGAATCCCCATCTCTACTGAAAATACAAAAATTAGCCGGGTGTGGTGACTCATGCCTGTAATTCCAGCTACTCGGGAGGCTGAGGCAGGAGAATAGCTTGAACCCGGGAGGCAGGGGTTGCAGTGGGCCAAGATCACGCTACTACTGCACTCCAGCCTGGGCAACAGAGCAAGACTCCGTCTCAAAAAAAAAAATAAATAAATAAATAAATAATAGATTCCTGGGCCCCATCTCTGAGATTCCCTTTCAATTATTTGGGGGTAGAATTCAGGCAGTGTAATTTTAAGATCGCTCCAGGTTATTCTAATAAGCAGCTAGACAGGGACTCAATGAGATAGAGTGGAGTGAACTCAAATCCTCTCCAGTGTCTCTTTCAATCTTTCAAACAATAAAGAAAACGTGAGCTCCTAGGTTCAGGAATAATAGTCTTCTTTTTTTTTTTTTTTTTTTTTTGAGACAGAGTCTCACTTTGTTGCCCAGGCTGAAGTGTAGTGGCACCTTGTCAGCTCATGGCAACCTGTCTCCCAGGTTCAAGCATATTCTCCTGCCTCAGCCTTCTGAGTAGCTGGGATTACAGGCATCCACCACCTTGCCTGGATAATTTTTTTTTTTTGAGACGGAGTCTCGCTCTGTCGCCCAGGCTGGAGTGCAGTGGCCGCCTCTCAGCTCACTGCAAGCTCCACCTCCCGGGTTCACGCCATTCCCCTGCCTCAGCCTCCCGAGTAGCTGGGACTACCGGTGCCCACCACCTCGCCCAGCTAGTTTTTTTTTTTTGGTATTTTTTTAGTAGAGACGGGGTTTCACCTTGCTAGCCAAGATGGTCTTGATCTTGTGACCTCGTGATCTGCCCGTCTTGGCCTCCCAAAGTGCTGGGATTACAGGCTTGAGCCACCGCGCCCGGCCTAATTTTTATATTTTTAGTAGAGACAGGGTTTCACCATGTTGGCCAGGCTGGTCTCGAACTCCTGACCTCAGGTGATCTGCCTGCCTTGGCCTCCCAAAGTGCTGGGATTACAGGCGTGAGTCACTGCTCCCGGCCTAATCTTCTATTATTTTATTTTATTATTTTTTTCTTTTCCGAGACAGAGACTCACTCTGTCACCCAGGCTGGAGTGCAGTGGTGCAAACTCAGCTCACTGCAACCTCCACCTGCCAGGTTCAGGTGATTCTCCTGCCTCAGCCTCCCGAGTAGCTGGGACTACAGGTGTGCGCCACCATGCACAGCTAATTTTTGTATTTTTAGTAGAGACGGGGTTTCACCACGTTGGCCAGGATGGTCTCAATCTCTTGACCTCGTGATCCACCCGCCTCAGCCTTCCAAAGTGCTGGGATTATAAGCGTGAGCCACTGTGCCGGGTGTATTTTACTATTATTATTATTATCATTATTTTTTGAGACAGAGTCTCGCTCTGTTGTCGCCAGGCTGGATGGAGTGCAGTGGTGCAATCTCAACTCACTGCAACCTCCTCCTCCCAGGTTCAAGCGATTCTCCTGCCTCAGCCTCCTGAGTAGCTGAGACTACAGGTGCACACCCCCCACGCTCAACTAATTTTTGTATTTTTAGTAGAGATGGGGTCTCATCATGTTGGTCAGGATGGTCTTGTAATGCCCAGACTGTTTGTTCCCCAAAGAAGACCACCAGAGTCCAGAGTCAAAGCCAAGCGGCAAGGATCTTTACTACAAGTTCGAACCTGGTCCTTCCATTCCACAGCATACAAGAGGGCCCCGAACAACGCGAGCGTTTGCTTTTTATAGCCCGAAAGTTGCAGGGGAACAAAGAAATTCCTTTTGGCTCCCGCGCTTTCAGTAACCTTGAACGGCTGTCTCCTTATTGGAGACTTTCCAGGTGGTGTTTGTACTGGGCTCAGGGAGTTTGAGAGATATATGGCGGTATGTGGTGGGATGGGAGGATGGGATGTGTTTGTACTAGGCTCAGGGAGTTTTGAGCCCGGGGCTGAGGAATGTGCCCAGCTCCTTTCAGTCTCAATCTCTTGACCTCGTGATCTGCCTGCCTCAACTTCCCAAAGTGTTGGGATTACAGGCCTGAGCCACCGCACTCGGCCACTTCTGTTATTTTTTGAGACAGAGTCTCACTCTGTTGCCCAAGCTGGAGTGCAGTGACGTGATTTCGGCTCACTGCAACCTCAGCCTCCCGGAGTTCAAGCGATTCTCTTGCCCAGCGTTCATAGTAGTTGGGATTACAGGCTTCTGCCACCACACCCGTCTGATTTTTGTATTTTTAGTAAAGACGAGGTTTTGCCATGTTGCCCAGGCTGGTCTCCAACTCCCGACCTCAGGCCATCTGCCCGCCTCAGCCTCCCAAAGTGCTGGGATTATAGGCGTGAGCCACAGTGCCTGGTTCATAATCTTCTTTTTAAGTTTTCTAGCACATTCAAACCTCACTGGCTTCTCTAAGGAAACAAGGCTGAGACCTAGCTTGACATTGCAAGGTTTATGAGAAATTATGAACACCATCATTTTAAAAAGTAGTTATTATCTTTTCTCAGAACATAAGCTTAAGGTTAGTGATCTCTATCAAATCTTGGCTGGCGTGATGAGAAACGGGAGAAAGGACATTATTTACTAGAGTGTACATACACATACTTCTGTTCTAGTATGGGGAAGGGGGAGGCAAGAGACAAGAGGGAGGTATTCTTATTGGGGCACAGTCAAGGAGAAAATGTCTTTAATTCTGTCCATGTTCAGACAGAATAATTTAGCACCTTTCTCTGCAGAGCTTCCATTAAAGAGAAGGTAGAGCTGATTCGACTTAAGAAGCTCTTACATGAAAGAAATGCCTCATTGGTTATGACAAAAGCACAATTAACAGAAGTTCAAGAGGTGAGTTGCCACCATGAGCTGTGCTTTCTTGGTGGGGGGAACCCCAAATAAGAGATTCCTATTATTTTCTCCATTTTACATATGGGAAGCCACAATTCAGAAAGACTAAGTTACTTGTCTAAGGTCACACAATTTATAAGTGATATTCAAATCCAAGCCTTACAGCTCGGAGTATATTCTTTTCCCAGTATTTCCCATTATTTCTCTATTAAGAAGAAGGCTCAAGCTCTGCCTGTTAAGGTGAAATAGAGTGGAGTTAACTTGTGTAAGGGTTAAGGTCCCCTACAAAGACCACAAACCAGAATGTGATTAAATTAGGAAGCCAAAAAGCACAGGGGAAGGGAAGGAAACTAGCCTTTTAGCACTTTCTGTGAGCTGCACTCTGTCCCGGATATTTACCGTCATTATATTTTCTAAGCCTGACGACTGCCCTCAGGGTAAGTACATTTAGCATTATCACACATTAGAAACTAATATCTGATTGGTGGAAATAGAGTCTCAAGGGTCAAAGTAACGTCAGCACCATCCTTTTATTGAACAAATATCTATCCAGTACCTGGAATTGCAAAGCACACGGATACAGAGATTACAAAGATAAATAAGGTAACATCTGCCTTCAAGGCGTTTATAGGAATGAGAGAACAAGTAAACAAATTCAACTATGCGTATGCAGAGTATGGGCAGGACACAAAAGAGAGAGTAGTCAGACTCACCAGTGGGTGAGGTGCTGATATGGCTTTGATGAGTGGAGGAACACCAGGGCTCTTGTCTCACGTGAATTAGATAAAACGACAGGGACACATGTGGAGCGGCTTTAAGGAGCGGAGAGTTTAATAGGCAAGAAAGAAGGGAGAACAAAGACGGAAGAAGCTCCCCTCTACAGACACAAAGGGAGGAATATTCCAAAGCCGAGAGAAGAGACCCATATGCGGGGGAAAGGTGGCTGCTTATATAAGTAGGCAGGAGGAGGTGGTGTCTGATTTGCATAGGGCTCAGGGATTGGTTTGACCACGCATGTCGCTCATGTAGCCTGTGGAAAAAACTGGCCCTCCTACCCTAGCCTTAAAAGTATGCAAATACAGGGCGCCATGATGTTACACACACGTGGGGATTGGTGGGGGTGGCCATGTTGCCAGGTACACGTTGGGGCAAGGGCAGGAAGACGAGGGCGGGAATCGCCATGTTTGGGTGGACCCAGTTTCTAAAGACCTATATTTGCATATCAAAGGTTGCCAGCGCGGCTGTAAGAGCCGGGGCTTTCCTGTTAGACAAAAAACGTTTCTGGAGCTGCTTTAAAGGACGTGAAAACTTTCCAAGGACCGCTTTTTCTCTCTATCTGCCTAAAATTAGTTTTAATAACTCCTATAACAGTGCTAGATCAGAAAAGGATGGGTGCCGTGGCTCGAGCCTGTAAACCCAGCACTTTGGGAGGTCAAGGAGGGAGGATAACTTGAGCCCAGGAATTCGAGACCAGCCCAGACAACATGGCGAAACCTCATCTCTACCGAAAATACAAAAATTAGCCGGGCATCGTGATATGTGCCTGTGTCCTAGCTACTCTGGAGGCTGAGGCAGAAGGATTGCTTGAGTGCTCCAGCCCAGGAGGCAGAGGTTGCAGTGAGCCGAGATCCTGATACCGCACTCCAGCCTGGGTGACAGCGTGAGATTTTGTCTCAAAAAAAGAAAAAAGAAAAGAATTGATAAAGAAATAGATTTGTGAGTTAAATACTGAAATATTAAAAGATTAGCATGTGTTAATAAGTGTGCAAGAGAAAGGAGGGGCTTTCCGTGAGAGCAGAGGTGAGAAACATCAGGAACCTGGTCATGGAGAACACACTAAGAATTTTTTTCTTGTTGTCATTAAAGACAGAACATGCTAGGAATTTAGACTTTATGCCATAGACAGCAGAGAGCTGTGTGAAAGGGTTTTAAGCAAGTTGATACCATCAATTTTTTTTTTTCTCTCAAAAAGATTACTTGAACTTTAAAAAAAAAAAAAAAAAGATTGGGAGGCCGAGGCGGGTGGATCATCTGAGGTCAGGAGTCTGAGACCAGCCTGGCCAACATGGTATTTTAGTCTCTACTAAAATACAAAAATTAGCTGGGTGTGGTGGGGGCACCTGTAATCTCAGCTACTTGGGAGGCAGAGGCAGGAGAATTGCTTGAACCTGGGAGGCGGAGTTTGCAGTGAGCCGAGATTGTGCCACAGCACTCCAGCCTGGGTGACAGAGTGAGACTGTCTCAAAAACAAAAACAAAAACTTACCTCTCATGTTTGCTACAGAGATTAAATGAGATAATATATGTGAAATGATTATAATGATCATCATGTAGCAGGTAATGAAACACATAGTAACATATAACACATAACAACTACTCAACTAATTATACCTGTTGTTATGATCATTATTTTTTTTTCTAAAACCGAGGAGATCTTTCTGAAGCATGCTAAGTAATAGTACCTAGTTTAAGATTAAACATTTTTCTTGGATAATCCGCTAAGTACAATGCAAATGTGAATAAATGACCCTTCATTATTTTTTGAGAAATGGTGTGAAAGATTGCAATCACATACTACTTGGCAAGCTAGGGCAGGGGAAAAATAGCAACAATTAGTAAACAAGTACACAAATTGACTTGTTTTGTGGGATTTTTATAATGTCTTTAAAAACGTTAAGCATTTATATTACAGTCATAAATATATCGTGAAATTGATAAATTAATAAAATAATAATAATTTCTTTCTTCCAGGCATACGAAACCTTGCTCCAGAAGGTACTTAATGAGAATTGAGTCTCCGTTTCTTTGTAACCAGAAAAATCAAACTCAAAGAAATCTATGTTCATCTCCAAGTAACATAACACCAGAATTTAGCTAACTAAATCAATGTTATTATGTCATATAGTTTCTGTTAAAAATGATACTATTATCAAAAGATACTTATTGCACTGTTTTCATAAAAGTTGAAATATGAGATTGGAGTTGAGAAATATTTGGCGTGGAATTTTTAAGCCTATTGCTGAAGCAAATTATAGTATTTGCTCAAAACTTGAGTATTCTTCAAGCATGTGTGAAGTGATGAGATATAAACAAAGTTGTTGCCAGTGTTCTCAGATGGTCTTAAATATTTGGCCTTATTCACCACTGTGAGTGGGCTGCATGTGAAGCTGGGTGAATGTCTGTGCTTAAGAATCACCACTAAGACAGGGTTCCAAACGAGACCACCCAGCTGTGCCTCACCAGAGGAGTCCACCAGAAACACACAGAGAACTTCTAGAGTTAACATGTCACTTTTCTAGGTACAAACGGAGAAATAAATCATCATAAAAAAACAGTCAAATAGCTTAGAAAGTGAAGGCAGCTTTGGAAGGTGGCAACTAATTTAGAACTAGGGATTAATTTGAACCTTGAGAAAATTCAGGCTCAGGGGCCAGGCACGGTGGCTCACGCCTGTAATCCCAGCACATTGGGGGGCCAAGGCAGGTGGATGACCTGAGGTCAGGAGTTCGAGACCAGCCTGGCCAACATGGAGAAACCCCATCTCTATTAAAAATACAAAAATGGCCGGGCGCGGTGGCTCACGCCTGTAATCCCAGCACTTTGGGAGGCCGAGGCGGGCGGATCACAAGGTCAGGAGATCGAGACCACGGTGAAACCCCGTCTCTACTAAAAATACAAAAAATTAGCCGGGCGCGGTGGCGGGCGCCTGTAGTCCCAGCTACTCAGGAGGCTGAGGCAGGAGAATGGCGTAAACCCAGGAGGCGGAGCTTGCAGTGAGCCGAGATCGCGCCACTGCACTCCAGCCTGGGCGACAGAGCGAGACTCCGTCTCAAAAAACAAAAAAAAAAAAAAAAAAAAAAAAATACAAAAATTAGCCGGACGTGGTGGCTCATGCCTGTAATCCCAGCTACTTAGCAGGCTAAGGCAGGAGAATTGCTTGAACCCGGTAGGCAGAGGTTGCAGTGAGCCAAGCACCATTGCACTCCAGCCTGGGCAACAGAGCGAGACTGTCTCAATAAATAAATAACTAAATACAAGAAAAGAAAATTAAGGCTCAAATGATGTACTAAAATTGCCCAGAATGGAAAACCCTACCTACCAGGGAAATTATACTTCCAGAGAAATGCTAGGGTGAAAAACAGGGTAAACTAACAGTACAAAGTTAATACACTATTAATCATAGTCATTCTTTGTGACATCTCTTAGAGAATGCTAGGGTTGCTGGTGTCTGGAGACCACTCGTGCTGAGTGATATGACCATTCCTAGAGGTACTTTCCTTTTGCCCCAGAATCAGGGAATCCTGAGTGCAGCCCATGAGGCCCTCCTCAACCAAGTGAATGAGCTCAGGGCAGAGCTGAAGGAAGAAAGCAAGAAGGCTATGAGCTTGAAGAGCCAACTGGAAGATGTGTCTATCTTGCAGATGACTCTGAAGGAGGTAAATAATAATAGTTGAAAGATACCATCTACATTTCAACTTCAGGGATGTTAGAATGTGTATCTTAGCAACAATATGAGTATTGCATTCTTTCAAAGGACAAAAACGAAGCTCCAAGTGGTTAAATCATTTGTTTTAGATTACACCATTAGGGGCAAAGCTCGGATTTATACTTATGTCTGTTTTCCAAAGTCCTTGCTCTTTCATAATGTTTTGCTGCTTCCCTAACAGTAGAAACCCAGAGACAATGAAGATTTATTTTGGAAAATCCTCATTAATTCCAATGAAAGTTTCTAGCCAACCTTCAGTTGGTTCAAGTCTTTCTAGTTGAATGGCTTCTCATAGACATTGGAGATGGCGATAGAAAGGCTCTCACCCACACCCCTCCCTGCCATGGAAAAGGGAAATCCTGTGCGGGGGAATAGATTTTTAAATTTTATCTCAAGGACTACTATCACTCTTAGTTTCAGGAGAGAGTTGAAGATTTGGAAACAGAACGAAAATTGCTGAATGACAATTATGACAAACTCTTAGAAAAGTGAGTACCACATTTGGGTCCCAGAGCATTGTTACTATGAAAGACGTTATAGAAAGTTCATTCCTAATACCTAGCATTAATAAATATATGGGGAAATTGGTACTCAATATTGTTAGTGAGAATATACATTGGCAGCCTTTTGGAAGGGAATTTAACACTATTAAAATGTTAAATGTGCATATCTTTTTTCTTTCCTTTTTTTCTTTTTGAGGTGGAGTCTCGCTCTGCTACCCAGGCTGGAGTGCAGTGGTGCGATCTTGGCTCACTGCAACCTCTGCGATCCGGGTTCAAGCAATTCTCCTGCCTCTTCTGCCTTTTTTTTTTTTTTTAAACCGGCAATTCCTTTTTCTTTTTTTGAGACATAATCTCTCTCTGTCGTCCAGGCTGGAATACAGTGGCATTCTAGGCTTACTGCAGCCCCAGTCTCCCAGGCTCAAGCAATCCTCCCACCTCAGCCTCCCCAGTAGCTGGGACTACAGGTGTGCGCTGCCACACCTGGCTAATTTTTTTCTATTTTTTGTAGAGACAGGGTTTTTTCAGGTTGCCCAGGCTGGTCTCAAACTCCTGGGCTCAAGTTATCTGCCTGCATCAGCCTCTCAAAATGCTGGGATTACAGGCATGAGCCACCATGTCTGCCAAATTTTTTGGGGAGGCGGTGGGGAATCAAAATGAAAAAATTCTCTTGTGTATGTGCAAATATATATAAGAAGAATGTTGCTGGGTGCAGCAGCTCACACCTGTAATCCTAGCACTTAAGGATGCAGAGGTGGGAGAATAACTTGAGCCTAGTAGTTCGAGACCTGTCTGGGCAATATAGTGAGACCCTGTTCTCCACAAAAAGGGGAAAAAAAAAAAAGGAATATTAATTACTGCCCTGTTAGTAATAGCAAAAAAACAAAAATAAATAAACAAACAAAAAGGAAATCGCTGATAAAAGATTGATTACATAAAGCATGTTGCTTCCTCACAATGAAGTGCTATGCAGCTGTTAAAAATGAGATAGATGGCTGGGCGCGGTGGCTCATGCCTGTAATCCTAGCATTTTGGGAGGCCAAGGCGGCCGGATCACGAGGTCAGGAGTTCAAGACCAGCCTGACCAACATGACAAAGCCCCGTCTCTACTGAAAATACAAAAATTAGCTGGGCGTGGTGGCGCGCACCTGTAATCCCAGCTGCTCAGATGACTGAGGCAGGAGAATCGCTTGAACCCGGGAGGCGGAGGTTGCAGCGAGCTGAGATTGCGCCACTGGACTCCAGCCTGGCCGACAGAGCGAGACTCCATCTCAAAAAAAAAAAAAAAAAAAAGAGAGAGATAGATATATTGTTAAAAGAAAAAGCAAGCTGAAAATGAATATGTTAACTCTGACATGGTTTATGTTATGTATCTGTATGTTTCCACAAACCTTTAATGAGATAAGAGGATTCGAATAAAGCAAGGGGCACCTTCACCTTCACTTTTATTCTTTTTTTTTTTTTTTTTTGAGATGGGGTTTCACTCTGTTACCTAGGCTGGAGTGCAGTGGTGTCAGCTCACTGTGATCACCACCTCTCAGACTTAAGCAATCTTCCCACCTCAGCCTCCCAAGGAGCTGGGACCACAGGTGCACACCACCATGCCTGGTTAATTTTTGTATTTTTTGTAGAGATGGTGTTTTGCCATGTTGCCCAGGCTGGTCTTGAACTCCCAGGCTCAAGTGATTTTCCCACCTCAGCCTCCCGAGTAGCTGGGACCACAGGCACACGCCGCCACACCTGGCTAATAGTTTCTATATTGTGCAGAGATGGGGTTTTGTCAGATTGCCCAGGCTGGTCTCCAACTCCTGGGCTCAAGTGATCTGCTTGCCTCGGCCTTCCAAAGCGTTGGGATTACAGGCGTGAGCCACCACCCTGGCCTATTCTATATGCTGATATATTATTCTAATTTTTCACAATGAATATGTATTCATGCATTAATTTTATAATTAAAAATAACTGGAAGTGGCCTGGCATGGTGGCTCATTCCTGTAATCCCAGCACTTTGGGAGGCTGAGGCAGGAGGATCTCTGGAGCTCAGGGGTTCACGACCAGCCTGTGCAACATGACGAAACCCCCTCCACAAATTATTTTGAAAATTAGCCGGCCGGGCACAGAGAATCACTTGAACCCAGGAGGCAGAGGTTGCGGTGAGCCGAGATCAGGCCATTGCACTCCAACCTGGGCAACAAGAGCAAAACTCCATCTCAAAAAAAAGAAAAATTAGCTGGGCAGCTGGGCACAGTGGCTCACGCCTGTACTCCTATCACTTTGGGAGGCCAAGGTGGGCAGATTGCCTGAGCACAGGAGTTCGAGACCAGCCTGAGCAACATGGCAAAACACTGTCTGCACTAAAAATACAAAAAATTAGCTGGGCGTAGTGGCAGGCACCTGTAATGCCAGATACTTGGGAGGCTGAGGCAGGGTGAACTGCTTGGACCTGGGAGGTGGAGGTTGCAGTGAGCCGAGATTGTGCCACTGCACTCCAGCCTGGGCAACAGAACAAGACTCTGTCTCACAAAAAAAAAAAAAAAATTAGCTGGGCATGGTCGGGTGCATCTGTATTCCCAGATACTCAGAAGACTGAGGCAGGAGGATCGCTTGAGCCCAGGAGGTCAAGGCTGTATTGAGCTATGTGCAGTGCAGTGCAGTGAGAAAGTGAGACTCTCAAACAAAAAAACAACCTGTAAGTAAAAGAAAAAAAGTTTTGAAAACTTAAAAGTACCAGGCTGGGTTCGGTGACTCATGCCTATAATCCCAGCACTTTGGGAGGCCGAGGCCGGCAGATCACAAGGTCAGGAGATCGAGACCATCCTGGCTAACATGGTGAAACCCTGTCTCTACTAAAAATACAAAAAATTAGCCAGGTGTGGCGGCGTGCACCTGTAGTCCCAGCTGCTCGGGAAGCTGAGGCAGGAGAATGACGTGAACCGGGGAGGCGGAACTTGCAGTGAGCCGAGATTGTGCCACTGCACTCCAGCCTGGGCGACACAGCGAGACTCCGTCTCAAAAAAAAAAAAAAAAAAAACAGCTTAAAAGTACCTTTTGATCTAGTAAAAGGCAGCAGGGGGTAGATTGAGGAGGTCTTATGGGAGCACCTGGGAACAACTGATGTTCTTCATCTCAGTGAAATAAAGCAGTGTGGGGAGTATCCACTTTGATAGACATTACTCTGTGATAGACATTACTATTTGCCTCTCTCCTTCATCACTCAAAATGCTATTTTCTTGAGTCTTTACATGGTAATGGTCAGGAAATGCCAAGAAATGTTAATACTTGCCTAAGTAAGTTATTATTATTATTATTATTATTTTTTTTTTTTTGAGGCAGAGTCTCACTCTGTTGCCCAGGGTGGAGTGCAGTGGCGTGATCTCGGCTCAGTGCAACCTCTGCCTCCTAGGTTCAAGCAATTCTCCTTCCTCAGCCTCACAAGTAGCTGGGGCCACTGGTGTGTGCCACCATGCCTGGCTAATTTTTGTGGTGTTTTTTTTTTTTTTGAGATGAAGTCTCACTCTGTTGCCCAGGCTGGAGTGCAGTGGCACAGTCTCAGCTCACTGCGACGCCTGCCTCCTGGGTTTAAGCGATTATTCTGCCTCAGCCTCCCAAGTAGCTGGAATTACAGGTGCCTGCCACCACACCTGGCTAATTTTTTGTATTTTTAGTAGAGACAGGGTTTCACCATGTTGGCCAGGCTGTCTCCAACTCCTGACCTCAAGATCCACCCACTTCGGCCTCTCAAAGCACTGGGATTACAGGTGTGAGCCACCGTGCCCAGCCAGTTTTTGTATTTTTAATGGAGATAGGGTTTCACCATGTTGGCCAGGCTGGCCTTGAACCCCTGACCTCAGATAATCTGACTACCTTGGCCTCCCAAAGTGCTGGGATTACAGGTGGGAACCACCCGGCCTGGCCGGTGAGTTATTTATTTATTTTTTGAGATGGAGTCTCGCACTGTTACCTGGGCTGGTGTGCAGTGGTATAATCTCGGTTCACTGCAACCTCTGCCTCCTGGGTCCAAGCGATTCTCCAGCCTCAGCCTCCCAAGTAGCTAGGATTACAGGCACCTGCCACCACACCCGCTACTTTTTGTATTTTTAGTAGAGACGGCATTTCACTGTGTTGGCCAGGCTGGTCTCGAACTCTTGACCTCGTGATCCACTCTCCTTGGCCTTGCAAAGTGCTGGGATTACAGGCATGAGCCACTGCGCCCAGCCCGATAAATTATTTTTAAACCACATTTATTAAATTGATAAATACAAAATAAAACATAAAAAGAAACAATTGATTATTCGTGTCATTTCATTTTTATGAATGATCAAGAACTAGCCATGTGGCTGGGCATGGTGGCTCACACCTATAATCGCTGCACTTTGGGAGGCCGAGGCAGGTGGATCACCTGAGGTCAGGAGTTCAAGACCAGCACAGCCAGCATTGTGAAGTCCCCTCTATTAAAAATACAAAAATTAGGCCAGGCACGGTGGCTCAAGTCTGTAATCCCAGCACTTTGGGAGGCCAAGGCGGGTGGATCACAAGGTCAGGAGATCGAGACCATCCTGGCTAAAATGGTGAAACCCCATCTCTACTAAAAATACAGAAAAAATTAGCCAGGCATGGTGGCAAGTTCCTGCAGTCCCAGCTACTCGGGAGGCTGAGGCAGGAGAATGGCGTAAACCCGGGAGACGGAGCTTGCAGTGAGCCCAGATTGCGTCACTGCACTCCAGCCTGAGCCACACAGCAAGACTCTGTTTCAGGAAAAAAAAAAAATACAAAAATTAGCTGGACCTGGTGGTGGGTGCCCGTAATCCCAGCTACTCAGGAGGCTGAGGCAGGAGAATCGCTTGAACCTGGGAGGTGGAGGTTGCAGTGAGCCAAGACTGCACTCCTGCAGTCCAACCCGGGTAACAGCTCAGGACCACTGGTGTGCGCCACCATGCCTCAAAAAAAAAAAAAAAAAAAGGAACCAGCCATGTGTATTTTATACTCAGAATGGGTCTGCTCTGACAGCTTGATGCAATAGGGTGGAGGATACAGTTTTTGAAAGTTTAATTCCTGCCCTTCAGCATAGTAGTTTATAATCTAGGTCAAAGACAAACATTCTCTAGCCGTTGGTGAAGGTAGATAGAGGCATGGGGTATGAAACAAGGAAGATTTTGTTTTTCATTTCTCATCCAGGAGGGCTGGGAATGTCTTGGTACATAGTTCCCTGACTAAAGATAGCCATCATGATGGAGAAGTTCCTTGGGAAATGGATATGACTTGGGATGTTTGCTAAGTGAGATATCTGAGACCTAAACGGAAGTGGTACTGAGCAATAACTTAGTAGGACTCAAAAGTTCCAAGGCAGTTGGTAAATGACAGTTATGAATAAAGCAAGGGGCAGAAAAAAACATGTAGGGGAATGAATGAGGAACTAGGTCCAGGAGATGCTGAACCTGGATAATAAAGACGTCATATCACACACCTTGGGGTATCCATCTGAGAGCTTGCTTTCTGTTGTCAGCATGCTGGACAGCAGTAGTCAGCCCCACTGGAGCAACGAGCTCATAGCAGAACAGCTGCAGCAGCAAGTCTCTCAGCTGCAGGATCAGTTGGATGCTGAGCTGGAGGAGAAAAGAAAAGTTTTACTTGATCTGTCCAGGGAGAAAGGTAGGTTGGACCTTGAAGAGCTCTTGCACATGTGGCATCCTCTACCTCTGGTGTGGGAGAAGAGCACTTGAGGCATCATTTCTTCAATCCCCTCACTTGATCCTATTCTTTTGTGGATTGTAGGTAACTAGAATGAGAACACTAGCAATAGATCAGATCTACGATCAGGAAAGCATGACACTTACCTATCTCTCATGTATACTTTTTCCTGTATAATGTCTTTCCATTTGAGAAGATGCTAGTTTTTTTGTTTGTTTGTTTGTTTGCTTTTGTTTTTGTTTTTTTCTGAGGTGGAGTTTTGCTCTTGTTGCCCAGGCTTAAGTACAATGGCGCAATCTCAGCTCACTGCAACCTCCACCTCCCAGGTACAAGCGATTCTCCTATCTCAGCCTCCCAAGTAGCTCGGATTACAGGCATGCACCACCACGCCTGGCTATTTTTTTTCATATTTAGTAGAGATGGGATTTTACATGTTAGTCAGGCTGGTCGTGAACTTCTGACCTCAGATAATCCACCAGCCTCAGCTTCCCAAAGTGCTGGGATTACAGACGTGCGCCACTGCGCCTGGCCTGCCAGTTCTTAATTTATTATGTTTTTCAAACATTCAGTTTATTGAAAATTTTATTTTGTTTTGTTTTGTTTGTTTGTTTTTTCTGAGAGAGTCTCGCTCTGTCACCCAGGGTGGAGCACAGTGATGTGATCTTGGCTCACTGCAACCTCTGCCTCCCAGGTTTAAGAGATTCTCCTGCCTCAGCCTCCCAAGTTGCTGGGCTTACAGGTGCCCACCACTACACCCAGCTAATTTTTTGTATATTTTAGTAGAGACAAGGGTTCACTATGTTGGCCAGGCTGGTCTCAAACTGACCTCAAGTGATCCATCCCCCCCAGCCTCGCAGAGTGCTGGGATTGCAGGTGTAAGCCACTACACCTGGCTGAAAGTATTGAAAGTGAATTTCTCTGTCTTTTATCATTCTCATTATTTTAGAGGTAACTGGAAGACTTTTTTTTTTTTTTCTACCCAATTCTTGAAATTGAGAAGCAAATTACTATTCTTGGTTACCACTGCCATTTCACCCCCGTCTTAACTCTTGGATCTCAGGAGATAGGTATTTGGAACATTTTAAAATACTGTCAAAAAGACCTTCATCTTATTACTTTTTCCTAGCCTGGACCTGAATATTTAGTCTTATCAAATTTATATCTCATCAGGTTTTAGTGTATTCAAATAGGAAACTGAAGGAAAAGAAATATGAAATCAAGAAAAATAGAGGCAAGAACCACAAAAGAATAAAGTTTAGGAGCACATGCCAATTAGTATGTATGAAGTACAAGTGAAGTCTTGTAAGGACCTTCAGGGCAATCTAATTTAATCCCTTCTCTAATGCATGATGATGAAACAATCTGCTCACTGATTACCTTTCTTCTGTGAAAAACACACACACAACCTGGTGTGGTGGCTCCTGCCTGTAATCCCAGCACATTGGGAGGCCGAGGTCAGCAGATCACATGAGGCCAGGAGTTTGAGACCAGCCTAGCCAACATGGTGAAACCCCATCTCTACTAAAAACATGAAAATTAGCCATTTGTAGTTTCGCGCGCCTGTAATACCAGCTACTTGGGAGGCTGAGGCACAAGAATCGTTGCACCCTAGAGGCAGAGGTTGCAGGGAGCCAAGATCGCACCACAAAGAAAAGCTGGAGAGGTTGACTCCTGAGTGATGGAGTGAGACTGTCTAAGGAGAAAAAGAAACACACACACACATTGGAACACAGAAATGCCCATCCTCCATCCAGGCCAGGGTGGGTGTGAAGATGGGTGTCACAGAGAGCTAATGACCTAGAAGTCAGAATGGAGTGGGGGTGGAGTTGGTGAGATACTTGTTTCGATGGTGCTGTCAAAAAGTTTGGATAGCCCTAGTCAGTCAAGTGATTCCCTTCCTGTTTTGTGTTGTTATTGTTGTTCCACTTTCCACTCTGTTCTGCAGGTGTCTTTTGTTTTCGGAGCGCAGGTAGTATCACCTCAGTTTACTGAGTCAATAAGCTAGAGTCCTCCTCTGTAGAAATAATAGAGAATTGCTTCTCAAATTTATAACATTAATTAAACCTTAGTGGGAAGATTCAATTCACACTTGATCCAGCTCTGACCATGGTGATAAATAACTACAGAGTTTCAAATTTCTGGATTATTTTTTCCCCAGCCCAAAATGAGGATCTGAAGCTTGAAGTCACCAACATACTTCAGAAGCATAAACAGGAAGTAGAGCTCCTCCAAAAGGCAGCCACAATTTCCCAACCTCCTGACAGCCAATCTGAAGCAGCCACTCACCCAGCTGTGTTCCAAGAGAATACTCAGATCCAGGTAAGAGCCTCTTTAAACAAACTAGTCCACTCGGCAGAAAGATCTCTGGCAAATATCCCTAGGAAAGATGACAAGATTAGAAAACTAACTAAATAATATTTTGTCCTGACTGAGGACTTTTTTTTTAACTTTTTTTTGAGATGGAGTTTCGCTCTTGTTTCCCAGGCTGGAGTGCAACGGCACAATCTTGGCTCACTGAAGTCTTTGCCTCCCGGGTTCAAGCAATTATCCTGCCTCAGCCTCCCGGGTAGCTGGGATTACAGGTGCTTGCCACCACAGCCGGCTAATTTTTTTGTATTTTTAGTAGAGACAGGGTTTCGCCTTTTTGGCCAGGCTGGTCTCGAACTCCTGACCTCAGGTGATCCACCCAACTCAGCCTCCCAAAGTGCTGGGATTACAGGTGTGAGCCACCATGCCTGGCTTGAGGACACTTTTTGGAAAACTATGAGAAGGCTGAGAGTAGAGAACTTCATGAGCTCCACCCATTTCTTCCACTCTTTGAAGCTCATAAAATTTAGAATCTTTTTCAGATGAGGACTTGAAAAGATCTGTGGAAGAGCAAACAGTCGTTAGTGGCTGTATGATCTCCCTTCACTGCTGCTGCTGAACATGAGGACTAGGGGAAAGAGCACTTGTGAAGTAATACAGGTCCTCTTTTACATTTTGGAGTAGTTTCTGCTGCTAGTATTTTACTACTACCAACAACTGTTTTATGGAGAATCGTTATTACTTTACCTGTCATATTTGTACTCCCTTTTACCAATGCGTTTCCCTCTACAGCCAAGTGAACCCAACAACCAAGAAGAAAAGAAACTGTCCCAGGTGCTAAATGAGTTGCAAGTATCACATGCAGAGACCACACTGGAACTAGAAAAGACCAGGGACATGCTTATTCTGCAGCGCAAAATCAACGTGTGTTATCAGGTGCAAGGAAAGATGGTACAGGAAGGGGATGGATAATAGGGACGTGGGAACCACTCACAGGACTGGGAATGAAGCAAGACCTAAGTTTCCAGGGCTGATGCCAGGTGGTGTGCTATCCTGAGCAAACACAGAATGGCTATCCTTTGAAGAACTTGAGGACTCACTTGTGCCCATGGCACCTTGGCACTAGGAGTCAGTGATGGGACCAGCCCATGCCAATGGCAAGCATAAGGCTTCTGGGTTCAAATTTTGCCAGTCCTAGGAACCACCCTACCTCACTGATAGCACAACTAGTCTTGGAGGGGTCTTCAAGGAAACCAAACCTTCTTTTAGTGGGTGAACCTGCCCAGCTAAGGGTAGCAGTCTTCTTGACCTAGCCAGTGCCACATTTTTTATGCTGTTTGGTTTTAGGCCACTGAGATAGAAAAGTTCAGACATTATTTTGTTTCAGGAGGAACTGGAGGCAATGATGACAAAAGCTGACAATGATAATAGAGATCACAAAGAAAAGCTGGAGAGGTTGACTCGATTACTAGACCTCAAGAATAACCGTATCAAGCAGCTGGAAGGTATTTTAAGAAGCCATGACCTTCCAACATCTGGCAAGTCTTAGTCCTTTGTTCTCCTCACTTTGGAGCCCTTCCACAGCTAACGCCTGCGTTCCACTCTGTGTACTTGTCAAGAAGGGCGCCTCTCATCTCTTTAGCATATGACTCATCCCTCTTGTTCTTTATCCTATCATTTTTGTTGTTTTTTGTTTGTTTTTGAGATGGACTCTTGCTCTGTTGCCCAGGCTGGAGTGCAGTGGTGCGATCTTGGCTCACTGCAACCTCCGCCTTCCAGGTTCAAGTGATTCTCCTGCCTCAGCCTCCCAAGTAGCTGGGATGACAGATGTCCGCCACCACACCTGGCTAATTTTTTGTATTTTTAGTAGAGATGGGGTTTCACCATGTTGGCTAGGTTGGTCTGGAACTCCTGACCTCAGGTGATCCACCCGCCTCGGCCTCCCGAAGTGCTGGGATTACAGGCCTAAGCCACTGCTCCCGGCCCATCTTTGTTGTTTTAATACATGTTAGCAGCTTCTTTCCCTCCATCATGTTTTTCTGATTTCTCTGTGGAGTTTCAAGAGGGCCCAGCAATTGCTTCCAGGGGCTTAATTCTGTTGTGAGAATGAACGTCACTGTTGGCTCTCAGGGTGGTAGTGTAACACACAATCTCTCTCTCTCGCTCTGTCTCTCTCATTCTTTCTCTCTTGCTCCTTTCCCCTGTCCCTCTCTCCTAGTCACTGTTTCCTCAAAGCAGTTTTAGTCAGATAATAGAACTTCATCACTCATCTCCTGTTATTATTGTCAGTGATTTCTGTCTTAAAGTCTCTAAAATCGTTGTTGCAGTTTGAGGATGCCGACAGTGACAGGGCAGCTGGCTGGACACTGAATGCAAGTTTCATATTGTGGTGCCTCCTATACTTAGTGTAGTCACTGCTGACCAGAGCCTGGTCTCAGGCTTGTTTGTCAAGACGCTTGGCTTTATTTTTATACCCAGTGGTGAAAGATGTGACTCACAGAAACCAAATTAACCAGAAGCTGATATTTAAACCCAAATGTCTGTTATTTTACAATAGTGGCTATTCCATTGCTGCCATGAGAAATTTGGAACCACAGTCCAGGGCAGCCCTCTTTCAGGAAGCAAAATCAGTAAGTAGGTTTCTTAGTGAGCATGGAATAGAATAAATGGACATGGCTGGGCACAGTGGCTCACGCCTGTAATCCCAACACTTTGGGAGGACAAGGCGGGTGGATTGCCTGAGGTCAGGAGTTCGAGACCAGCCTGGCCAACATCGTGAAACCCCATCACTACTAAAAATACAAAAATTAGCTGCTGGGCGTGGTGGTGGACATCTGTCATCCCAGCTACTTGGGAGGCTGAGACAGGAGAATCACTTGAACCTGAGAGGCAGAGGTTGCAGTGAGCCGAGACTGGGCCATTGCATTCTAGCCTGGGCAACAAGAGTGAAACTCTGTCTCAAAAAGAAAAAAGAAAAAAAAGAATAAAAGCACATAAGTGTCTCTGGGCCATAATTTATCCATGTCAGGGTGAGTCTGATAAAAGGTCACTGCTCCTACCTATGTCTGAAGATTTATTTGCTTTAGCTAATAGTTCTTTGATCACTGATAAGGATAACGAGTTTTTCTATGTTCACCAGTTATTTGTATTATTCCTTTTGAGAATTGACCATTCCTATCCTTTGCCCACTTCTTAACAGTATCCTCTTCATTTATAGAAATTATTTTTATGCTGAGATTATTACTCCTGCATCATGTAATGCAAAATTTTAAGTATATTCTATTTAATTATATTAATGTTGTTAATTAAGAAAATAGTCTCCTTATTCGTGTGTGTGTGTGTGTGTGTGTCATGAAGACATTCTGATGTATCCAGAATATTTTATTCTACTGCTTTAACTCTTAAAATAGGACCTTCAGCAGCAGCAGCACACTGTGATGACTCAAATATTCCCCAATTTGAAGCAGGCTATATATCAAAGTTTGTGATTGGTTGGACTTGGGAGATAATACCCAGATTTGCTAGACTGTCTACCTATCTTTACATCCCACTGCCAATATTTCCTACCTCTTTCCAGTAAGTCTCCTTTCCCACTTTTTACTCCATTACTCTTTAACTTATAATGTACTTTTTGCCTTCTTATGTTGAAACCAAATTCTGAAAAGAATGAAAGATCTGGTGACTGACCTGGCTGGAGAAGGAGAAGCATTTCTCGGTGGTACTCAATGTAATGTCATAGACACTATGTCTTCAACTTGCTATTATCTCCATGGCCAATATACCAAACTTAGAGAAATATTCATATTTTTGTGTTTCTAGTACTTCTCTTATGGAATTACCAATTAATTCATAGGGCCACGATGTACGCCAAAACAATGTCATATATAAGACAAAATGTGCCCCCAGTGTTTTCGTAAGTTTAGCGTCTACTTTCCAATCCCTCCTTTTGTACCTTCTCCCTAAGGCTGGCATTGGATTATTTGGCTGTCAAAATTCAATGCTCCCAGATGTCATTCTGTTGCTTTTCTTTTTGAATCACGTGGTTTCTTGAAATAATCACAACTTGGACTTCCACCATGTGTTTTATATTTCTTTTGTCCACCCTCCTCTACCCTGAGAAAGAACTCCCTACTCTTTAATGGATAGGCAGTTTTCTTTCCCCTCTAGAACAGCTCAAAGATGTTGCTTATGGCACCCGACAGTTGTCATTATGTTTGGAAACACTGCCAGCCCATGGAGATGAGGATAAAGTGGATATTTCTCTGCTGCATCAGGGTGAGAATCTTTTTGAACTGCACATCCACCAGGCCTTCCTGACATCTGCCGCCCTAGCTCAAGCTGGAGATACCCAACCTACCACTTTCTGCACCTATTCCTTCTATGACTTTGAAACCCACTGTACCCCGTTATCTGTGGGGCCACAGCCCCTCTATGACTTCACCTCCCAGTATGTGATGGAGACAGATTCCCTTTTCTTACACTACCTTCAAGAGGCTTCAGCCCGGCTTGATCTACACCAGGCTGTGGCCAGTGAACACAACACTCTTGCTGCAGGATGGATTTGCTTTGACAGGGTGCTAGAGACTGTGGAGAAAGTCCATGGCTTGGCCACACTGATTGGTAAGTGCTGTTGGCTTCCTGCAGCTCCTAAGCACCAATGCAGAATTTCCCAAAGCCTACAGTTGCTTTTCTGGTGGTTTCTTATTTTCTTCCTTTGTCTTTGTTCTTGATCCTTGCCACACCATCTGTATTCTCCCTGCTCTCATACTTTCTGCTGCCCAGGAGCTGGTGGAGAAGAGTTCGGGGTTCTAGAGTACTGGATGAGGCTGCGTTTCCCCATAAAACCCAGCCTACAGGCATGCAATAAACGAAAGAAAGCCCAGGTCTACCTGTCAACCAATGTGCTTGGAGGCCGGAAGGCCCAGGAAGATGAGGTGAGAAAAAGGATGTGTTGAGGCATCTCAGAGGAGCCTCAGCCAAACAGCTCATGAAAACAGTTCAGTCTTCCACTCTCAATAAGTATTTGTTGAATGTGAATGAAAGAGAAAACTGTCACACCACAACTAGTCTGGATTATTCCCTTGGTCAGGCTTGAGTCTGAAATGGAAGTATGCCTTTGGAGCTAGCTACATCCTTCATCCTTGCTGTGAACAGAATAGTTTCTCTGTGCTGTTCTCTAAGTTAAGTCATGAGTGCTAGTATCTCCCTCAAATAACTGCCAGAGCCAGTTTGCAGGCAGGTGAAGATCATTAGGTTTCTTCCTCATCCAGTTGGGATAGCTGTTCTCTAGATCATAGCTCTTCCTCACCACAGATCCTAGGCTTCACATACAACACTCTCAAGCTGCCCTTTTCCTCACATGACCAACATCTTTCCAGTTCAGATTGGAGTCTTGGGAACCTCAGAACGAGCTGCAGATTGAAATCACCAAGTGCTGTGGCCTCCGGAGTCGATGGCTGGGAACTCAACCCAGTCCATATGCTGTGTACCGCTTCTTCACCTTTTCTGACCATGACACTGCCATCATTCCAGCTAGTAACAACCCCTACTTTAGAGACCAGGCTCGATTCCCGGTGCTTGTGACCTCTGACCTGGACCAATATCTGAGACGGGAGGCCCTGTCTATACATGTTTTTGATGATGAAGACTTAGAGCCTGGCTCATATCTTGGCCGAGCCCAAGTGCCTTTACTGCCTCTTGCAAAAAATGAATCTATCAAAGGTGGGAGTTCGAGGTTATTGCATCTTCACGCCCTCTTCCCAGTGTTGTCTCCCTGTCCTGATTCTACTTTTCTTTGATTACTTGCTTGAAACAGTCTCTCTTAAAACCTGAAGAGAAAGGATTTAGAATATTGTCAAGAGCAACAGGGCAGAAGACTTAGAGCCTCACTACTTGTATGGAAACACTGGCTTCTTCTGCTTCTTTTCAGTCACAAAGACAACATTCCGGAGTGGGTAGAGCCAGCAAGCTGAATTCTATACCTCTGTGTCTGAATAAACTTTTTTTTTTTTTCCGAGATGGAGTTTCACACTTGTTGTCCAGGCGAGTAGCTGGGATTACAGGCATGCGCCACCACACCTGGCTAATTTTTGTATTTTTAGTAGAGACGGGATTTCTCCATGTTGGTCAGGCTGGTCTTCAACTCCCGACCTCAGGTGATCCGCCTACCTCAGCCTGCCGAAGTACTGGGATTATAGGCATGAGCCACTGTGCCTGGCTGAACAAACTTTTTCAAGCTCTGTAATGCTGTCTAGTATCTGTCTTTACTTAAGGCCTGTTGTTTCTTAGTGTATAACTAGATAAATACGTGATTGTAAACTGAGACCTTAACACTCCCCCATCATTCTCTCACTTCTTTTAAACACTGGACACAAGTTAGAGAGATTTCCACACCAGGCCATGTCAAAGGCAAATGTCTTGGATTTTTTTTTTCTCCCAGTGTGGAGCTGAGCTCCATACTGTCTTTCCTAACTTTTATACCTAGGATTGTGGGGGCGTACCAAGAGGGGTCGACTCTTTGACTACGGTCCTGGGAGGGTGAGGCGGGGGTATCCATGTTCTCCTTAGGAAGTGGGAGTAGCTGCAGCCAGAAACAACCATATTTAACAAGGTTCTGGATGCTCCAGGAAATGTGTGCAGCTCTCTCCTCAATACAACTGCTTAAAAAAAGGCTGACACTTCTGGACGCAACTGCTTTGCCAAACAGAGGAAGCAGTATAAGCCATCTGTTAATCAGTGTTACAAATCAGACGTCTGGCATTTCGAAAAAGCCATTTTGCTTAAGTTTTCTTGGGACCACTTGAGGGTAGAGATGACAGTTTTCTTGGAACAACAAAGGCACAGTAAGCATTTGATAATAGTAATAATAATGCAATCTTGTTTATTGGCTGGATGACTGATGACAAGCAAGCTGTACTCCTTTTCATACACCTTTCACTATCTCTCCCTGCATCCTAGAGATAACCCATCTTCCCTGGTTAATATTCTAACTGCTCTGCTATTTGATTTTACTTCTGAGTGTATCATCATCGTAATTATTTGATGGATGTTAATTAATTGCTGATAAAATATGTTGAAATTAAAAATAGGAAGGAAATAGATAAGATGCTGACAAATGATCACTTGTTTATTTCATGTGATCAAGTCTTATTAATATCTGTTTGTCTCTCAGGTGATTTTAACCTCACTGACCCTGCAGAGAAACCCAACGGGTCTATTCAAGTGCAACTGGATTGGAAGTTTCCCTACATACCCCCTGAGAGTTTCCTGAAACCAGAAGCTCAGACTAAGGGGAAGGATACCAAGGACAGTTCAAAGATCTCATCTGAAGAGGAAAAGGCTTCATTTCCTTCCCAGGTAACTCTCCAGGACTCCACAGGTGGCAGATCTCTGCCAATCCGATGGAGCAGATTTGAAGGAGACAGTATTATAGTTGGAGTAGGTGCTCATGCCTGTAATCTCAGCACTTTGGGAGGCCATAGCAGGCAAATCACCTGAGGTTGGGAGTTCAAGACCAGCCTGACCAACAGGGTGAAACCCTGTCTTTTCTAAAAATACAAAAAATTAGCTGGGCATGGTGGGGCATGCCTGTAATCCCAGGTACTCAGGAGGCTGAGGCAAGAGAATCACTTGAACACAGGAGGTGGAAGTTACAGTGAGCCGAGATCACGCCATTGCACTCCGGCCTGGGCAATAAGAGTGAAACTCTGTCTCAAAAAATAAAAAGAAATTCCCTGTGTGAATGTCATGTGTCCTGTGAACTTAATATATATCTCTCATAATGCCGTGAGACTACTGATGGAGCGAAAGCCTGGGTTTTATTGTGGAAAGAGAGAGAGAGAGCATTTCTCAACTCCGTGAGGAAAGAAATGAAGTCTAATGCTAGTTCCTAAATCCCTTTCTTGTGTTTCTAGGTTGTTAAACTACTATCTTGTAACGCTGTCTCTGATCTTTCTATTCAGGACCAGATGGTACCTCCTGGGGTTCCCGTTGAAGCTGGTCAGTATCAAGCAAGGAGAAAATCTCCTCATGGGGGAGAAAGAAAGGAAAAGGAGCACCAGGTTGTGAGCTACTCAAGAAGAAAACATGGCAAAAGAATAGGCGTTCAAGGGAAGAATAGAATGGAGTATCTTAGCCTTAACGTCTTAAATGGAAATACACCAGAGGTAAGACCTTAAAAACTCTGAAGCGCTAAATTGTGGGGTGTAGTGTCCCCAGATGTATTATTCTCAGAGGTAGAAGCAGAAGCAGACGCACAAGATAAGCAATAATCGGCCGGGCATGGTGGCTCCGGCCTGTAATCCCAGCACTTTGGGAGGCCGAGACGGGTGGATCACCTGAGGTCAGGAGCTTGAGACCAGCTTGACCAACATGGTGAAACCCTGTTTCTACTAAAAATACAAAAATTAGCCGGGCGTGGTGGTGCATACCTGTAATCCCAGCTACTCAGGAGGCTGAGGAAGGAGAATCACTCGAACCTGGAAGGTGGAAGTTGTGGTGAGCTAAGATCACGCCATTGCATTCCAGCCTGGGCAACAAGTGCGAAACTCCATCTCAAAAGAAACTCGCTCTGTTGCCCAGGCCAGAGTGCAATGGCACGATCTCGGCTCACTGCAGCCTCCTCCTCCCAGGTTCAAGCAATTCTGTTGCCTCAGCCTCCCAAGTAGCTGGGATTACAGGCACCTGCTACCATACCTGGCTAATTTTTGTATTTTTAGTAGAGATGAGGTTTCACCATGTTGACCAGGCTGGTCTCCTGACCTCAGGTGATCTGCCTGCCTCGGCCTCCCAAAGTGCTGTGATTATAGGCGTGAGCCACCATGCCCGGCCAACAAGTATTAACTTTTAAAAATTAAAAAGAGCTAGTATTGTCTGGACATGGTGACTCATGCCTGTTATCCTAGCACTTTGGGAGGCTGAGGCATGCCAATCATGTGAGGTCAGGAGTTCGAGACCAGCCTGGTCAACATGGTGAAACCCCATCTCTACTAAAAATAGAAAAATTAGTCAGGTGTGGTGACGAGCTCCTGTAATCCCAGCTACTCGGGAGGCTGAGGCAGGAGAATCGCTTGAACCCAGAAGGCGGAGGTTGCAGTGAGCCAAGATGATATCACTGCACTCTGGCCTGAGTGACAGAGGGAAACTCTGTCTCAAAATAATAATAATAATAATAATAATAATTTAAAAAAATAAAAAGAGCTAGTATTTAAAAAGAAGGCAGGAAGGAAGGAATGAAGAAAGAAAACCAAACCAAGATATTACCAGCTATGTAATATTGTTCTTCTTATTCTGAAGCAGGTGAATTACACTGAGTGGAAGTTCTCAGAGGCTTACAGCTCCATAGGTGATGGCTTTAAAAATGAGCCAGAGGAAGAGGAAATGACATTATCCCATTCAGCACTGAAACAGAAGGAACCTCTACATCCTGTAAATGGTATTGTATTTTAAAATCTATTTTTTTCCCCAGCACTTTGGGAGGCCGAAGTGGGTGGATCACAAGGTCAGGCATTCAAGAGCAGCCCAGCCAACATGGTGAAACCCGTCTCTACTAAAAATACAAAAATTAGCTGGGTGTGGTGGCACGTGCCTGTAATCCTAGCTACTCAGGAGGCTGAGGCAGGAGAATTGCTTGAACCCAGGAGGAGGAGGTTGCAGTGAACTGAGGTTGCACCACTGTGCTCCTCCAGCCTGGGCGACAGAGCAAGACTCCATCTCAAAAAAAAGAAAAAAAAGCAATTTTTTTCTGTTTAATCATTGAATTGTTTTGCC
This sequence comes from Macaca mulatta, assembly GCF_049350105.2. Lineage (NCBI taxonomy): Eukaryota > Metazoa > Chordata > Mammalia > Primates > Cercopithecidae > Macaca > Macaca mulatta. The sequence continues at coordinate 94,188,235 of NC_133412.1, forward strand.
AAGCTAGTTATTTACTTTTCCCCTTCATCTTAGAATGCTAAATTTTTCATGGAAAATTAGTATGTAAGACTCTAGGCCCAGTTTTGTGTTATAAGTGTGATGGTTAGGTTAGCCAAGGCTGGAATTCTTAAAGAAGTAACTTACCCAGTATTTATAAAATGTTATTTTGCCCCAGGGTTTTTTTTTGTTTGTTTTGTTTTTGAGATGGAGTCTCATTCTGTCTCCTAGACTGAGTGCAATGGCATGATCTCAGCTCACTGCAACCTCTGCCTCTCGGGTTCAAGCGATTCTCCTGCCTCAGCCTCCCGAGTAGCTGGGATTATAGGTATGCACCACCACACCCTGCTAATTTTGTATTTTTAGTAGAGATGGGGTTACTCCATGTTGGTCAGGCTAGTCTCGAACTCCTGACCTTAGGTGATCCGCCCACCTCGGCCTCCCAAAGTGCTGGGATTACAGGTGTGAGCCACCGCACCCAACCTAGTTTTGATTTTCTCATTAAAACTGTTTGTTGGCTAGGCGCAGTGGCTCACACCTGTAATCCCAGCACTTTGAGAGGAGTAGACGGGTAGATCACCTGAGGTCGGGAGTTTGAGACTAGCTTGGCCAACATGATGAAACCCCATCTCTACTAAAAATACAAAAAATTAGCTGGGTGTGGTAGCATCTGCCTGTAATCCCAGCTACTGGGGAGGCTAAGGCAGGACAATTGCTTAAACCCAGGAGGCAGAGGTTGCAGTGAGCTGAGATTACACCACTACAGTCCAGCCTGGGCAACAGAGCAAGACTCTGTCTCAATATAAAAAACAAAAAACAAGTCAGTGTTTGTCTTGATTATTGAGTTTTTGGCACCCCTTCAAATTTTATGCCTAAGGTCCGTGCCTCAAATGCCATCCTCTAGTTCTGACAGTGGTCAGAATAGTGGTTACTCCTAGGAGAAGGGGAAGATGGTTATCAGGAAAGGACACGCTTTGGGCATCTGGAGTGCTACCAACGTTCTATTTCTTGGCTGAGTTGTGATAGAGATGTTCATTTTACAACAATTTAATAAGCTGAACATTTATATTTCATAGGTTTTTCTATGTGCTTGAAAAATGTAATAATGAGAGGAAAAATATAAAGGCAGATATGAAAATATTGTGAAAAGGGAGTCTTTACTACTTAAAAAAAGCTTTTTTTCTAAATCTCTAGAAGTATTTTATGTATATAATATATATGTGTGTGTGTATATATATATAAAATTATTATTATTTTTTTAGATGAAGTCTCTCTCTGTTGCTCAGGCTGGAGTGCAGTGGCACAATCTCAGCTCACTGCAATCTCTGCCTCCCAGGTTCGAGTGAGTCTCCTGCCTCAGCCTCCAGAGTAGCTGGGACTACAGGTGTGCCCCAGCATGCCCGGCTAATATTTGTATTTTTAGTAGAGACTAGGTTTCATCATGTTGTCCAGGCTGGTCTCAAATTCCTGGCCTCAAGTGATCCACCCGCCTCAGCCTCCCAAAGTGCTGGGATTACAGGTGTGAGCCACCACACCTGGCCTAAAAGTATAATTTTTTTTTTTTTTTTTTTTGAGATGGAGTCTGGCTCAGTCACCCAGGCTGGAGTGCAGTGGCGCGATCTCGGCTCACTGCAAGCTCCACCTCCCGGGTTCATGCCATTCTCCTGCCTCAGCCTCCCGAGTAGCTGGGACTACAGGCGCCCGCCGCCATGCCCAGCTAATTTTTTTGCATTTTTAGTAGAGACGGGGTTTCACTGTGTTAGCCAGGATGGTCTCGATCTCCTGACCTCATGATCCGCCCACCTCGGCCTCCCAAAGTGCTGGGATTACAGGCGTGAGCCACTGCGCCCAGCCTAAAAGTATAATTTTTAAGCTTTTGAATGTATTTGGCATAACTTAAATGGGAAGAGCTAAAAGCATAATTTTTATGCTTTTGAATGTATTCGGAATAACTTCTTAAATGGGAAGAGCATAAATGATTTTTCTCATGAGAAGGATAATTTTTCTATTGATTGCATAATCCCATTTTTCCATCAAAATTTACTCAGTGTAACGAAGGTTAACAAGAATAACCAAGCCCAAAGTTTCCCAGAGCCAAATTTACATGACTGGCAAGAAATCCTGGTTATAAGAGAACAATTCCATTCTTATGATTTGCAGACAGACCAGAAGGTAATCTAAACCTCATGTACTATATGGTCATCTATTTATAGTCATAAATAATAAAAGAAGACTATTTCTGTGGAAGCCTAATTGTTAGTTATTGTTTTAATATCGCTGTTCTCCATGAATTTCAAAAGATCAGGACTGGCCAGGTGCGGTGGCTTACACCTGTAATCCCAGCAGTTTGGGAGGCAGAGACGGGCAGATCACCTGAGGTCAGGAGTTTGAGACTAGCCTGGCCAACGTGGTGAAACCCTGCCTCTACTAAAAATGCAAAAATTAGCCAGGTGTGGTGGCAGGTGCTGGTAACCCCATCTACCTGGGAAGCTGAGGCAGGAGAATCGCTTGAACCTGGGAGGCAGAAGTTGCAGTGAGCCGAGACCATGCCATGTACTCCAGCCTGGGCAACAAGAGCAATACTCCATCTCAAAAAAAAAAAAAAAAAAAAAAAAAAAAAAAAAATCAAAACCACTAGTTAGTACTCGCAAGAAGCTAAAATCTGCCTGGTTTCAGACGTCTGAGTGGAGCTATCAGAGGCAGGATGCTGTAGTTGTTGAAAAAGAAGCTTATTAATATTTTAGACAAAGATCTAAGGGTATTAGTTAAAGGCCATCAAGAAATGAAAAGGGCCTGATTTTGAGGCCATTTCCACATATGTAGACAAAGCCTTGTGTCCTTTAGCAGCCTTTCCTTTTGCTGCCCCTCAGACCTTTTCCCTTTGAGACCTCAGTGAAACGGACAACCCAAGATTTTGAAATTTTACAGAAGAGGCACAGCTTGCTGTCCAGTTATCTAATGCTGTGTAACAATCTACTCCAAAACTTAGTGACTTAAAAAAACAATGATCATTTCTTTGGCTCACTACTCTGCATGTTAGGTAGGTCTCATGAAGAAGGCTCATTTCTCCTCTCTCAATGTGGCATGAGATGGGGTAGCTCAGCTAGGGGGCTGATGGGTTTAACTTGCAAGATGGCTCACCCTACTCGCTGATCAGGTGCTCCTGGCTGTCAGCAGTTGCTTGGGCTTCCTCACAGGTTGGTAGCTGAGTTCCAAGAGAGCCAGGTGCAAGTCCATGGCATTTTTGTGTTCTGGCCTTAGAAGTCACATAGCATCACTCCTACCATACTCTTTCAGTTGAGACAGTCCAAAAGATCCACCTTAGTTGAAGGGGAGGGGACAAAGACCCCAGCACTCAATAGGAGCAGTGTTAAGGTCAGTTGCATTGTGAGGAGAGCATGTGGGATGGGAGAGATCATTTGAGGCTATCTTTTTTTTTTTTTGAGACAGAGTCTCTTGTCGCCCAGGCTGGAGTGCAGTGGCCTCGATCTCGGCTCACTGCAACCTCTGCCTCCTGGATTCAAGCAACTCTCCTGCCTCAGCCTCCTGAGTAGCTAGGACCACAGGAGTGCGCCACCAAGCCAGGCTAATTTTGCATTTTTAGTAGAGATGGGGCTTCGCCATGTTGGCCAGGCTGGTCTAAAACTCCTGACCTCAGGTGATCACCTGCCTCGGCCTCCCGAAGTGCTGGGATTACAGGTGTGAGCCACCGCGCCCGGCCAGAGAGGCCATCTTTGGAAAATACAATCTGCCCCACCCATTTGTACTGCTTTACCTCAAGCTTGGCCATTTTCTTCAACCCCCACAAAAGGACTTCCTTCTTCCTCCTTTACTCTCACCCTTCCTTCCTGCCTTCCTTCCTTTCTGTTTTTCCTTCTTTCCCTTTCTTTTTTTGAGAAGTGAATCCTGTATGTTTAGCAAGCTTCTGAATAAGTGTACCTTTGAAAAAGAGGGTTTGATTCTTAGTAAGTGAAGACAAAATCTAGACACTTGGAACTAGTGACCAGACAGTGGATTGGAGATGTGTGTGCTGGGTCTTTTCTTGGGCTAGAGTGCTTTGAAACAGTTCTATAACTGCAACCTCTTCTCTAGCAGATAAAGAATCCTCTGAACAAGGTTCAGAAGTCAGTGAAGCACAAACTACAGATAGTGATGACGTCATAGTGCCACCCATGTCTCAGAAATATAAGGCAGTAAGTACACTGGTGTAATCATTGCATATGAGATAAGACTATAAATAATGACAGTGACCAGGCATGGTGGCTCATGCCTGTAATCCCAGCACCTTGGGAGGCCGAGGTGGGCAGATCACCTAAGGTCGGGAGTTCGAGACCAGCTTGACCAACATGGAGAAACCTCATCTCTACTAGAAATACAAAAAAAATTAGCCAGGTGTGGTGGCGCATCCCTGTAATCCCAGCTACTCAGGAGGCTGAGGCAGGAGAATCGCTTGAACCCGAGAGGCAGAGGTTGCAGTGAGCTGAGATCGCGCCATTGCACTCCAGCCTAGGCAACAAGAGCAAAACTCTGTCTCCAAAAAAAAAAAAAAAAAAAAAAGCAATAATGACAGTGTGCTTAGTGGCCACACAAGTAAGGGTCAAAAGGTCAATCCAGTTTTAATGAAGCTGATGGAAAATGCAAATTGTTTAGTTAAATTTATGTTTCATGTGAATGAAGGTCGGCTGGTACAGTCAGATAAATGGATCATTTTCTTGAGATAGTGTAAATGATGACTTGCATCAATACTCTCCTATCTGGATCCTTTGCCTGTTCTTACTCCCATATCCTCCATTGTGTCCTGTAATTCATGCCCAGCCTGAATGGTACCCCTGTCTTTAAGTCCATCTAAGGAGAACAGGTTTGCTTTGGGAGATGGAGTCTGGAAGAGAGGACGGGATTCTTCATGGGAGGGCTCATGGAGATCTTTCCATTTCTGCTGTTTTTTACTCAACCCGTAATTATCTGTTAAACAGTTCAGCCTCAAAGCTCTTTCAGAACTAATTTAAGAGACACACATATATTAATAAATATCCAGATATATTCAATAATCATTGTGTTCTAACCTTGTGGGTTACAAATGGGTAGAAAACAATTAGTCTTAAGTCACTGCTGCCTGGCACATTTGTAGGTTCTCAATATTTGTTGAGTGAGTGACTAAATAAAAGATTCAGAGCAAATTGATGATTATGAACTTCATTAGAAACATTAAATAAGAATGTAGGATGACCTAAAACCAAGGAGATAGATTATGTAATATAAAGTTTGTTGTAAGAAATCAGAAAAGGGAATTTATGGTTGCTTTTGTAGAGGTTGGAAAACTCTTCCTTGAAAGCTGGAATTTGTGCTGAAGATTTGCAGGAAAATGAAGGATATTGGAGTGAGGAGAAACAACTCAAAGTCAGTAGACTTAAACATTGACTATAACACATAGTTCAATTTCAGCCAAGGTGTGGTGGTTCACACCTGTAATCCCAGCACTTTGGGAGACTGAGGCAGGCGGATTGCTTAAGGCCGGGAATTCAAGACAAGCCTGAGCAACATAGCAAGACAACTGTCTCTACATAAAATTTAAAAACTAGCTAGGCGCGGTGGCTCACATCTGTAGTCCTAAGTATTTGGGAGGCTGAGGTGAGAGGATTCTTTGAGCCTGAGAGTTTGAGGCTGTGGTGAGCCATGATCTTGCCACTGCACTGTAGCCTAGGTGACAGAGAGATACCCCGTCTCAAAAACAACAGCAACAGCAAAACCAGTTGCGTTTCTCTTTGTCTGAACTTTTATCTATCATATATTTTTTAGATATTATGTAGTTAATATACTGAGAAGTGTTTGTAATACAGGTAGGAGCCACAGAATGTCGGAATTAGATAAAAGAAGACTAAACGATGTGTACAGGATTATTGAGTTAGTGAAAGAGCTGAAACTCCAGTTGAGGTTTTTAAACTGTGCCACCTCTTAAGTAACCAAAAAAGCAGCCAGCTGATCAGCAAACTGATCTTGAACTGTAACAAGCCAGCCAGATTCCATTTTAAAAAGTACCTAAATTGAAGACTCCTAAATAAGATATCCTTTTAGGAAACTTCTTTGTGTGCCCCAAAGTGTTACTTGAGAAATTAAATATGCAAAAGGAACCTACTTAAGCAAAAAATCAGTGTTATTATCAAGTTAAACTTATAACATGGGCACATATATATTAAATTATTGTTGTATTCCAAAATGTCTAGGCATGAAAGATAGAGGGGGTTGAAAGCTCAGAGTCAATACTTGAGTTCTGTCACTCCTCTGCCTGGGGTCAGCCGGGATGAATGGAGATGAAGTACAGTGTAATGTTTTAGAGCATAGAAATTTGGCTGAGACAGTGATTTAGGTCCCAGCTCTGCTACTTACTAGTCATACAGCTTTGGGAGAGTTATTTAACCTCTATTAGGCCTGTCTCCTTATCTGTAAAATGTAAGTAGTAATATACCCATCTGATGGTGATGTGGCAAGATTAAAATAAGGGTTTAATACAGTGCCTCAGACAAATTAAGTCCCAAATGATAGTGATGATGAGTGTGATGATAATAGTAGTCTCGTTTCTCTGACCTATTGGAGTTCTCAATGTTAAGCATTTTTTTTTTTTTTTTTTTTTTGAGATGGAGGCCTGTTCTGTCGTGTAGGCTGGAGTGCGCGCAGTGGCACAATCTCGGCTCACTGCAACCTCTGCCTCCCAGGTTCAAGAGATTCTCCTGCCTCAGGCTTCCGAGTAGCTGGGACCACAGGTGTGCATCACCACAACCAGCTAATTTTTGTGTTTTTAGTAGAGACGGAGTTTCACCATGTTGTCCAGGCTGGTCTCAAACTCCCAACCTCAGGTGATCCACCCATCTCCGCCTCCCAAAGTGCTGGGATTTACAGGTATAAGCCACTGTGCCTGGTCTAAGTTAAACTTTTTTTTTTTTTTTTAAGACAGAGTCTCGCTCTGTCACCCAGGTTGGAGTGCAGTGGCACTATCTTGGCTCACTGTAACCTCCGCTTCCCGGGTTCAAGTGACTCTCCTGCCTCAGCTTCTCAAGTAGCTGGGACTACAGACACATGCTGTCACCTCCAGCTAATTTTTTTGTTTGTTTGTTTTGAGACCTCGCTCTGTTGCCCAGGCTGGAGTGCAGTGGTGGGATCTCCACTCACTGCAAGCTCCGCCTCCCAGGTTCACGCCATTCTCCTGTCTCACCCTCTGAGTAGCTGGGACTACAGGCATGTGCCACCACGCCTGGCTAATTTTTTGTATTTTTAGTAGAGACGGGGTTTCACCGTGTTAGCCAGGATGGTCTCAATCTCCTGACCTCGTGATCTGCACGCCTCGGCCTCCCAAAGTGCTGGGATTACAGGCGTGAGCCACCACACCAGGCCTCCCTCTTCTTAACAGTTACTAACGCCGGGCGCGGTGGCTCACGCCTGTAATTCCAGCACTTTGGGAGGCCGAGGTGGGCGGATCACGAGGTCAGGAGATCAAGACCATCCTGGCGAACACGGTGAAAACCCATCTCTACTAAAAATACAAAAAAATTAGCCGGGCGTGGTGGCGGGCGCCTGTAGTCCCAGCTACTCGGGAGGCTGAGGCAGGAGAATGGCGTGAACCCGGGAGGCGGAGCTTGCAGTGAGCCAAGATTGCGCCACTGCACTCCAGCTTGGGCGACTGAGCGAGACTCTGTCTCAAAAAAATCCAAAAACAAACAAACAAACAAAAAAACAGTTACTAACTAAGAGGGAGCAATCATTTTCATTTGCTCTACGGCCTTAGATTACTGTTTCTTTAGCAATAGTGAATATCGAAATTTTTTCTCTTATGGTGTTAATTTCAGGTGTCAGAGATTTCCTGACCCTTATGTATGCCGGGTAGTACGTTTTAGCAGCCCTGCCCCTGAGCCAAATTAGATAGCACATCTGAAGCTAATAAGCCAAAGGGTGTTACCTGGCACTAATCCTTGAGGGTTTCTGCCAGCAAGTTCAAATGAGTTGATACATATTTCAATGGTTAATATTACTAATTGCATGCTTTTTTTTGCTGTTCAGTCCCAATAAAATTACATAATGGAATTAGCTCATGTAAAGAAAGGATTCTGAATCCAACAAAAAATATTAGATTGAACCACATATTGTCATACTCATAGATAAAAAATAGTTGACAATTGTCAGTTCTGTATAGTCCAACCTAATATGAATGAATGAAACATCTGTGTATACTTGGATCAAATTTTAATCTTATTCATCCTCCCATTTCGCCATTGTTACCAGAATAAACTTGATGTAGTCTGCATGAATATGGACTTCTGATTATTGTCCCAGGATTATTAGCAAGTTTAAAAAATTTGCTGGGCGTGGGGGCTCATGCCTGTAATCCCATCACTTTGGGAGGCCGAGGTGGGCGGATCACCTGAGGTCAGGAGTTTGAGACAAGCCTGGCCAACATGGAGAAATCCTGTGTACAGAAATACAAAAATTAGCTGGGCATGATGGCGGGTGCCTGTAATCCCAGCTACTCCGGAGGCTGAGGCAGGAGAATCGCTTGAGCCCAGGAGGTGGAGTTTGCAGTGAGCCAAGATCGCATCACTGCACTCCAGCCTGGGCAAAAGAGCAAGACTCCATCTCAAAAAATTTGTTTTTTTTCTTTAACTAGCCAGGCGCAGTGGCTCACACCTGTAATCCTAGCACTTTGGGAGGCTGAGGCGGGTGGATCACTGGAGGTCAGGGGTTTGAGAACAGCCTGGCCAACATGGTGAAACCCGGTCTCTACTAAAAATATAAAAATATTAGTCGGATGTGGTGGCACATGCTGGTAACCCCAACTACTCAGGAGGCTGAGGCATGAGAATCACTTGAACTCAGGGGGTGAAGGTTGCCGTGAGCCGAGATCATGCCACTGCACTCCAGCCTGGGTGACAGACTAAGACTCTGTCTTAAAAAAAAAAAAATTTAAACTGGACTACACAAGTAAGGTTTAGAATACATTTTTTTTTGTTCCAGGATTTTTAGTGAATTCAAAAATTTTAAATTAAACAACTCAAGATGGTGAAATACTTTTTTTTTTTTGCAAAATACTAGAATATTACAAATAAAGCTGAATCACTTAGATTGACCATTATCCTTAATCCCCTGCTGTCTTTGCACCCCATTCCCCCAAGAAAACCATTGTTGTGAATTTTGGGGTATATTTTTTCAGGGCTTAAAAAATAACTTTAACTTTGATACTGTTTTGTATTTGCCTCTTTTTCCTTCAAATAAATGACACAAAACTACACATATTCTTTTTTAAAACCTTATTTTGAAATAATTTTAAGGCCAGGCATGGTGGCTCATACCTGTAATCCCAGCACTTTGGGAGACTGAGGTGGGCAGATCATGAGGTCAGGAGATCAAGTTCATCCTGGCCAACATGGTGAAACCCCATCTCGACTGAAAATACAAAAATTGACGGCCGGGCGCGGTGGCTCAAGCCTGTAATCCCAGCACTTTGGGAGGCCGAGACGGGCGGATCACGAGGTCAGGAGATCGAGACCATCCTGGCTAACACGGTGAAACCCCGTCTCTACTAAAAAATACAAAAATCTAGCCGGGCGAGGTGGCGGGCGCCTGTAGTCCCAGCTGCTCGGGAGGCTGAGGCAGGAGAATGGCGTAAACCCGGGAGGCGGAGCTTGCAGTGAGCTGAGATCCGGCCACTGCAGTCCAGCCTGGGCAACAGAGCAAGACTCTGTCTCAAAAAAAAAAAAAAAAAAAAAGAAAATACAAAAATTAGCTGGGCGTGGTGGCGCGTGCTTGTAATCCCGGCTGCTGGAAAGGCTGAGAAAGGAAGATCGTTTGAACCAGGGAGTCAGAGGTTGCAGTGAGCCGAGATGGCGCCACTGCACTCCAGTCTGGCGACAGAGCGAAACTCAGTCTCAAAAAGAAAAAAAAGAAAAATAATTTTAGATGTACAGGAAGGTGCTGTGTAATTTGTATTTAGTTTTACTCTTTTTTTTTTTCTTTTTTGGTAACGTTATGAAACATGTATTTTTCAATCAGTAGTGTTTTGGGGTTCCATCCACGTCGATATATTTAGCTTTTTATACTTCTTTCTTCTTAACTGCTGATCGGTAGTGCATTAAAATAATACATGACCTTTCGTTTAGACAGAACTCTAATGGGTAATGATTGAGATTTCATACTGTGTGCCAAGTGGTTGCTATTCATGACTCTCTCGGGCTTCACAGCAGCCTTATGAGTTATTCTTTCCTTCAAGTAATTATGAAGCGCCTGTTTTAATAACTGCCAGGCTCTGTGGGCACAAAATGGTGGATAAGACAGACTTGGTCTCCTCTCTCTTGAATCTCACATACTACTGAGGGAAAACATGTACATCAGTGAGCAAATAAGTAAAGCAGATAGCTCTGAGATTCTAAGTATTATGACGGAAATAAAAAAGGCGATATAATAGCAATGGGGGGCTTGAACTAGGATAGGTGTTAAGGAAAGATTTCTCTGAGGAGGGGACGTTTGAACTGAAATCTGAAGAATGAGAAGGGAAGAGCTACCCATGTACTGGGTAGACTGTACTCCATCTCAGGCAAAGGAATTGGTAAGTGTAAAGGCCCTGAGGTAGGAAAGAGTTTGATTTATCTGAGGTGTGGAAAATCAAAAGAAAATTACAGTTTCTCTTGCTCACATATATATTATTATCCCCCCACCCCCTTTCAAAGGAGGACAGTGAAGTCGAGGGAGAAGGGCTTGCTCAAGGTAACATTTAATACAGTTTTACTGAGTGTATACTGTGCGCCAGGCACTAGATACTCCGCATAGATTTTCATGGAGACGGGCTCAGTGGCTCACGCCTGTAATCCCAACACTTTGGGAGGCCGAGGTGGGTGGATCACTTGAGGTCAGGAGTTTGAGACCAACCTGGGCAACATGGCGAAACCCCATTTCTACTGAAAATACAAAAATTAGCCGGCCATGGTGGCACATGCTGTAGTCCAAGCTCAGGAAGCTGGGGAAGGAGAATCGCTTGAACCAGGGAGGCAGAGGTTGCAGTGAGCCAAGACTGCGCCACTGCACTCCAGCCTGGATGACAGTGCTAGACTCCATCTCTAAGTAAATAAATAAATACAGATTCCCAGGAGCAACTCTAGACAGTCTGATGTAACACAGAGGCTTTTATACATTTTTTATAGCAATCACTATGAGAAATACATTTCTTCAGTATCCAATATACTCATAAAAAAACAAAGTTTCGGGCCGGGCGCGGTGGCTCAAGCCTGTAATCCCAGCACTTTGGGAGGCCAAGACGGGCGGATCACGAGGTCAGGAGATCGAGACCATCCTGGCTAACACGGTGAAACCCCGTCTCTACTAAAAAAATACAAAAAACTAGCCGGGCGAGGTGGCGGGCGCCTGTAGTCCCAGCTACTCGGGAGGCTGAGGCAGGAGAATGGCGTAAACCTGGGAGGCGGAGCTTGCAGTGAGCTGAGATTCGGCCACTGCACTCCAGCCTGGGCGACAGAGTGAGACTCCGTCTCAAAAAAAAAAAAAAACAAAAAAAACAAAAAAAACAAAGTTTCAAGAAACCAGGCTTACTATTAACATTTGCCATGCGTTCTCCTGTTCCACTATATACTGGCTAATCCTGTCTATCCTTACCTATTGTTTCTTTTTAAAAAAGCTAGTGAAACCCTCTAATCTGACCCATCAAAGTGTCAAAAAATTCAGATTTTTGAAAACACTGTATAGTCAATGGTTTTCTTAATGTGTGGGAGAATTGGATGTTGTAGAAGGGTTATTAAGAGGAAAACGTCAAATATGGTTTTTTTTTTTTTTTTTGAGACCCAGTCGCACGCTGTTGCCCAGTCTGGAGTGCAGTGGCACTGCAACCTCCGCCTCCTAGGTTCAAGCGATTCTCATATGTCAGCCTCCCGAGTAGCTAGGACTACAGGCATGAGCCACCATGCCTGGCTGATTTTTGTATTTTTAGTGGAGATGGGGTTTCACCATGTTGGCCAGGCTGGTTTCGAACTCCTGACCTCAGGTGATTTTTCCGCCTCAGCTTCCTAAAGTGCTGGTATTACAGGTGTGAGCTACTGCGCCCCGCTAAATATCTTCATTTTAAAGAAGCACCCCAGATGATTCTGATGCAGAATCATTGAGAGATCTTGCCTGCTGAATTTCTCAGGGGCAGCTACAGGAGCTCCACCAGCTTTCTAAAAGAAGAAAAGACGGGGTAAGAGCAGGTCTTTGGAGAAATAAGGGCATTGGCTAGCGAAGAGAAGCATACAGGAGGTCACTCATAGATGCCGGGGTGAGAGCTACGGCTGGTAGGGAACCATCCTGGATTGATTCATTACTGGTGTCACGATGCTGACTTGCCTGCCACACTGTGGAAGGAGGAGACTTCTGTTGGCCTTGGTGTACTTCTGGAAACCTCCTCCTGGTATCCCTGATGCCAACATGCACACAGGGAAAATCAAAAGAGAGAACAGGGTGATGGCAGCGACTCTGAAGTGGGATTGAAAATATTGGAGTTCCTGTGGGAGGGCAGGGAGGTCTGGTGGCCTCCTCAGTGGCATGCACTTGGGTGGGCTTGGGAAGCCCTGGGCAGCTCTTTGCTATAGTGGCTGAAGCAGCTACTGAATCTCCAGTATCAGTCAGGAGGTCTTTTAGGTCCTAACCTCAGGAAAATACTAGATTGGTTTTCTTTTTTTTTTTTGTCTTTTTTTGAGACGGTGTCTCGCCCTGTCGCCCAGGCTGGAGTGCAGTGGCCCAATCTCGGCTCACTACAAGCTCTGCCTCCTGGTTTCACGCCATTCTCCTGCCTCAGCCTCCCGAGTAGCTGGGACTACAGGTGCCCGCCACCACGCCCGGCTAATTTTTTGTATTTTTAGTACAGGCAGGGTTTCACTGTGTTAGTAACGATGGTCTTAATCTTCTGACCTCGTGATCTGCCCGCCTTGGCCTCCCAAAGTGCTGGAATTACAGGCATGAGCCACCGCGCCCGGCCTAGATTGGTTTTCATTAAGAAAATTGTGGCCAGTTGCAGTGGCTCATGCCTCTAATCTCAGCCACTTTGGGAGGCCGAGGTGGACAGATTGCTTGAGTCCAGGAGTTCTAGACCATCTTGGGCAACATAGCAAGACCATATCTCTGTTTTTTTTTTTTTTTTTTTTTGAGACGGAGTCTCGCTGTTGCCCAGGCTGGAGTGCAGTGGCCGGATCTCAGCTTACTGCAAGCTCCGCCTCCCGGGTTCACGCCATTCTCCTGCCTCAGCCTCCCGAGTACCTGGGACTACAGGCGCCTGCCACCTCGCCTGGCTAGTTTTTCGTATTTTTTAGTAGAGACGGGGTTTCACCGTGTTAGCTGAGGATGGTCTCGATCTCCTGACCTCGCGATCTGCCCGTCTCGGCCTCCCAAAGTGCTGGGATTACAGGCTTCAGCCACCGCGCCCGGCCGACCATATCTTTATTAAAAAAATGAAAATAAAGGCCGGGCGCGGTGGCTCAAGCCTGTAATCCCAGCACTTTGGGAGGCCGAGACGGGTGGATCACGAGGTCAGGAGATCGAGACCATCCTGGCGAACACCGTGAAACCCCGTCTCTACTAAAAAAATACAAAAAACTAGCCGGGCGAGGTGGCGGGCGCCTGTAGTCCCAGCTACTCGGGAGGCTGAGGCAGGAGAATGGCGTAAACCTGGGAGGCGGAGCTTGCAGTGAGCTGAGATCCGGCCACTGCACTCCAGCCCGGGCTACAGAGCGAGACTCCGCCTCAAAAAAAAAAAAAAAAAAAGAAAAAAAAAGAAAATAATTGTCCCCATGTGGTGGTGTACCTGTGGTCCTAGCTGCTTGGGTGACTAAGGTGGGAAGACTGCTTGAGCTCGGGATGTCAAAGCCGCAGTGAGCCGTGATCACACCACTGCCCTCCAGCCTGGGCAACAAAGCAAAACTCTATCTAAAAAAAAAAAAAAAAGAAGAAGAAGAAGAAGAAGAAAAAAGTTGAAAAATAGCTATCTGTTTAGAAATGTATTATTTGTATATAATCATTGGGTAGAAGTGCAATGTTGCTGCATTGATATATTCCACTGTGGTGAAGCCTGGAGCAATGCACATTGTTCCTACCAGACAACCTCCCATTATCCACCCTCCCCACCCCTCCAAATCAGACATTTTACAAATTCTTTCTATATGTGGAGATGACTGAGAAAGACTGGCCTGCAGAAATGATCCACTGGACTGTGAGAGAGAAGAACTGGGTTCTCTTTATAAATTTCCTATCGATTAGCTATGGCAATTAAGTCAAGTTGTCTTTTGATGCCAGTTTTACCTATAAAAGGATTCTCAGGGAATAATATAGTAGATAGATTATGCCTATGGTTGATTTCTAGAGAGTACTGTACTGTGTTAATTGGATGGAGTATAAGCACTTGGAGCCTCACTAACCTTTAGGAACTAAATAAACTAAATTTTCCTTATCAGGATTCAGAGAAGATGTGCATTGAAATTGTCTCCCTGGCCTTCTACCCAGAGGCAGAAGTAATGTCTGATGAGAACATAAAACAGGTGTACGTGGAGTACAAATTCTACGACCTACCCTTGTCGGAGACAGAGACTCCAGTATCCCTAAGGAAGCCTAGGGCAGGAGAAGAAATCTACTTTCACTTTAGCAAGGGTGAGGCATCCTGTGTGGTTACTGGGGTGAGGAGGTCTGATGAACATTGAGACTGAGGGTCAGAATTACTCTGGATTTTTGTGGGGTGAATCCAACCATTTCATTTTATTATTTTATTTTTCAAAGTACTGTGTGCATATGGTTTAAAAACATCAAATGGGGCTAAACATTTTACATTTAGCAGTCCTTTATTCCACCTCTTCACAAATCACTTCCCCTGTTTCCACCCTTCCTCAATCCACCGCTTTCCATATTTCAGTTATATTTATTTTTACTTTTTGAGATGGAGTCTCTCTCTGTTGCCCAGGCTAGAATACAGTGATGTGATCTTGGCTCACTGCCATCTCTGACTCCCAGGTTCAAGCGATTCACGTGCCTCAGTCTCCCAAGTAGCTGGGATTACAGGTGCACACCACTGTGCCTGGCTAGTTTTTTGTATTTTTAGTAGAGGCAGGGTTTCACCATTTTGACCAGGCTGGTCTCTAAACTCCTGACCTCAAGTGATCTGCCTGCCTTGGACTCCCGAAGTGCTGGGATTATAGGCATGAGCCACCAAGCCCATCCTATCTCAGCCATTTCTTCTGTTATTTACCTCCATCATATTTCTGAGTATTGATTTTTGTTCTCCCTCTTTTCCTTTTTTTTTTTTTTTTTTTGAGATGGAGTCTGAACATGTTGCTCAGGCTGGTTTCAAACTCCTGGACTCAAATGATCCTCCTGCCTCAGCCTCCTGAGTAGCTGGAATTACAGGCATGAGCCACCATACCTGGCTTCTGAGTAACATTTCTTTTTTTTTTTTTTTTTTTTTTTTGAGACGGAGTCTCGCTCTGTCGCCCAGGCTGGAGTGCAGTGGCGAGATCTCGGCTCACTGCAAGCTCCGCTTCTCGGGTTCACGCCATTCTCTTGCCTCAGCCTCCTGAGTGGCTGGGACTACAGGCACCCGCCACCGTGCCCGGCTAATTTTTTGTATTTTTAGTAGAGACCGGGTTTCACCGTGGTCTCGATCTCCTGACCTTGTGATCCGCCCGCCTCGGCCTCCCAAAGTGCTGGGATTACAGGTGAGAGCCACCGCGCCCGGCTCTGAATAACATTTCTATTGCAATTTCCTGATTCACTGGCTTTAGACTTCCTATCTTGGACCTTAAAAGTTAGCTCTTTTGCACTACACTCATGTCCCTTCCTTCCCATATAATTGTATCATAATTTTCATTTAAATCAATTTAAATTGGTTCTGTTATTACGGATATGTAAATATTAAGTCTTGTAGAACCAAGTAGTATGCAATGATTGTATTTCTTTTCACGTATTTTTTGAGGCAATTTTTCATTTGCCTGATTTTCATTATACATATTGTAATTATTTTCCTGTCCTCCAACAGCTTTCCCAAATTTTCTTTTTCTTTTTTTTTTTTTTTTTTTTTTTTTTGAGACGGAGTCTCACTCTGTCGCCCAGGCTGGAGTGCAGTGGCCGGATCTCAGCTCACTGCAAGCTCCGCCTCCCGGGTTTACGCCATTCTCCTGCCTCAGCCTCCCGAGTAGCTGGGACTACAGGCGCCCGCCACCTCGCCTGGCTAGTTTTTAGTATTTTTTAGTAGAGACGGGGTTTCACTGTGTTAGCCAGGATGGTCTCGATCTCCTGACCTCATGATCCGCCCGTCTCGGCCTCCCAAAGTGCTGGGATTACAGGCTTGAGCCATCGCGCCCGGCCCCAAATTTTCAAATAAACCTGTCCCATTATGTACTCATCCATTTTTTCCCTGAAGACCTCTCTCTATCCTCTTGTTCTGCTCTAGCCCACTGTTCCGTTATCACTGCTGCTCATGGAGAATATGATCAAATTCTCTCCTATACCAGATTTACTATCTCCTGGTCATCCTCTGATTTATTTTCTTATTTTAATGGATCATATTTTCAGTAGTTTTTAAAGAAAGAGCATATCATAAGTGAAAATTTGAGAAAGTCATGCATGAAATCTTTTTTTCCTACCCTCATATTTGATTCAAGTGTGGAAATCTTTTTCATTCAGAATTTCAAAGGAGCCTGGGTGCAGTGGCTCATGCCTGTAATCCCAGCACTTTGGGAAGCCAAGGCAGGCAGATTACTTGAGGTCAGGAGTTGGAGACCAGCCTAGCCAACATGATGAAACCCTGTCTGTACTGAAAATACAAAAATTAGCTGGGCGTGGTGAGGTGCACCTGTAATCCCAACTACTCGGGAGGCTGAGGCAAGAGAATCGCTTGAACTTGGGAGGTGGAGACTGCAGTGAACCGAGATCACGCCACTGCACTCCAGCCTGACACAGTAAGAATCTGTCACACACACACACACACAAATGATTTTCAAAGCAGTTGGTCCATGTTATTCTAGATCCAGGCAAGGAGTCTAATCTTTTCATGAAAACTACCATGAATATCACTTATGAAAGTCTTGAGGCTCACACTGCAATAGTATATGATTCTTTGCTTTTTTCTCTGACCCTTAATATAGTAATAGACCTGGACCCACAGGAGCAGCAAGACCGAAGGCAGTTTCTGTTCGACGTGCTGACTGGACAAGATCCTGATCAAGGACAGTAAGCATCTGCTTTCCACTTTGAAACAAAGGAGATATTGAGACAGAAATTCAAAAGTTTGAGTTTGATTTTGTGCTGATGCTGAATATTTTAATGACTTTTTTGAGTTAATTTACTCTTAATGAATTTCCTATGTACTTGAGTATACTTTATGTTTGTGACCACCTAATCAAGTATGTAATCTTATAGGTTATTTATTTATTTATTTTTGAGACAGGGTCTCACTCTGTCATCCAGGCTAGAGTGCAGTGGCGCGATCTTAGCTCACTGCAACCTCCGCCTCCTCAGACTCAAGGGATTCTTGTGCTTCTGCCTCCCAAGTAGCTAGGGTTATAGGCATGTGCCACCATGACCGGCTAATTTTTTGTGTTTGTATAGAGATAGGGTTTTGCCATGTTGCCCATGGTCTGGTCTCAAACTCCTGAGTTAAAGTGATCTGCCCTCCTTGGCCTCCCAGAGTGCTGGGATTACAGGCGTGAGCCACTGTGCCCAGCCCATAATCTTATGTTCATTTCTCACCCATGCCAGCCTGATGGGCCCTTTTTTTGTAGCACAGTTTACCTGAATACTGACAATGCCCAAATGGAATGAGCAAAAAGTGTTGACATTCTTTTTTTTTTTTTTTTCTTGAGATGGAGTCTCGCTCTGTTGCCCAGGCTGGAGTGCAATGGTGCAATCTTGGCTCACTGCAACCTCCGCCTCCTGGGTTCAAGTGATTCTCCTGCCTCAGCCTTCCAAGTAGCTGGGATTACAGTTGTGTGCCACCATGCCTGGCTAATTTTTGTTCTTTTAGTAGAGACAGGGTTTTGCCACGTTGGCCAGGCTGGTCTTGAACTCCCAACCTCAGGTGATCCTTCTGCCTCAGCCTCCCAAAGTGTTGGGATTACAGGTGTGAGCGACCACGCCTGGCCAACAGGAATTTTTGGATATTGACATAACTAAGTAAATTTTAGATCTCCTTTCAAGTTTTAGGAAAGCCGGTTGTCCTTATTATTCCAATAATCTGAAGAAGGCCTCCTTTTAGAGTTTCCAGATAAAATGTGGGACATACTTATCCTAAAAAAAATTATTTGGTCGGGTGCGGTGGCTCACATCCCAGCACTTTGGGAGGCCAAGGCGGGCGGATCACTTGAGGCCAGGAGTTCGAGACCAGCCTGGCCAACATGGCGAAACCCTGTCTCTACTGAAAAAACAAAAAAAATCAGCTGGGCTTGGTGGCACATGCTGGTAATTCTAGCTACTCAGGAGGCTGAGGCATAAGAATCATTTGAATCTGGGAGGCAGAGGTTGCAGTGAGCTAAGATCGTGCCACTGCACTCCAGCCTGGGTGACAAAGCAAGACTCTGCCTCTAAAAAAAAAGTTATGGCTGGGCGCGGTGGCTCAAGCCTGTAATCCCAGCACTTTGGGAGGCCCAGGAGGGCGGATCACGAGGTCAGGAGATCGAGACCATCCTGGCTAACATGGTGAAACCCCGTCTCTACTAAAAAATACAAAAAAACTTGCTGGGCGAGGTGGCGGGCGCCTGTAGTCCCAGCTACTCGGGAGGCTGAGGCAGGAGAATGGCATAAACCCAGCAGGCAGAGCTTGCAGTGAGCCGAGATCTGGCCACTGCACTCCAGCCTGGGTGACAGAGCGAGACTCCGTCTCAAAAAAAAAAAAAAGTTACTTGTTGTTTAGCTGAAATTCAAATTTAAATAGGCATATGGTTTTTGTTTTTGAAATCTGGCATACATACCGCCTCTGCATGTGTGTGCATAAGAAATAATGTGGAACTGGTATTTTATCTTATTTTTAAATATTTTGTTTGTTTGTTTTAGAGAGAGGATCTCACCATGTTGCCCAGGCTGGTCTTTCAGCTCCTGGGCTGAAGCAGTCCTGCTGCCCTGCCTCCCAAAGTGCTGGGATCACAGGCGCGAGCCACTGTGCCCGACCCAGTGTTTTAAGCACTTTTTGAAAGGCCCAATACATTTGTTTAATCTACTTTTACTTTGTCTTTGGTTGGTCACAGAAAGAACTGAAAAAGGAGCCAGATGAAATAACAGTGAATCTGAGTTCAGTATCACTGTGGGCCTAAACAGATATAAGCTTACAGAGAACTTTTGGAAATGGAAAGTGATTTGGTCCTTTCCTTTCTGTGCTAATGTTAAATTTAGCTTTTGCTTTTTTTTGATCCCAGCATTTCCAGAACTCTCTCTTCCTTTATTCCCTGACAGTGATAATCATTTTCTACTCAATTTTAGATTCGATTGGTATTACCTGCGGCTTTCTTTTTGTCAGTATGGTCTAGCAGACAGAACAGGTTTTGTAATCCCACCAACCTTGTTTTTATTCCAGACTCTTAGACTTACTAGCTCTTTGATCTTTTTGACATTACTTAATTTGCAGGCTCTTGTGAGAATAAAATTGAGATAATATAGTTTACATAAAGCACTTGGTATTGTGCCTGGCACATCAGAATGCTAGTTATCAACCCTTTCCTATGAAAATTGGGATGAGGGAGTCAGCATTATCCCTTTGCATTGTTGAAGTTCTCAATAATGGCATAGAAACAGTTACAAATGAATATTGCCTAATGGGCTGAGAATGGATCCCTTTAAAGTAATTCCTTTGTTTCAGTTTAATCATATTTAGCTGTGCTTTTTAAGAGCTTGAGTTTTTAGTCCTATTCCTGGCACTCTGTATTAGCTACTGATATTTGCTTTCAAAAATTAATAAAAATGTGAAAAGTCAAGAATAGGCAAATCCAGAGGGATAGAAAGTAGATTAGTGATTCCCAGGAGCTAGGGAAGGAGAATGGGGAGTGACTGCTTAATCAGTACAGGGTTTCTTTTCCTTTTACATTTTTCTTTTAAAGATGGGTCTCGCTCTGTCACCCAGGTGGAAGTGCAGTGGCATGATCACAGCTCACTGCATCCTCAACCTCCTGGGCTCAAGTGATCTTCTCACCTCAGCCTTCCAAGTAGCTGGGACTATAGGTGTGTGCCACCATGCCCGGCTAATTTTTATTTTTATTTTCTTGTAGAGACAGGGTGTCCCTATGTTACCCAGGCTGGTCTTGAACTCATGGGCACATCCCATGATGTTCCCTCTTCTAAAAGGACTGTTACTGCTTAACTTATACCAATTCCTGACTTTTTTGCTTATTGTCATTTTGTAAAATGGAGGCAAGGGAAAAGTGATTCAGAGAAGACGTTGTATTGTTTATTATTACTTCTATCCTTATTTTATTTTTGAAGCATTAAGAGTATCAACAGTGCTGAATTAAATGCAATTTCTTTTTAGTTTAAAGTTTACAGTGGTAAGTGATCCTCTGGATGAAGAAAAGAAAGAATGTGAAGAAGTAGGATATGCGTATCTTAAACTGTGGCAGATCCTGGAGTCAGGAAGAGATATTCTAGAGCAAGAGCTAGACAGTGAGTAATTTTTTTTTCAGGTCTAATTATTTCTAAGGAAATCATCCTAATAGTGAATATATTTTATCTTCAATACATAATTATCACTATGAAGTTGATGAGACACAAACTGGATTGAAATCTTATCGCTACAACTGTATTTATTTCTGGATCCAGCATTAAAGTAGTCAGTTGTGTATTTTAACCCCCGTATACCAGATTACAACTAGAATTGATTTTGAATCTACAGTGTTTGAAAAGGGGATTTTTAAAAAGATATTTTCATTTCAAATTTATACATCAGAATTTTGGACCTCTCTTGAGCATGTTTGTATAGGCAGCTGATACCCATTCTTTGTGTTATCATGTGTCCAGTCTTTTTTTTTTTTTTTTTTTCCGAGATGGAGCTTCACTCTTGCCCAGGCTGGAGTGCAATGGTGTGATCTCAGCTCACTGCAACCTCTGCCTCCCAGGTTCAAGCCATTCTCCTGCCTCAGCTTCCTGTGTAGCTGGGATTACAGGTGTGTGCCACCATGCCTGGCTAATTTTTGTATTTTTAGTAGAGACCGTGTTTCACCATGTTGGCCAGACTGGTCTCGAACTCCTGGCCTCAAGTGATCTGCCTGCCTTGGCCTCCCAAAGTGCTGGGATTGCAGGCGTGAGCCACTGCGCCTGGCCCATCTTGTCTCTTTTTTTTTTTTTTTTTGAGACGGAGTCTTGCCCTGTCGCCCAGGCTGGAGTGCCATGGTGCAATCTTGGCTCACTGCAAGCTCCGCCTCCTGGGTTCACGCCATTCTCCTGCCTCAGCCTCCCAAGTAGCTGGGACTACAGGCGCCCACCACCACGCCCGGCTAATTTTTTGTATTTTCAGTAGAGATGGGGTTTCACCATGTTAGCCAGGACAGTCTCGATCTCCTGACCTTGTGATCTGCCCACCTCAGCATCCCAAAGTGCTGGGATTACAGGCGTGAGCCACCATGCACAGCCCCATCTTGTCTCTTAAAAAGACATCAACTCTCTCTTTCCTCACATTCACTGGTCATTAAGTCTTATCCATTCTACTTGTGAATTGACTATGCTCTCCTTACTGTAATCTTTCTTTCTTTCTTTTTTTTTTTTAGACAGAGTCTCATTCTGTTGCCCAGGCTGGAGTGCAGTGGTGCGATCTTGGCTCACTGCAACCTCCACCTCCTAAGTTAAAGTGATTCTCCTGCCTCAACCTCCCAAGTAGCTGGGACTACAGGCACCTGCCACCAGGCCAGCTAATTTTTGTATTTTTAGTAGAGATGGGGTTTCACCATGTTGCCCAGGCTGGTCTCGAACTCTTGAACTCAAGCAATCCACCCTCCTTGGCCTCCCAAAGTGTTGGCATTATGGGCATAAACCACTGCGCCCGACCCCCTTACTATAATTACTATACTTTCTTTCTTTCTTTTTTTTTTTTTTGAGATGGAGTCTTGCTCTTGTTGCCCAGGCTGGAGTACAATGGACCGATCTCAGCTCACCACAACCTCTGCCTCCTGGGTTCAAGCGATTCTCCTGCCTCAGCCTCCCTAGTAACTGGGATTACAGGCATGCGCCACCACGCCTGGCTAATTTTGTATTTTTAGTAGAGACAGGGTTTCTTCATGTTTGTCAGGCTGGTCTTGAACTCCCAACCTCAGGCGATTTGCCCCCCTCAGCTTCCCAAAGTGCTGGGGTTACGGGCATGAGCCACTGCGCCATGCCATATAATTTCTAAACTGGTCTTCCTGCCACTGATTTGTTCCACCCCATTTCCATCTACTATAGTAAATGTTTCTACATAATAAATTTGATCACTGCCTTCTTCTTAAATCCTTTTACAGTTTGCTATAGATCAGCATGTTTTAAAAACATTTGTATTTGAATTCCTTTAGTTGGGACTGCGCTGTCCAGTCTTCACTGCTCCCATTACCTTACATACCTGGGATGTCACCTATCTTATCTGCTAGGACCTTTAGACACTTAAGATTATCCACTAGACCAATGTTTTTCAAACTTTCAGTCACACCCCATTAGTGGATGTGAAATTGAATTAGTAAATCACAACAGAAATTTGAAAAATGCAAACCAAAACTGTGGGAAAGAAAACAGGAATTAAAGGCCGGGTGCAGTGGCTCATGCCTGTAATCCCAGTACTTTGGGAGGCTGAGACAGGTGGATCACCTGAGGTCAGGAGTTCGAGACCAGCCTGGCCAATATGGTGAAAACCCATCTCTACTAAAAATACAACGCCTATAATCCCAGCTACTTGGGAGGCTGAGGCAGGAGAATCGCTTGAACCTGGGAGGCGGAGGTTGCAGTGAGCTGAGATCATCACCGTACTCCAACCTGAGTGACAGAACAAGACTCTGTCCCCAAAAAAGAAAAGAAAACAGGAATTAAGAGTACATTGCACATATTGTTTTGTGAAACTTGTTTTATGTAACGTTTAATGAATCATGATATAAAATTCTTCTGCTGCTGATCATTATAAACATTTTTAGAGGAATACTCCTTCTCAGACCCTAAGGGTTATGAAGTTCAAATGTTAGATAAGATTCTTCATTATATTTCTCTAATATCTTTCCAGCTGTGATCCTGATCAAGTTATTTAACCTTTTTCCTCACCTATAAAATGGGAATAACAGCAATCTCTATCTCATAGAGTTGTGAAGATTAAGGAAGCACTTAAATAAAGGATTAAGATTAAGAAAGGGGCTTAGGGTAGTGCCTGGCATAAGGCAAGTAACGTATCTTTGTGGGCTATTTTCCGACTTACTCCTATCCCCATTCCTAAAGATGCTATGTTCTTCCTGACCTCCACGCCATTTGTATGTGCTTAGGGAAAATCCACTTAAGACTTTTCTAGTGACCTCAGAATCCTAAAAGTCAGTGAATGCTTCTCTGTTTTTTTTTAATAATTAGTAGAGAAACTTAGTCATTTCCTCATTATGGCCTCCCTTTCATTCAGGCTTTAAACATGTTGGTCTGCTTTTAAAAGCAAAACTCTTGCTTTTTATCCCTATAGCTACCTTCTCCCCATCACTTCAAAAGTCAGCTTCTTGAAATGCTTGATCAGTCCGCAA
This sequence comes from Macaca mulatta, assembly GCF_049350105.2. Classification (NCBI taxonomy): domain Eukaryota; kingdom Metazoa; phylum Chordata; class Mammalia; order Primates; family Cercopithecidae; genus Macaca; species Macaca mulatta. The sequence continues at coordinate 94,211,946 of NC_133412.1, forward strand.
TAGTCTGTAGTTTTGAAAACTGTTTTTTAATTTTTTTGAGACGGAATTTCACTCTTGTTGCCTAAGCTGGAGTGCAATGGCACGATCTCTGCTCACGGCAATCTCTGCCTCCCAGGTTCAAGCAATTCTCCTGCCTCAGTCTCCTGAGTAGCTGGGATTACAGGCATGCGCCACTATACCTGGCTAATTTTGTTTTGAGACAGACTTTTGCTCTGTTGCCCAGGCTGGAGTGCAATGGAACGATCTCAGCTCACTGCAAACTCCGCTTCCTGGGTTCAAGTGATTCTCCTGCCTCAGCCTCCCAAGTAGCTGGAATTACAGGCATGCACCACCACGCCTAGCTAATTTTGTATTTTTAGTAGAGACGGGGTTTCTCCATGTTGGTCAGGCTGGTCTTGAACTCCTGACCTCAGGTGATCCACCTGCTTCGGCCTCCCAAAGTGCTGGGATTACAGGTGTGAGCCACTGTGCCCAACCCTGTCTGTATTTTTCTACTTGCCGCATCTCCATTCCACTTTACTCCATGTTTTTACCAGTTTTCCTAATTGACAAATCCAACTGGTTTTATTACTCATCCTGACTTTTTTCTTTTTTTGAGAGTCTCACTGTCGCCCAGGCTGGGGTGCAGTGGTGCAATCTCGGCTCACTGCAATCTCCGCCTCCTGGGCTCAAGCAATTCTCCCTGCCTCAGCCTCCCGAGTAGCTGGGATTACAGGCACATGCCACCACACCCAGCTAATTTTTGCATTTTTTAGTAGAAATGGGGTTTTCCCATGTTGTCCAGGCTGCTCTTGAACTCCTGACCTCAGGTGATCTCCCTGCCTCAGTCTCCCGAAGGGCTGGGATTACAGGTGTGAGCCACCGCGCCCAGTCGAACATTTTGACTGCTTATCATTCTCTAGGTGTTCTGTTTCCTTTGGAGGTTTCTTTCTTGTCTATTCTTAAAATTTTGGATTGTCTGTTGAATCCTTGGTCTTTTTTTCTCCACATATGCCCTCTTCCTGATTACATGAACTCCCGAAGTTTTAGTCTAGAAATCATCTCAAATCTAGGTTTCTAGACCAGATTCTAAATACAATCTAGACTTAGAGCAAACTCATAGATATCACCACTTGTATCTTGTATGTCACCTTGGTACCTCAAACTCCCTTGATTGCAACTTTGTACTTTGTTCCCTCTTACCCACCATCTTGTTACACAATTTAGAATGGCCATCCTTGATTCCAAGCCATTCCTCATTCTAATCACAAAAATTGTTCACACTTCTTAACATTTTGAATCTGTCCCCACCTCTCCACTCCATTATACTTCAGACCTTCATTCATTACTCCCCTCTTCCCGAATTACTGCAATATCCTAACTACTCTCTCCGGTTTAACTTGCGTCCTCCTTGAGTGCATTATCCAAATAAGAGTTATGTTCCAAGATCCCACATAAGAACAATCACTTACATCTTCAGTTGAAACCACATACCTTGTAAGACAAACAAGGCTGTTTATAACGTGGCCTATGCAGGCTCATTCCTGCCACTCCTTGCAGTTTGCCAAACTCGTATTATTCTCGTCTTGATACATTAAGCATCTTTTACTTTCTAAAGACTTAGCTCACGAATTATCTCCAGAAATCCTTTTCCAGTGTGTCCATTCTGGTGCAGGTGCCTCTTTATGTGTTCCCAAAGCAACTTGTGCTTTCATTTATTATATAGCACCTACATACTGTATCGCAATGACCTCGTTTTCCTTTCTCCTTCACTAGACTGAGTCCTCTCATGAAATGGGCTAGTAAATTCATTCAGTGTCCCCAGTACTTAACCCGACAAATACCAGGTATCAAAGTGTTTTAACTGAGTGATGCTGTTTTTTTCCCTTTCCCAACAGTTGTTAGCCCTGAAGATCTGGCTACCCCAATAGGAAGGCTGAAGGTTTCCCTTCAAGCAGCTGCTGTCCTCCATGCTATTTACAAGGAGATGACTGAAGATTTGTTTTCATGAAGGAACAAGTGCTATTCCAATCTAAAAGTCTCTGAGGGAACCACAGTAAAAAGTCTTATAAAGTTAACTTGCTATAACATGAATTTGGTTTACTGTGATGTCTAGTGTCTCTCAATCTAATGATGAAAGTTTAGAATGATGAAAGTTTCATTGTAACACTAGCTAGATAAAAGCATTTTTCTCCAGTGCCTTAGCACTTTACCAGGCAGGAAGCAGGTGTGCTTTCAGGAACTGAAAAACGGTCACAGGTGAATTTACAAAAACAAACAACAACAAAAAAACCCACAGTTTATTCATCTTTTAGTTCTTCCAAAATTGAAAATATCAAGTCCTACTGCTAAGGAGAAAAAACAAACAAACATAAAATCCGTGACCCCTCCCCCCTTCTCTTAAAGTCACAGAGCACGGAAGGAACTGCAGTGGGACAGGGGTGCAGAGAACCAGAAGGGGAGGATGGCAAGATAAACTCCCCAAATACTTGAAAAGCTGTTCAACAGAAACTGTGATAAATACAGGACAATGCAAGACAAAGTTAAAATAAGGAGCAGCAGTGCTGAGAGGCTGTGTTGTAGATATGGCCTCCCTTCCTCTTCTCTTTTCTTGTCAGGGTATTCTAGGCCCAAGGCATGACTTGTCCCTTCCAGATCTAAATGTTGACTCCTTTGAGCCTTCCTCTAGATTTCACTAGAAGCAGTACATGAGGCACAACCTGATATATCTTGCTTGGATATATCAGAAAAAAAAGAAGACAGTGGCAATTTTGCCTTCTATCATTGTACCATGTGTGCATTCGTATGGAGAAAATAACCGAGCCAGGGAGTATCACTGCTTCTTATGTCTTCCAAGGCAGCAGATACACCTCAGAATCTGCATGAGGCAAGAAAGCAGGAAAACTCAGACGAAGGCACCAGCCCCATCTGCCTCACTAGCTCAAGTTGTATGATTTATCACAACCATCAGGAAATTTCCAAAAACCTGGAGTATTGCAAAGATAAAACTTAAAAGAGATGTGAGGAAGGTCATGGCAGTAGGGTAGGTTGGAGGATTGAATGTGCTGGTCAAGAACCATGATACGGGTAATTAAAGGTCACCTTGTACCACTGTCTTGGAAATACAGCTTTGAGACACCAAATAGTAAGATGTCAGAAGCCATCGATGTCCTGGCAGAAGGTGACAGGAAGAGAGAAGAATGAAACAATATTTATTAACAGCGGGAGCCTCCTCCTGTCTTCAAGAACACCTCCTCCCTTGCCATCTGAATGGGGCCATTGGCACGTGTCCTGGTGGGCCTGGAATTCCCCGAGTAGATTGGTCCACACAAATGGCCCCCTAAACCCATAAACACAAATGGCAAAACTTCAAATGAAAACAAAAGGAAAAATACAGTTTCTATGTCATGTAAAATTTTCAGGGGTTGGCTGGAGGAAGAATGGAGCTCAGGGCCAAAGTTCAGAAGTTACTTCCTCTTTTTCTTGGGGGGTGCAGAGCTGTGTCTGGAACCACGGTTAGAGCCACGGCCTGAACTGTGCACAGATGCCTTCCTCTTCCGGCTCATACTCCGACTCTGTTCTTCTTCTTCCTCGTAACGACTTTCTCGGTCCGCTAAATAGAAGAGGCATTATTAGTTAGAGATAGGTAGGCTTTAGGTACCTAGTATTACTGGAGAGCATGAGATAGCACAGAGAATACACTTTGGAATCAGACCCAAGTTTTAATATTGGACAAGTACTTTCTGAACCTTGGTTTATTTACAAAAGGGAGAATTATTTAAGGGTTAAATAAGGTAACCTACGAAAAGTACCTATTCCCAATGATTGGAACACAGCAGTTAATATTTATTTCCTTTTAAGCTTTAAACGTTTGTTTGGGGTTTGGCTTCAGAGTAACTAGATTAGCATTATAAAGACATGCCTAATCTGGAAGAAGTCTAGCAAAATTAAAGTATTATAGGATTTAGGTTTGGAAACTGAATAGGCTAATTCTTGAGTATTACATGAATATGTGGCTATCACTGCTATAGGAAAGATGGGGGCTTGCGCAGATGAAAACAGCATCCAGTTAGGCAGAGCACTGCCCACTGGAGAGTATGGACACATTCCACTCCTCATTTTCTCCTTCAGTCAATGAAGTTGTATCTGTGGCTCCAAATCAGTTTTATAGTGTTCTTTTGTTACTTTCATTACACCATCAATACTAACACCTCAAGATACTGAAATGTGTTAGAAATTTGTGCATAGACACATGAATAAATAGAATAAAAACAACAAATTTTTAAAAACCTTTTCGGGCTTCTTCCTCCAGTTCATCCCAATCCTTTCCACTCTCTTCTTCACTACCCAATGACTCCTTAGAATAGTCTGGAAGAAAATTAAGCATTAGTCATCATGCAGGAACAGAATGGAATGACAGAGTTCTTAGTCTAAAAAAAGTAGCTTTCAGAAACGACATTAGATGAGGAAGCCAGGACAAACTTTTCTCTATAAGACTAACCTGACTCTTCTGCTTCTGATGAATAATCTTCATCACTGTCCTCCTCTTCCTCTTCATAGTCATCTTCTGAAGGATTAAAAGTCTCATCTTCAATTTCAGACTCTGAATCCCCTTCTTCAGCATCACTCCCCTGGTGAGTTAGAGCATCATACTGATTTTTTTTTGACATTTACCTTATCAATGAATGAATTCAGCCCACATAGTATACCAGTATTTACATGAAGAAAACAAAAGCAAAAAAATCTGAGTGATTAAAAGATAAAATGACTTGTTTAAAATCAGTAGTCAGGTACAATTGTTATTTTACTATTACTATGTATTATTACATTTCTGAAAAATTCACATTAGCCTTCCTCACCCAGGGAAATTAACAACAGAAAGACTTTCTGTATTAATGTATCACACAAACATTAAGTGGACAATTTTTAAAAAAATAGGTTTGGCAAAATGCCCTGGAGGATTTTTTCCCCAAATGCTAAGAAATTCATTTGAGGAAAAGTTTTTGTAGTTTCCAAGAAATCTTGTCAGGAGTTAGTTACCACTGTCCAATCAACTTATCATTTACCTGTAAAACAAATCTGAAGAAACAATAACATCAAGTGGTGTTCAGAGCTTCTCCCAGATGGCCTAGTTCCTTATGTGCTACTTATATGCCATTCTAACTGAACAAATGATAGTGGGCAACACTATGTACCAGGAAAGAAACCCCACACTCACGCACCTCACCCTCAGGCTCCAGGAAGGACCAGCCACCTTGTTCGAAGAAGCCCTCAGGGTCATCAACAATGGTCTTCATGATTTTAGTCCAGTTGAGGGACTGTACTCCTTCTGTGTACTTCAGGTCACAGGAACTAAGAGAAATGACAAAGTAAAATCAATCTTCTGTATTTTCTGGGAGCAGATACTCTTTTTTTTTTTTTTTTGAGACACAGTCATGCTCTGTCACCCAGGCTGGAGTGCAGTGGTGCAATCTTGGCTCACTGCAACCTCTGCCTCCCGGGTTCAAGTGATTCTCCTGCCTCAGCCTCCCGAATACCTGGGATTACAGGCGTGTGCCACCATGCCTGGCTCATTTTTGTATTTTTAGTAGAGACGGGGTTTTGCCATGTTGGTCAGGCTCGTCTAGAACTCCTGACTTCAGGTGAATCACCTGCCTCAGCCTCCCAAAGTGCTGGGATTACAGGTGTGAGCCACCGCGCCCGGCCTGGGAGCAGATATTCTTTGCACTATGCCACTAGAGCATGTCCCAATGGCTGCTATTTGATCTCCTAGAGCACTAGCCCTCACAACAGACCAGCATTCCAACTGAAACAAGCTTTCTCCTTCACCTGAGTCTGAGCTCATCCTCTCCCATTTTCTTTCTTTAATACCAATTTCCCTATTCTTCACTTAGTCTTCTATTCACCCATCCTTTTCTGTCACTGATTCCATTCTTATTTCCAGGTAGTCATAACCACTTCTGCGATTCTGTTTTTCACTACTATAGTTAAGAAACAGGGACAATTTTCAGCCACGTGTGGTGGCTCATGCCTGTAATCCCAGCACTTTGGGAGGCCAAGGCAGGCGGATCATGAAGTCAGGAGATCGAGACTATCCTGGCTAACATGGTGAAACCCCATCTCTACTAAAAATACAAAAAATTAGCTGGGCATGGTGGCACGCGCCTGTAGTCCCAGCTACTTGGGAGGCTGAAGCAGGAGAATTGCCTGAACCTGGGAGATGGAGGTTGCAGTGAGCCGAGATTGCGCCACTGCACTCCAGCTTGGGCAACAGAGCCAGACTCCATCTCAAAAATAGTAATAATAATAAAAATAAAAAAGAAACAGGGACGATTTTCAATGGCCCTAGCCTTTCTTCTTCAACCTTCCAGTGCTTTTTTTTTTTTTTTGGAGACGGAGTCTCGCTCTGTCCCCCAGGCTGGAGTGCAGTGGCTGGATCTCAGCTCACTGCAAGCTCCGCCTCCCGGGTTCACGCCATTCTCCTTCCTCAGCCTCCCAAGTAGCTGGGACTACAGGCGCCCGCCACGGCGCCCGGCTAGTTTTTTGTATTTTTTAGTAGAGACAGGGTTTCACCGTTTTAGCCAGGATGGTCTCGATCTCCTGACCTCATGATCCGCCCGTCTCGGCCTCCCAAAGTGCTGGGATTATAGGCTTGAGCCACCGCGCCCGGCCCCAGTGCTTTCTTATGTGTTGTTTTTTTGATGCAAGATTGGTATGAAGGTAGGAATAAATTTTTTTTCCCCAGTACCTAAAGTGCCCTGTATTTAGACAATGCTCAAATGACTTTCTTTTACTCATTTCTGTTGAGGAGAGCTGAATCAGTTAAGAGTAGGTAAGAAGAAAAAAACCAAAGAAATGACAGTAGTAAGGATAACAACAACCAACCATAAAATCTGCCTGAGAACCACTGGCATAAATCCACTTTAGACAATATACACAGAAACTTCTGCTTCCAGCCATGATGGAGTAACACCCACTAGATTTACCTTCCCACCTTAAACAACTACAAAACAAAATACGAAACAACAGTTTTCAGACATCGGATAAAAAGGAGCACAAGACCATAATCCCTGAAAGGAGGAAACAAGGGTTAATTGAACATTTGCCCTAGTTTTCTGTCTAGAGGCGATTCCTAGTCTGCCATGCAGGGAGAGAGAACCCAACCAGAACCTGATGGTCTCCAGGAACTGAGACAAAGTAGGATTTGGGAAGGTTGAGACAGCTAGAATTTGTGGAGAAGAGTACAGGAAGAAAGAATTTCCCAGAGAGAAAGCTCCAGAGATCTGCAGAGGGGTCCCCCTCAAGTCTTTGGTGGAGGGATGATCTACACATTCATGAGAAAACTGGAACTGCATAAAGCAGTATTGGATGGCAGTAGGCCAGACAATTCCCAGTCTCACACAGAACTAGAAGTAAATCCTGTTCCAGTGGATTTATTTCCATCACCTTTCCACCAGCTTCAGCAGAGACCTCACAATCCACAGGGCATCAGGCAGACTCTGAAGAGTATTGCCTCGTAGTAAGGCCAATTACTCAGAAGTTTTTGAGTGAAACTTTTGAAGGCTGTTCTAAATCCACACCAACAGACATTTGAGAACAAGCCTTGAAAGATCAAACAGAATCCCCGGGCCGGACGCAGTGGCTCACGCCTGTAATCCCAGCACTTTGGGAGGCGAGGGTGGATCACGAGGTCAGGAGATTGAGATCATCCTGGCTAACACAGTAAAACCCCATCTCTATTAAAAATACAAAAAATTAGCCAGGCATGGTGGCAGGCACCTGTAGTCCCAGCTACTCAGGAGGCTGAGGCAGGAGAATGGCGTGAACCCAGGAGGTAGAGTGTGTAGTGAACCAAGATCGTGCCACTGTGCTCCAGCCTGGGCGACAGAGCGAGACTCCGACTCAAAAAAAAAAAAAAAAAAAAACCCCAAAAAACAAACAAAAAAGAAAGATCAAACAGAATCTAACTAACTTGACTGCATCCCAGAATAACCTCGTCTCTAGTAAAAAAATGAGCTGGGTGTGGTAGCAGATACCTGTAGTCCCAGCTATTTGGGATGCTGATGTAGGAAGGTTACCTGAATCCAAGAGTTTGAGGTTGCAGTGAGCTGGGGTTGTACCATTACACTTGAGCCTGGGCAACAGAGTTAAGACCCTGTCTCAAATCACAACCACCACCACCACAAAATATGTAGAAAATATAAAGATGATGGGTGAAAGCAGCAGAAAAGCATACTTAAAAAGCTATTGTAAATATGCTCTACATTGACTGGGTGCAATGGCTTGTGCCTGTAACCCCAGTACATTGGGAGACCGAAGTGGGAGGATTGCTTGAGCCCAGGAGTTTGAGACCAGCCTGGGCAACACTGAAAAAAAAAAAAAAAAAGATCTTAGATTTTGATTTTCTTTGTGTTAAGTATGCATAAACTATTGTTGGGAATTCAAGAGAAAGTGAACAGCTCCGTTATCTAATAGATCTCAAGTTTTCAAGTCCTGGTCTGTAACAACCAAAAGGCAGTCTCACCTTAAGTACATCAGTAGATTTTATGCACAACACACCACATTTAAATTCTATAATACAGGGTTCATGGGATAAATGGGAGACTGATGGCAGATTTACTTACTTCAACCATTCCTTGATGGGGTCAAGAGAGGCTACAGGAATGGCATTGATCATGGTCACTTTCTTGCTGTAGTCCTTGTAGACAATTACCATATCAAAGTTCTTCAGGTGAAACTGGACCCGCTCAAAGTGAATCAGCTCTACTTCATCCAATGTCACCACAAAAGGTGGCTGTCAGGGAGAAACTGAAACATTAGCATATAAATATTTTCCCCAAAGCAATAATATTTCAAGTAACTTTCACGATCTAAATCACTATATAAAAGATAAGTAAGCTGTTTTGGGGTTTTATTGAAAGACTGAAGCAGTACAACATACTGAAGCCACAGAAATACGATCTGCAAGATCAAAAATCATCCCTCAAGGAGAATAAACTCAAGGAAACTATGTGAAAAACTATTTAAATAGACATTATCCTAAAAAAAGAAAGGGAAAAAAAAAAAAAGAGGTTCTTGCTTTGTTGCCCAGACTGGTCTTGAGTTCCTGGCCTCAAGTGTTCCTCCCACCTTGGCCTCTCAAAGTGCTGGGATTACAGGGGTGAGCCATCATGTCTGCCCTAAAGAGACTTTAAATAAAAGTATCATTTGTTCAATGAGTTTTAAGTCTAAGTAAATATCAAAAGTGAAAATCACAATAATTAGGATAAAGAACACCTATCCTCCTTTATTTTCTCTAACAATGTTTTTACTAAAAGAGGGTAAGAAACACTCACCCATTCCGTAGCATTTACCAGCGCACTACTAGTGGGTTGAAGGAGGCAGGTACTCCTATAGGGAGCTCCATTAAATCTGGAAGAGAGAAACTTTTGAGATTGAGCTCATCACAAGAGAGACTGCTGCTGCCACAACAGACAAACTTCTTCCCTCTCCCGATTCCAAACAGCTCCAGCATACTCACTGGAGACTCATCTCCAGAGGAAGCCTCTTAGAGTTAGCCACTCACCTAAACCCTTAAACATTTTCAAGAAGAAATGGATGTCTCAAAGATTATTAGTCATAGGAAAAAAGGATATGACATGTTAAATGATTATTAAAGGAAGAACAATTTGTTGTACCGAAAGGCAGACCAGTGAAACTTCAGACCAAAAAGAAGATGAGATATGTTACCCCAAGTCCCTAAAAGGCACTTCAAATTCCAGTTCCTCCTTAGTTAGAGCCTCTACTTTCTCAATGAAATTTTTAAAGGCTGTTTTCAGTTTGTGCCTCATTTCTCGTTCCATCTGTAGGAAAAAAAAAAAAATCAAATATAGCCATCACATTTGTTAATAGTACCTCCCCTCAAAAAGTCTGAAGTGCTTTTGTGCTTAAAAAAAAAATTTCAGCTTTTAAGTTCAGGAGTACACGTGCAGGATGGGCAGGTTTGTTACACAGGTAAACATGTGCCATGGTGGTTTGCTGCACAGATCATCCCTGAAGTGATTCTGTAATCCTTCATTCTCAACTATGAAACTAACATGTACATATACCTTATTTAAGGCCACCATGCCATTAACTGTCAAGCTGAGTCTGCAACCTAAGCCTAAACTATTGTAATACACCATCTCAGCAGATACTTGAGTTGTTCTGCACAGATTCAGGGTTGTTTATTTATTTTTTGAGATGGAGTCTCACTGTCGCCCAGGCTGGAGTGCAGTGACGCTATCTCGGCTCACTGCAACTTCTGCCTCTTGGGTTCAAGTGATTATCCTGCCTCAGCCTCCCGACTAGCTGGGACTATAGGTGCGCACCACCACACCTAGCTAATTTTTATATTTTTAGTAGAGACGGGATTTCACCACGTTGGCCAGGCTGTTCTTGAACTCCTGACCCTCAGGTGATCCGCCCATGTTGGCGTCCCAAAGTGCTGGGATTACAGATGTGAGTCACTGCATTGGCCCAGGTTGTTTACAAAATGCAACCCCTGAGCTTGGATTTGGCCTCATCCTCCCTATCCTGCAAATACAATACTAAACTTCACAAACCTGCTCAGCATAGAGGTCATCTCGGTCATGCATATGCTGATGTTTCCCCAAGTCCGTGGTTATCTCTCCCACTTCTGTGTAGAACTGCACATCCGTGTGCCGCTTCTTCCCAAACATGATGGCATTCTGTTGGCATAAAACGGCAAGAAGACAGAAATCAGAAACACAAAGGTACCTGTGATGGAAATGGCAGTGATCCAAACTTGGGCCTCCACAGCATGCATGCAAAAATAATTAAACCATCCCTGGTGTTATCATAAATAATGATGCTTGGGAATGTGAAACAGTGTACATTTGAAAAGGTGCTGTGCTCCTACTTATTATAGGAACTTTGGAAATTATGTTGCTAACAAATCTTATCTAAAGCAAAACCTTTTTATTTTAGAAAAAGAAATCTGGAGATCTTGTATGTTTTGCTGGCCATTATATAACACACCAAAGGAACAATCATGCTTAAGAGCACCTTCTAGATGCCAGGCCATGTGGCCTTGAGAGGCATTATTTTATTTAATCCTCTTAATGTTCTTATGCGAAAGGTGATTTTTTCATCACTATTTTCTAGGAAAGAAGCTGAGCGAAATGAAGTGTCTTGCCCCAGAGCTCATGATTACGTAGAAAGGTGTACCTTGAGGTGAAAGTGCAAAACAATAATCATTTCTCCATCGCAGGGCTGGAACAAAGCATGCTTAATATTATTGTACAAAATATCCACCTTGTCTCCTCGAACAGATGTGAAGCGAAAGCCTGGGGAAAAGAATGAAGAACTGTCAAGCAGTATAATTAGGTTAGGCCAAAAGGCACTGCATCTCTTCTGGCTGATTTGCACAGGGTCAGAGGAAACACCAACAACTGTATAGAGCTTTCCTTTCCTTCTGGCCACACAGCAGTAAAGGAGATTCCTCCCAGCATTTCCTTGTCATACTTTGTTAGCGCCATACTCTAACCAACTGAGCTAACTGCCGATGGCTCTTTGTCAAACTTTATTATCTGATCTGTCATTCCTACAAATGTGCCCCTGAAGACAAAGCCTAGGTATAGGAGAGATCATCAATACCATTGACATGGGCCTCCAGTGAGCCTTGCATCCTCTTTTGGGCAATATTTGGGCGAATGTATAGATCTTTCAGTTTGGGATTACTCCGGTTTAGATTGATCACCAGTGAGTCTTGTTTTACAATGCCCTAAGCAAGAAGAAAATTAATGTGAATTGTCACATATCCTTACAAGTCTCCAAAAAATACATGTCCTCCTTTGTGTAAGAATGTTTTGTCTGTGTTCAGGCTCACCTCCTTCTCTTTCTCTTCAGCTTCTCGAGTTTTATAACGTTTCTGTACTTCTTTAATAATTCGGAAAGCATTCTGAAGGTTCAAGGCTGGTACTGTCTGTTCCCCAGGTGCCTTAATATTTGATGCGCGGTATGTACTGTAGAAAAGCAGCAGCATTTATAGTGATGTATTTTTCAGGCCAGGGAAATTGTACTGATTTACTTTATCTTACAGTCAGCTTAATTTCTACTTTTTTTTTTTTTTTGAGACAGGGTCCTGGCTCTGTCACCCAGGCTTGAATGCACTGGCCCGATCTTAGCTCACTGCAACCTTCACCTCTTGGGTTCAAGCCATCCTCCCACCTCAACCTTCCAAGTACCTGGGATTACAGGCACACACCACTATGCCCAGCTCTTTTTTTTTTTTTTTTTTTTTTTTAACAGATACAGGGTTTTGCCATGTTGACCAGGCTGGTCTCGAACTCCTGGCCTCATGTAATCCGCCTGCCTCTGCCTCCCAAAGTGCTGGGATTACAGGCGTGAGCCACCATGCATGCCCATTCCTTCTTTTTCTTAAATGGAGTATATTACAAACAGCTAGTTCATTGAAGTGGGGGAAATCACATTTTCATTTTTCAAATCTGGCATAACATCCCCAAATTATCCCACTTCACACCATGAAATCATAGAATCCAATGTGGCACCAATTTTCTTGAGGATTCAATTGTAAAATACGTTTATTATTTTTAACACTTATTTGCATAACTATTTTTTCTGAGATAGGGTCTTGTTCTGTTGCTCAGGCTGGATGGAGTATAGGCAAGATCAGGGATCACTGCAGCCTCAACCTCCCAGGCTCAAGGGATCCTCCCACCTCAGCCTCCAGAGTAGCTGGGTGACGGGCGCACACCACCACGCCTGGTTAATTTTTTGTTTTTTAGTAGAGACAAGGTCTCACTATATTACCCAGGCTCAAAGTAGGTTTAGTAAATATACAATATCTTCAAGAAGATTCTAAATTGGGATCCATTCTGAAAATAGTACAAAGTCAAGAAGGCAATCTGAAGTAAGTCCCAATGAGGAAGGCTTTGACATTTACTAGGTAGGGAAAATGCAGCACAGAGAATGAAATGTTTCTGAGAGTAACACTCCAGACAAGATGAATCTGGGTGTGACTATTTTCTTGGGGACTCACATTTCCTTGACAAAGGTCGCTTCAGGGTTAGGAAAGATGTTGCCTTCATTCCTGCCCAGAGCACTGCCCGGGCAATAAAAGTTGATTCGCAAGTAAGTATAATCTCCTTCCACGGACATACTTATATTCTGTTCAAAGGAAAACCATAAAAAGTAAACAGATTTCTTTCCTAGAGATTAGTAGTTACAGCAATGTTAAAATTAAGTTAGGAGTTACAAGTTGACTGCTCTTAACCTTAATCTAAATCTAATAAACTTACACATAATATATCTTTTTAATAACGAAGTATCTTTTCCCCCCAAAAATCTCTGAATTCTCAAAGTACCTTGTACCATGAATACAACTACAAGCTAAACAATGCTTAAATGAAGTTGAAAAAAAGATAGGCAAATTATGTTTCCAGACTAGTTTAGCTTTCTACTAAGTGAAAAAAACTGGAAGAGGAAGGAGAATGACAGGACAAGAGGGATGTCAGTCAACTGAACAGAGTCTGAAGGAGTGGGAGACATGATGAATGCAGATTATTTATGGCAAATACAATTACTATTTTAAGAAACAGTTTGGATGAAACCTGATGCATTGAATGTTAGTACCTTGATTGTGGCAATGTGAAAAGGTGTTGCAATGCCAAACACGGGCATTATTACAGTCTCATATTTCTTATCGATGTAGATCTTCATTTCCCGAATATGTGGTTCCTTAGGCATCAGAGATGGGTTTTTATAGGACACATTAGATTTGCGAGCTCTGGAGTGGGATAAAAAACAACTCAGAAATTTCTGCAGTCACACAGAACCCTCAGATAATCTCACTGCTCAATGAAAACTCTTACTTCTGAATCTGCTGTTCTCCCTTTTGTTCAGTCAGTCGTCTCTTTGCTTCTTCATTGAGTTGAGCCGCTAGTTCTTTCTGATGTGCTCTTCGCTTCTCTTCTGCAGTCATTTCATTCTGGTGAATGGAAAATCCAATTTATCACAACATGTGAGCCATATGATAGGTGAGATCAATGTAATTCAAAACAGTAAACTTACTCTTGTTCTTTCTGTAAGTAATGCTGCCCGAGAACCTCTTCCCAAAAGGTCCTCTGCCTCATCTTTCTCCTCCTCCTCTTCTTCCTCATCTTCATTCTATGGAAAAAGTCATAATCAAAAAATGAAATTTTAATTATTTTAGCCAATATTATTTAACTTCTTTATATCCTAAACTTCCTATACTACTTATCTATCTTTTTCCTACCTTTAGGAAAATCCCCACATTCTTCACTTTCTTCTTCACAGAAGTGAGAACAGTAGCTGGGCCATCCTAGAATTAAAAGGAGAATGAAGACACATTATTTAAAAGAGGCAATTTCATTTTCTAACCTAGTAAATGGCTGGGCAATGCTTTGAATCTTTTGGACACTAAAATGTTTGACAATGGAATAAATACAGTTTTTATCCTTCTAACCTCTAACCTCTTGTCAGGAGCTACAATTTGTTTTTTCTTTTTTTTTGAGCAGAGTTTCACTCTTGTCAACCAGGCTGGAGTGCAGTGGTGCGATCTCAGCTCACTGCAACCTCCACCTCCCGGGTTCAAGCAATTCTCCTGCCTCAGCCTCCTGAGTAGCTGGAATTACAGATGCGCACCACCACGCCTGGCTAATTTTTGTATTTTTAGTAGAGCTGGGGATTCACCATGTTGGTCAGGCTGGTCTCAAACTCCTGACCTCAGGTGATCCACCTGCCTCGGCCTCTGGAAGTGCTGGGATTAATGCGTGAGCCACTGCACCTGGCCAGGAGCTATCATTTGGGAGGCAACATTGGGTAATTGTTAATACAGGTTTGATTTGAAGGCTGGCTCAGTTGCCTTCTAGCTCAGTGACATTTGGCAAGTTACTTAAACTTGTCTGTGCCTTCAATTTATCTAGTAAATGGAGGTAATAAGAGTATCTACTTCACAAGGTACTATTTCAATGAATTAATGTAAACTGCTTAGCTTATGATAAAAACACTGAACTACCTGTGCTCATTATTATTAAAAATCAGTTCCTGCTGAGGGAAAGAAGTTAGTCACAAAAGACCACACAGGGTATGGCTGAATTTATATCAACTGCCCAGATATTTAGCAAATCCTTAGAGAGAACGTAGTTTAGTCACTGCCTAGGCCTGAAGAACCAGTGGGGGAAGGGAAGGGGGATACGGAGTGACTGCTAATAGGTTCAGGGTTTTTTCCTAAGGTGATGAAACTATTTTCAAATTAGATTGTAGTGATGGTTACACAAATGTGAATATGCAAAAAATCACCAAATTGTACATATTAAGTCAGTGAATTGTATAGTATGTGAATTGTAGCTCAATAAAGCTGTTTTTAAAAAGAAAAAAAGAATCAGTTTCATTATTAGTATTAGTTCCTGATATTATCAAGGTTCAAGCCACAATATGACAATATGATTTAATGGTTTAAATCATTGCCTGTACCTGGGCTACAGTCTCTATTCCTAGCTGCATTAGGTTAGGCTGTCACATGGATTCTTCCCCTTAGCTAGCATTTAACAAAGCAAGAAAAAAACCACAGGGTCCACAAACGTGCCTCAAAAGTTAGCTCATGAAGACTCCAAAGTTTAGAGACAATACACACCTCATCCACAAGCACTGTGTCACCAATAAACAGGGCATAGGTTTTCTCTTCTGGCTTTTTCCCCTCCTTGTTAGTCAGGTCTGAGAATCCTAAATTGATGCTGAAAACCATTCCTAAAACAGCAAAACAAGGATCGGTCTGTGGCTGTGACAATATGGAGAGGTGTAAGACATATGCCTAAAAGAAGATAAAGCTAAAGGAAATAACTCACAAAAGTATTTTCTTATTGTATGTGAAACTTACCTTTCTTCAGTTTGTATTGATTTTTACTATTGATTACTAGGGAGCCTTCACGGAATTCAATTCCCATCCCAAATCTGAAAAGAAACAGATAAAAATCAGCAAAAGGCTACAGATCTCTAACATGGATCAAGTATAATATGTTCATCTCAATTTTCACAGTAAGACAGGCAAACATGTTTGAAATGATTTACCCCTGCTGACCGCTCAGTTAGAAAAGAGGATTCAAAGACAGTCTTTGGCCTCTAAATATGCTGTATAATCCCATGGTGAAAAATAATTTCCTAATTGATTATAACAAGCCTTTTAAATTTTAGCTTATTTGCCCACATTTAAACTTTAACCTTCTACCATAAAATCAAGTCAGTAGTATTCCTGTAAACAACATAGAAATTATTAAGGGCTACCTTACTAAGACAGTAATAACCAGATTAAAAGGGGCAATTTTTAGTGGAACATTGGTAACCAGATTCATAAGACTTGGTATATAGGTATATATTTCCTCTTCTCCACGAGAGAAGTCTAGAAACTATATACCACAGACTAGTTTTCATCTAAAGAGAGTGCCTACATAAAGCTTTGTTTCCAAATATGTCCTTTGTTCTATAACACGTTATTAGGTATTTCTAGGTGTTCAGTGATAAAATACATTTGAGAAATATACTGGATTTGAAGGGGTGTCCTGCCCCTCCACACCTGTGGGCATTTCTCGTTAGGTGGACCGAGAGAATTGAGAAAAGAAATGAGACACAGAGACAAAGTATAGAGAAAAAAAAGTGGGCCCAGGGGACCGGCGCTCAGCATACAGAGGACCCACTGGTCTCTGAGTTCCCTTAGTATTTATTGATAATTATCTTTACCATCTTAAAGAAAAGGAAGTGGCAGGATAATAGGATCATTATAGGGAGAAAGTCAGCAGTAAGACATATGAATAACGTTCTCTGTGACATGAATAAGTTTAAGGAAAAGTGCTGTGCCTTGATATGCATATACAAACATCTCCATAAATCTTTTTAGTGCATAAAGAGCAGCATTGCGCTAGCAAGTCCCGCCTTTCGCCCTAAGGCGGTTTTCTCCTTTCTCAGTAAACAGAACACACAATCGGGTTTTATATGGAGATGTTCCATTGTCCAGGGACGGGCAGGAGACAGATGCGTTTCTCTATCTCAACTGCCAACAACCGCCAAGAGGCCTTCTTTCCTCTTGTACTGGTCCTCCCCAGCAAAGACCCTTCACGGGTGTCAGGCTGGGGGATGATCAGGTCTTTCCCATCCCACGAGGCCATATTTCAGACTATCACATGGGGAGAAACCTTGGACAATACCTAACTTTCCTAGGCAGAGGTCCTTACGAGGCCATATTTCAGACTATCACATGGGGAGAAACCTTGGACAATACCTAGCTTTCCTAGGCAGAGGTCCCTGCGACCTTTGGCAGTGTGCGTGTCCCTGCGTACTTGAGATTAAGAGAATGGTGATGACTTTTAACCAGCAAGCTGCCTTCAGGCACTTGTTTAACAAAGCACACCCTGCACAGCCCAAAATCCTTTAAACCTTGAGTCACCACAGCACATGTCTCTTGCAAGGACAAGGTTGGGGGTAGGGTCACAGATTAACAGCATCTCAAATACAGAACAAAATGGAGTCTCTTATGTCTACTTCTTTCTATATAGACACAGTAACAGGCTGATCTCTCTTTCTTTTCCCCACAGGATTGAATAAACAAACTCCCCCCCAACCCAAAAACAATAATAATAAAAAAAAAAACAGCCAGGCGCAGTGGCTCACATCTCTAATCCCAGCACTTCGGGACATCAAGGTGGGAGGACTGCTTGAGCCCAGGAGTTCAACACCAGCCTGGGCAACAGAGCGAGACCTTGTTTCTACAAAAAATATAAAAACGAGCTGGGTGTGGTGGCACGTGCCTTGGTCCCAGTTATTGAGGGTGCTGAGATGGGAGGATTGCTGGAGCCCAGAAGATCTAGATGCAGTGAGGCATGACTGCGTCACTACACTCCAGCCTGGACAGAGTGAGACCCTGTCTCTAAATAAAATATTAGGGTATCTCAGAGTATGTAAGTTGCAAATGTGCATGGAGAGAGGAAATACAGTATGAATTAATATTTCCTAACATCTGTAATTAGATCCTGGAACACCTGTGGGCTGGACCACCACACTGGTCTAGAAAAATCTCTCTTATACACTTGGGAGAACTTAAATCTGTCTCACTTGCTCCGATAACATCCTGTGCCTGGCACATAGTATAGTTTGCTAGTCCATAAATGTTGGCTGAATCAATCAATTAGCCTAAAGAAATCAGACTGACCATTGACAGTCTAATTGAAAACTGACTCAAGAATGACAATACACATCATGGCATACCCTAGGTTTTTGGTAATTTTGTTCAGCAGCTCTGGCTTCTGCTTTTTAACCACATCCATGACAGCGTTATATACGTCACATATCTTCACACCTAATAATAAGACAGAAAGGAGATATTAAAGTATCTTTTAGAAAAAACACTCAGTAACATTTTGAAATCAAAATTTACGTCCCCTAAAGCAGTGTTTCTCAAAGTGTGAACTGAACAGTCCACTCACTCTTTTTTTTTTTTTTTAATTTGAGACAAGGTCTCACTCTGTCACCCAGGCTGGAGTGCAGTGGCATGATTACGGCTCACTGAAGCCCTGACCTCCCAGACTCAATGATCCTCCCACCTCAGTCTCCCAAGTAACTGGGACTACAGGCACATGCCACTATGCCCAGCTAAATATTTTTTGTAGAGACATGGTCTGCCATGTTGCCCAGGCTGGTCTCAAACTGGGCTCAAGCAATCCTCCCACCTTGGCCTCCCAAAGTGCAGGAATTATAGTGTGAATCACTCCACTTGGCCCCCTTCTTTTTTTTTTTTTTTTGAGACAGAGTCTCGCTCTGTCGCCCAGGCTAGAGTGGAGTGCAGTGGCGCGATCTTGCTTCACTGCAAGCTCCGCCTCCCGGGTTCACGCCATTCTCCTGCCTCAGCCTCCCCGGTAGCTGGGACTACAAGCGCCCACCACCACGTCTGGCTATTTTTTTGTATTTTTAGTAGAGATGGGGTTTCACCATGTTAGCCAGGATGGTCCTGACCTCGTGATCCACCTGCCTTGGCTTCCCAAAGTGCTGGGATTATAGGCTTGAGCCACCGCACCCGGCCCCGGCCCCATTCTTAATCATACTATTTGAGAATCGCTAATCCAGGAGGACACTGGAACACCAGTTGGTCTTAATACTTTAAGAGTTGATAAACGGTATCACATTAATGTTATTATACATTTTCAAAAACAGATCCTTGTGGTGGGCCTGTTCCATTTATCACTAAATGGGTGAATTACTGTTATGAGAGCTGTGGCCTTAATTTTTCAAGATCTAGACTATGAATGGGTATGTCAAGCTAAAAAGTAGTCCAGATATAGTGGCCTCAGAGGGATCTTTATCTTCACTAAACTATCTACGGCTATGATTTCCAACAGGACTTCTTTTTTTTTTTTTTTGAGACGGAGTCTCGCTCTGTCACCCAGGCTGGAGTGCAGCGGCCGGATCTCAGCTCACTGCAAGCTCCGCCTCCCGGGTTTACGCCATTCTCCTGCCTCAGCCTCCC
The DNA here is from genome assembly GCF_049350105.2 of Macaca mulatta. Taxonomy (NCBI): domain Eukaryota; kingdom Metazoa; phylum Chordata; class Mammalia; order Primates; family Cercopithecidae; genus Macaca; species Macaca mulatta. Next base: position 94,231,459 of record NC_133412.1, read on the forward strand.
GAGTAGCTGGGACTACAGGCACCCGCCACCTCGCCCGGCTAGTTTTTTGTATTTTTTTAGTAGAGACGGGGTTTCACCGTGTTAGCCAGGATGGTCTCGATCTCCTGACCTCGTGATCCGCCCGTTTCGGCCTCCCAAAGTGCTGGGATTACAGGCTTGAGCCACGGCGCCCGGCCCCAACAGGACTTCTTAAGACCGACTTAGAGATAATGTGGAAGAATGGTGTCTTGAAGCTCAGTATCCTTCGTATTGTTTTGATGTAGGATTAACATTATATATCCTGTTGGTAGAGATACTAGTTCTCAGAACTTTCTATAACTAAGGAATAGTAATAAGGCCAAGGTATTTTGTGAAGATCTGGACATAGAGGGCCTAACAAGTCAGAGAGGTTTCTATAAACATCAATGTAAACCACAATGATCACTCATACCTGAAAAAAATGCAGATTCAAGACCTACATGCTAGGATGATTCAACATTTCTAAATCTTATTCTGTTTTTAATATGACAGCCTCAGAGACATAAACATAACACTAATGACATTTCTTTTTTGAGACAAGGTCTCAACTCTATTGCCCAGGCTGAAGTGCAGTGGCGCAAACATGGCTCACTGCCGAGGTATAGTCACAACTCACCGCAGCCTTGACCACTTAGGCTCAAGTGATCCTCCCCAACCTCAGTCTCCTGAGTAGCTGGGACCACAGGTGTGCACCACTATGCCCAACTAATTTTTTCATTTTTAATTTCTTATAGAGATGGGGGCCTCATTGTGTTGCCCAGGATGGTCTCGGACTCCTGGATTCAAGCAATCCTCCTGCCTCGGCCTCCCAATGTTGCGATTACAGGTGTGAGCCACAGCTCCTGGCCAATGACATTTTTGTGACGTAACTTCTAAACCTCCTTTTCTAAGGCACCTCACCATGTCTTAATTCCTTCAGCAGCTCCTCTTGAAGCTGGAGTAAAAAGTTGTAATTTTCTTGAACTTCCTGAGAAGGATCAACCATCAAAGTGCGAACAAGGTTGGAGCAGTAAGACTTGAAGCGAATACCCATGGCACAAGTGATGGCCCCAAAATGCATATGATTCTTGTCACTAGAGACCAAGAAAGAAAGAAAACATTTCATTACCAAAACTAGCGAAGTCTTTGGTATCAATGGGACACGGTATCAATAATCATTACTTTTCCCTGCCATATCCTAAAGCTGTGGCTGAATAAGGACCTAAACTTTTTTTGTGTTTTAAATAAACAAACCAGTTTAATAAAGGCTCTAGAGTAAACGTCAGTGACCAAAACTTTTAGGATAAAAATTCAGTGAGAAAGTGAGTACTGGATTATAAAAATGCAAAAGATATACTGAATTGTATCCATTATAGTCTAATTGTGGGGTTGTGAGGAGTCACTTATCCATCAGTCCTCTATGAATTGTGAGTTGTAGTTAGTCTTAAATATAGATAACAGAGACTGGAAAGGGTAAGTGTGTGGGGGGGCAGGCGAGGATGAAAAGAAATGGATTACAAGGTACAAACATAAGGTAAGATAGAAGGAATAAATTCAATGTTTGACAGCAGAGTAGGGTGACTCTATTTAACAAAAATGTACTGCACCTGCGTGATGGACACCCAAGAAAATGACTTGGTGACACTATACATTATGTACTTGTAGCCAAATTTCAATGTACCCCACAAATTTGTACAGATTTTAAAAAAAGAAAAAATAGGCTAAAGTCAAAGCGCTATATTATGAAGTCTTCATATACTTACCTCACCACACTGAACTTGAGATTATAGTTGCCACCACTCTGAATGATAGGAGGGTAACACATTTCCACAGTAGAAGGGTCTGCCCCAGCAAGGTATTTTTTCTCTTCAATGGCCTTTTCCACAGACTCAGCCAGTTTGCTGTGTCGAACTTTCTGTAAGAGCATCCAGAAATAAAGTAACACTTACTAGAGGGTAGCAAAGCGGGGTGTGTGGACACTATGATTTGAAGACAAAATATATCCTTGTATGAGGATGATATAAAAAAGGTCTTACGAAATGGTTTATGCACCAGGCAATATATTGGTATGCAGGCAAAACACATTTTGGAGAACAGTATGTAGGACCTACAGCTATTCCTAGGATTCTCAAGTAAAATAATGGGTTACCTCGAGAAAACATAATGCAGGCTTACCATTATTTTGAAAAAGAGATGACGTAATTACCACCAACTTAAGTGTCAGTCTTAATTTCAAAGGAAGTGGAAGAACACATCAACAGATTTGCATGATAGACTTATTACTGCTTCATTAAAACACTAAAAAGACCCTCTCATCTCCATTTACCTCATCTGCATCAACTATTTCCATGACTCTTTCCTTGAAGAATTTGTTGAAGACTTCAGAAGTGATGCTGGCTGCTTTCTTCATTAGGTTGAGCTCCCCATCCTCCTTTACAGCGATGGTATATGCCACAACTGCACTGATATCTATCTGCAGTCAAAGTGACAAGAGTTTCTAATATGCAAATATAGAATTACAAAATAATGCATCTCTCCAATTTGAATATTATCAGTGATATTTCTGTTACTTAGCAAATGATTTATCACTGGTTTGTAGAATATTCAAATATTCTCTTCTTGAACTGAATTAAACATTTGAAATAGCTCTTTGCCAGGTCACTGTGTGTAGTACAAGAGGTGTTAAACTAATGTACTACTTAAAATGTAAACTGCCCTCTCTAGATGTTTTTGTAAAGGCAGATGGAAGAAAGGCAGGGAAAGAAATTTTGTTTCCAACTCTAAAGTGGCTGGACTATCTCCTGAAAGTCCCATCTACTGGCTGAAAAGTAAAACTGGCACACTGCTCAAAGGGGATAAAATGTGAACAAACATACAGGTTTCCCAAAACAAACGTCCTGCACTATCTGTTATGGAAGCCCATCACATTTCTGTCTTCTCAACTCTTGATTTGCTACTTTCCAGTAGTATCTTACTTTGTCAAAGCCTTCTTTGTTGAGGCAGTCATTCCAGCTCTTCATGAACTCTCCAGGGAATTTGTCTTTGCTGAACACTCCAATCTTCTTTCCATTCTTGCTTTCTTTAATGGCTTCAATCATTTTGTCAAAGCTACTCTTATTACTTTCATTCTGTTAGTGTCACAGGGAAGAAAAGGGGTCTGTTAATTAGACATGTATGTTTTACCAATAACAGGTAGAGGAATATTCTAAACTATGGAAAAAATAAATTCTCCTCCCATCCCCACCTACTTTTTATTTTTAAAGAGACAAGGTCTTGCTCTACTACCCAGGGCAGAGCACAGTGGTGTGATCACAGCTCACTGCAACCTCGAACTCCCAGGTTCAAGCAATCCTCCTGCCTCAGCCTCCCAAGTAGCTGGGACTATAGGTTCATGCTACCATGCCTGGATAAATTTTTTTTTTTGAGACAGACTCTCGCTCTGTTGCCAGGCTGGAGTGCAGTGGCGCAGTCTACACTCACTGCAACCTCAGCCTCCTGGATTCAAGTGATTCTCATGCCTCAGCCTCCCAAGTAGCTGGGATTACAGGCGTGTGACAACATGCCTGGCTAACTTTTTATATTTTTAGTAGAGATGGGGTTTTGTTATCTTGCCCAGGCTGTCTTGAACTCCTGACCTCAAGTGATCCACTGCACCCAGCCTTCCTGAATAATTTTTGTATTTTTTGTAGAGATGGGGTTTTTGTCATGTTGCCCAGGCTCATCTGGAACTCCTGCGCTCGAGTGATCTGCTCACCTTGGCCTCTCAAAGTATTGGGATTACAGCCATTAGCCACCATGCCTGGCCCACTTGTAAGATGCCTTCCCATCTTTTTTTTTTTTTTCTTTTTGGGAGACGGAGTCTCGCTCTGTTGCCCAGGCTGGAGTGTAGTGGTGCAATCTGTGCTCGCTGCAAGCTCCGCCTCCTGGGTTCACACCATTCTCCTACCTCAGCCTCCGGAGCAGCTGGGACTACAGGTGCCTGCCACCACGCCCGGCTACTTTTTTTGTATTTTTAGTAGAGACGGGGTTTCACCACATTAGTCAGGATGGTCTCGATCTCCTGACCTTGTAATCCGCCCACCTCAGCCTCCCAAAGTGCTGGGATTGCAGGCGTGAGCCACCGCACCTGGCTGATGCCTTCCCATCTTTAAGGAAGATTGCAATATACCAAAAGTGAGCAAAACATTTCTTTAAATATTTTTATATACTCAGGTGAAAGTGCTGCCATAAGTTGACCAGACTATTCCTTTTTTTAAGAGAAGGGGTCTCACATTGCCCAGGCTGGTCTCAAACACCTGCGCTCACTCAAGCAATCCTCCTATCTCAGACTCCTGAGTAGCTGGGACTACAGGTGTGTACCACCACGCCTGATACAACTATTCTTTTTCTTCAGGAAGTTAAGAAACTCAAACACATAAGTGAACAATATTCTGAGAAAACATCCTATGTTAGGTGGGCAGTATGACAAAAAAAAAATCACGTTTGATAAAAACTGGAAATGATTTATATCTAAGTTTCCTTAAGGATATTTAAGGTTATTTGCTCTAATTAAGGCACGCAGATGAAAACAAGTGTCCTCAAGACTGGAGACATAAAGTCAGTGTTCACCAGAATTTCACAGCCCATTTGTTTTGCTGCAGTACTGATAGGATTACTGAATTCTTTTCTTCCTAACAATGAAGACGTGACAGAACTTTGTAATTACAACAGCCACCTATAATTTCCCCTGCACATTCTTTCAAACTCCTATAAGGCATTTCCGTTCATCCCTTTTGAAGATTCTTCCACATTTATAACACATTATTAATCCTGACCTTTTCTCGTATTAGCAGTGTGATGGCAGGGGCTCCATTAGCATTCTCATTGCCCTTAGTGTTGGCAATCTGTTTCAAGAACTCCACTTTTTTCTTGCTGGCCATAAAGATGATCTTGTCATCACAAAAGACCATGATAGTATCAGTTAGTTCATAACCAAAGAGCCACGTCTATGGAAAAAGACAACAGTGACAATGGCATTTACAGATAGAAAAATTAATGCACTCATACAGATATACAGAAATACTTATATAAAAAAAATAACATGTCTGAGATTAACTCCAAGGTAATCAGGCTGGGGAGTCTGGAGTGGACACAAATTAAGCAAGACTGGCCAAGAGTTGACAATTTATCAGAACAGGACAATGGGGTTCAAATGTATTATTTTCTCTACGTTTATATGCTTGAACTATCTATAATTAAAACCATCAAATCAGTTGAACAATTTGTGTTTACAGGAACTATATCAATATTTAGTAAAACAGAAATGGTTAAAACAAGGGACAGAGTGATACAGAACCATGTGTTACTACCTCCTCAATTACCAGTTGCCTACCAATTATTCATTTCTCCTTCTCAAAGAACTGACATTTTTAACTGGGGATACTGCCCAGCATGAAAACTCTATTTCCCATCCTTCCTTTCAGGTAAGTATGGTCATTAAGATCAAATTTTGGCCAATATGTCAAAAACGGAAGTACTGTGTGCAGCTTCAGCAAAGTCTTCTTAAAAAGAAAAGGTGGCCTCCCATTTTCTTCCCTGTCTCTATCTTTTTGCTTGGAATGTAGATGAAACACCTGGAGTTCTAGAAGCCATTCTGTACCATGTGCCAGAGGGCTATGTTCTTTGGGTGGCAGAACAGAGAACTGGAAAAAGCCTGGGTCCCTGAAGACTATACATAAGGAAAAGAATATTTTGTTTAACTCGCTGTTACTTAGGTTTTTGTGTTATAGCAGCTAAATCCATATTAATTGATACTAACACTTCTTTTTCCTTATGTCCTAAACCACTGCTAAATCCAACTGAACTTTATGTGATGGTGAAAATACCATTTATTTGCTCTGTCCAATATGGTAGCCACTACCGAGTACCAGAAACAGCTGATGAGACTTGAGAAATTGAAATTTTTTAAAATAAGAGACAGGGTCTCACTGAGCTGCCCAGGCTGGAGTGCAATGGCACGATCTTGGCTTACTGCAACCTCTACCTCCTGGGCTCTTGCCATCCCCCTATCTCAGCCTCCTGAGTAGCTGGGACTACAGGTACACAGCCCCACACCTGGTTAATTTTTTTGTATTTCTTGTAAAGACAAGGTTTTGCCATGTTGCCCAGGCTGGTCTTGAACTCCTGGGCTCAAGCAATCCACCTACCTCGGCCTCCCAAAGTGCTGGAATCACAGGCATGATCCACCGCACCCAGCCAGGAATTTAATTTTTAATGTGGCTACCATACTGAACAGTGAAGCAGATAATCCAACAACTCTAAGGGCTAAAAATTGCTGTAAATCTCTCACCTGTAAGGCAGTTGATTTGGCATAAACAATTTCTTCATCAACACCCACTGATACAACAATGGCATCAACGTTGGCATACTCATCTTCTCCTTTCTGAAAAGAGTGGGTAATCGTCACTTAATTTTCACATTAGCAAAACAGGAATACAGACTTCAATATTTACCTAGGATATGTATAATCTTTTCCTGATAGAAATGTCAAGTTTAAGGTACATGCCTGGTTGGCAGTCTTACAGCTATCCTATTTTTTGTTTTTACAGTACTTGTTAATTGTTGATAAATAACAAGAGAAATTATTCCTTAGTCCCCAGATCTATGCTTCATAGTTCAGGAAAACAGATCAGTGACAAACGTCCTATGTAATTCAAAGATATATTTTATTTTTTAAAATTTTATTATTTATTTATTTTTGAGACGGAGTTTCGCTCTTGTTGCCCAGGCTGGAGTGCAATGGTGCAATCTCGGCTCACTGCAACCTCCGCCTCCTGGGTTCAAGCAATTCTCCTGCCTCAGCCTCCCCAGTAGCTAGGATTATAGGCGCCCGCCACCACGCCAGGCTAATTTTTTGTATTTTTAGTAGAGACAGGATTTTATTATGTTGGCCAGGCTGGTCCTGAACTCCCGACTTCAGGTGATCCACACGCTTTGGCCTCCCAAAGTGCTGGAATTACAGGCATAAGCCACCGTGCCTGGCCCAAAGTAATTTTTTATATTCTAAAATCATCTTGCACTCTCAAACGATAGGCCACCTTCATCTCAGAATCTTTCAAGGAGTTATAATTTATGCAGAAATCTATATATGCCTTCTTTTTTGGTTCAGTCACAGCAATCTTAATAGAGAGATGTAAACCCGTGGTAAAATGAACACTTCAACAACATGAAATCACAGATGCCTGGCCAGGAAGCCATGGTAGTTTTCATCCTTATAGTTTTTGTCAACCTCAACACCAATGTCCTTCCTGGCTGATGGAGAAACGGCAGTTCTTTATTTTTTTAAAAAGCTTTAAGACAGAATCACATAAAATTCAAAAGTATACAATGTAATGATTTTTAGCAGAATTATGCAACCATCACAATTTTGGAACATTTTAATCTCTCCAAAAACAAATGCTGTGTCCTTGAGCACAATCATTCCCCAACTCCCCCTACCTCCATCTCAGCCCTAGACAACCACTAATCTGTCTCTATGGATTTGTCTACTCCGGACAATTCATATACACGGAATCAAATAACATGTGGCCTTTGTGTCTGGCTTCTTTCACTTGTTTTCAAGGTTCATCTGTGTTGTGGCATGCATCAATACTTCATTCCTTTCTACTGCTGAATATTTGATTGTGTAGATATACCACATTTTATCTATCTATTCATCAGTTGCAGGACACTTCCTCAGCCTCTCAAGTAGCTGGGACTACAGGTATGCACCACCATGACCAGCTAATTTTTGTATTTTTTAGTAGAGATGGGGGTTTCGTCATGTTGGCCAGGCTGGTCTCGAACTCCTGACCTCAAGTGATCTGCCTCCACTTGGCCTCCTGAAGTGCTGGGATTACAAGCACGAGCCACCATGCCCGGCCCTCACTGTAGTTTTGATTTGCATTTCTCTAATGGCTAATGATGTTGAGCATCATTTCATATGTTCACTGACAATTTGTATACATCTTGGAGAAATGCCTGTTCAGATCCTCTGCCATTTTGTAGCTGAGTTACCGCTTTATTATTGAGCTGTAAGAGTTTTTATATTCTAGACACAAGTCCCTTATCAGGATCTGCAGACATTTTCTCCTATTCTGTGCATTTTATTTTCACTTTCTTGATGGTATCCTTTGAAGCACCAAAGTTTCTAATTTTGAAGTAGTACAATTTATCTATTTTCTTTTTTATTTCGGAGTCAGAGTCTCACTCCATTCCCCAGGCTGGAGTGCACTTGCACGATCTCGGCTCACTGCAACCTCCGCCTCCTGGGTTCAAGCAATTCTCATGCTTCAGCATCCCAAGTAGTTGGGACTCCAGGCACCTGCCACCATGCCTGGCTAATTTTTGTATTTTTAGTAGAGATGAGGTTTTGCCATGTTGGCCAGGCTAGTCTTGAACTCCTAACTTAGAGTGATCTGCCTGCCTTGGCCTCCCATAATGCTAGGATCACAGGTGTAAGCCACTGTGCCTGGCCTATCTATTTTCTTGTGCTTTTGGTGTCGTATCTAAGAAGATTCTGCCTAATTCAAGGTCACTCAGATTTACTTCATACTTCTTCTACAAGGATTTCATAGCTTTAGCTGTCACAGTTAGGTCTATGGTTTGTTTTCAATTAATTTTTTTGTATGGTCTGAGGACTAACCCAACCTCCTTCTTTTACATTGAATATCTAGTTGTTACACCATCTGTTGAAAAGACTATTCATTTCTCATTGAATTGTCTTGACATCCCTGTCAAAAATAAAATGATCATAAATGTGAGGATTTATTTCTGAATTTTCATGTTTATTCCACTCTTCTATATGCCTACCCTTATGCCAGTACCATGATGTTTTGATTACTATAGCTTTGTAGTAAGTTTTGAAATCAAGACGTGTGAGTTCTCCAACCATCTGATATTCTTCAATAGCTCTATAAAGCCAAAAGACTGGTCATTCTGGGTTATAATTCTGACTTCCCCTATAAAGTCAAGATAAATGCATACATAAGACTCTTCCACATTTTTGGGCTTCTGCTTGTCAATAAGGATATATGACAGCAACTGAGTGTTCTGTTGTATGTCTCTACCACGACAAAATATATTATGCAAAGAAGTCACTACCCAGAAATTACATGCCTTTCCCCATTGACTTCAGTAAGAAATGTTTTCCTTCAGCTTGGTAAAAAGTTTTATCATTAGTTTCCACTGATAGTGAAATACTAATTGTAGTTAAAACTGCTAGTCCCTTTGTATGAATCAAGGTAGTAGCACCAAACTACTTCTCCATTACCACACACTCAGGAAAAAAGGCCAGTTTCACTTAAGAATGTCCTTGATGAAGTAAAAATGATTACCATTACAAAATCCCAACCCTTGCATCTGTCTTTTAATATTCAATGTAAAGAAATAAGAAGTATAAATAAAGCACTTCTGTGTGCAGTGAATTTATGATGGTTGGCTCAAGGAAAAGCACTTGAATACGTATTTCAGTAGCAAACTAAACTAGCCATTTGAAGACCTGGATTAGCCGGGCATGGTAGTAGGTACCTGTAATCCCAGCTACTCGGGAGGCTGAGGAAGGAGAATTTCTTGAACCCGGGAGGTGGAGGTTGCAGGAAGCTGAGATTGCGTTACTGCACTCCAGCCTGGGTGACAGAGTAAGACTCTGTCTCAAAAAAAGAAAAAAAAAAAGATAAATGAACAGATTTAACCCAAGAGGTCTAAACCTTACTGAACAGGAATTTCAGAAACAAAAGACATCACTAAGGAAATGCAGGGACTAAAATGATCAAATAATGCACCCTGGGACTGAAGAATGTGAGCTTGAGACTAAAAGGATTTCCCCAAAAGAGACATATCAAAGCACATTGCTGTGCAATTTCAAAACAGAAGGGATGATTCTAAATTTCAGAGAGGTTATATATGTATACTGGAAATAGAATCATATTGGCCTTCTCAAAAGTAACACTGAAAGCTCTGAAGCCAAATGGCTTCAAAATTCTGAGCAGAAAATGATTTTCAACACAGAATTTTATACCTACTACATTAACAAAGCCAACAGAGTTCACTTTGGTTAATTATATTATTAACCAAAAATGAGGACAGACTAACACTTTAAAAACATGCAAGGACTAAAGACATTTATATTCTATGCATCCTTTTTTTTTTTTTTTTTTTTTTTTGCATGGGGTTACACTGGAGCTAGTGGTGAGCTTTTTATTTATTCTTTTTTTGAGACACAATCTCACTCTGTTGCCCAGGCTGGAGTGCAATGGTACGATCTCAGCTCACTGCGGCCTCTGCCTCCTGGGTTCAAGAGATTCTTGTGCCTCAGCCTCCTAAGTAGCTGGGATTACAGGAATGTGCCACCATGCCCGGTTAATTTCTGTATTTTTAGTAGAGATGGGGTTTTGCCATGTCGGCCAGGCTGGTCTTGAGCTCCTGGCCTCAAGTGATCTGCCCACCTTGGCCTCCCAAAATGCTGATATTACAGGCGTGAACGAACCACTGCACCCGGCCCATCTTTTCTTAGGAAGTTCTTAGAGAAAATATGCTAAACAAAAAACAAAGCAGAGGCTCTTAGGATATAGGGGACCCAATATTGGAAAGTCCTGAGGTTCAACAGGCCTAAAGAGTAACCTGTACAGATGGAGCAGGATAACGTGGGGGGTGGAAGTAGGGAGTGAGGTTGCTTAAAAAGAAACAGAATAAAATTCAATGAGTGTGAGAAATTTGGAATAAAAGATTGGTAACACTATGACAGACCTGTAGGAGAAAATTAAGGCTAGGGAGACTTTTTTAAAGGAGAAAAACTGAGGAAATCATTAATGCCAGGAAAAACAAAAAACTGCAAAAAAAAAAAAGGAAAGTTAATCATACTTTATTACTTCACCCAGCAATGAAAACACTTATATGAACATAAACAATGTAAATAGTAACTACTGATTTTACTAAAACTTGTGGGGAAAAGTTATTAAGAAGGACGGATGTGTGATAAAGCAAGTATAACAAAATGTTAACTGTGTGGGTGGTGGGTATATAGGGTGTACTTAAAACTCAACCTGTCTGTAAAATTTTTCCTATCAATGTGTCAGGAGAAAAATGTTGATAGGGAAGTTGGAATGAGTGTGATGATACAAAGAAGTTAAATTCAGATCTACTGCCGGGCGCGGTGGCTCACGCCTGTAATCCCAGCACTTTGGGAGGCCGAGGCGGGCGGATCACAAGGTCAGGAGATCGAGACCACGGTGAAACCCCGTCTCTACTAAAAATACAAAAAATTAGCCGGGCGCGGTTGTGGGCGCCTGTAGTCCCAGCTACTTGGGAGGCTGAGGCAGGAGAATGGCGTGAACCCAGGAGGCGGAGCTTGCAGTGAGCTGAGATCCGGCCACTGCACTCCAGCCTGGGCGACAGAGCGAGACTCCATCTCAAAAAAAAAAAAAAAAAAAAAAAAAAAAAAAAAAAAAAAAAAAAAATTCAGATCTACCATAAGTTAATAACGGTTAAAAATCCACAAATCAAGAAACAGTAGTATACACAGATATTATTTAGAAATATGAAAGAAACAAAAAACTCGAAGTGGTTGCCTCTGGGACAGGTGACTTTTTGTTTTAAGGCTTTTATTAGAACTACGATTTTTAAAAAACTATATTACTGATTAAAATAATTTTTAAAGTGAGAGTTAAGTAAAATATAAAACAGATGGCAAAGAATCTGCAAAAATTGTGAAGGTGGTATCTGGATGACAAAAGTTGGAGAAACAGTGCAGCAGAAGAACAATTATCTTCCTTTGAACCAAATGGGATACTGCCTTAAAAAAAGAAAATATTTTTGCAGTCTGGTTATAGCTAAATACCCATATAATCAGTTACTACTGTTCACTGAGTGACTACTACATGCCAGGCACTGTAGTTGTTAATAGGGATAAAAAGTAAATACAAAAGTAGAGATCTAGGGCTGGGTGTGGAGGCTCACACCTGTAATCCCAACACTTTGGGAGGCTGAGGCGGGTGGATTGCTTGAGGCCAGGAGTTAGAGACCAGCCTGACCAATATGGTGAAATTCCATCTCTACTAAAAATACAACAATTAGCCGACCATGGTGGCACACACCTGTAATCTCAACTACTCAGGAGGCTGAGACATGAGAATCACTTGAACCCGGGAGGCAGAGGTTACAGTGAGCTGAGAATGCATCACTGCATTCCAGCCTTGGTGACACAGTGAGACTGTCTCAAAAAAACAAACAAACAAACAAACAACAACAACAACAAAAAAAGTGGAGAACTAGATTATAAAAGCTGAGTAAGCAACATTTTAAAAAAATCTCAATTCATCTGGGCATTTATTTCCATCTAACCCTCTTTACTCAGCATTATTAAAAAGTTTCTTGGGGCCGGGTGCGGTGGCTCACACCTGTAATCCCAGCACTTTGGGAGGCCGAGACGGGCGGATCACTAGGTCAGGAGATCGAGACCATCCTGGCTAACATGGTGAAACCCCGTCTCTACTAAAAATACAAAAAAAACTAGCCGGGTGAGGCGGCGGGCGCCTGTAGTCCCAGCTACTCGGGAGGCTGAGGCAGGAGAATGGCCTGAACCCGGGAGGCGGAGCTTGCAATGAGCTGAGATCCGGCCACTGCACTCCAGCCTGGGCCACAGAGCAAGACTCCGTCTCAAAAAAAAAAAAAAAAGTTTCTTGGCCAGGTGCAGTGACTTACACCTGTATTCTCAGCACTTTGGGATGCTGAGGTAGGTGGATCGCTTGAGCCCATGAGTTTGAGACCAGCCTGGGACAACATGGTGGAACCCTCTCTCCACAAAAAATTTAAAAAAAAAAAAAAAAAAAAAAAAGGCCAACTGTTGTGGTATGCACCTGTGGTCCTAGCTACTCAGGAGGCTGAGGTGGAAGATCACCTGAGGCTGGGTTGGTTGAGGCTGCAGTGAGCTGTTACTGTGCCACGGCAATCCAGCCTCAGCCAGAGTGAAACTCTTTAAAACAAAAACAAAAACAAAAAAACCTCTCTCTATCCCACTCCAGAGATAAAGGAGCTGTTAAGAGGTGAGTGAGTGAAAGTAATCCTCTGCGGGACTGAAATAACAGGAAATGTCTATACAGCTAGCTCTCCTTATCTGTGGATTCAACTGTGTACTGAAAATTAAAATGGCCAAACATTTTTCTATGTCATTACCCCCTAAAAACTAAGTATAACTATTATTTACACAGCACTTACACTGTATTAGGTATTAAAGTAATCTAGAAATCAAAAATAATGAGAGGATATACATAGACTATGCAAACATGGTGCCATTTTGTATCAGGGACTTGAGCATCCTTTGATTGAGGTAACTAGGTATGTCCTGGAACCAATCCCCAACAGATACAGATGGAAGACTGAATTTTTTTTTTTTTTTTTTAGAAATGGGCTCTCACTATGTTGCCCAGGCTGGTCTTAAACTCCTGGACTCAGGTAATCCTTCCACCTCAGTCTCTGGAGTAGCTGGGATTATACAGGTATAAGCTACTACGTATTTTTTTAAATCCTTCCTGAGCCACAGAAGACAGCTGTTGAATCTTCAGAGAACCCAGAACAAGAAACTAAGCTACCATAAAAATGTGCAAAGAGCCAGAAAGCTCCACTCAAGAGAAGCAATGACACTTTAATTCATTAGCTTCTTCAAAGGCATAAAGTTTCTTTGGGGTCAGTCTTCCACCACCCCAATCCTGACAGTTGGAGTAGGCTCACATGAATGTGAGTATTCCTTCTGAAAACAAATCTTTTTGACATTTTATGGAATTCTTTGAGATAAAAGGCAGATGAATGAAGTCAAGGTCCACTCATAGCAGAATGTCCCAACAGGTAGGTCTCAAATGATAATCAGATATGCCTGGAAATTGTGCCCCTCAGTCCTCAAAGCAGCTGGAACCTTAGGATGGTAGATAACCTCTTTTGTTTCTCCCAATGAGCAGCACTAATCATATTACTTGGTTAAAAATAATCATAATCATGAAAAGGCTGGCAAACTCTGAATAAGGATCTAGCAAGCATAAGAGGACAAAGAAGCATGCAGCCCATTTCCATGATCCACCACTACCACTTGGGATATTCTAATAATACAGAGAAGGTGCTGCAAATCCTTTCTGCTCTTAGCAGCTCTCACTTAAAAAACAAGAGGCAAGACTGGATCTAGACTCCAGGAGTCATAAAACAGTAGTACATTCTAGTCACTGTAAAAGGTCTCTTGTTGATTTTTGACTAACTCCATTTTCCCATCTCTAAAATGACACGGTTTACTTAGATACAAGGCTTAATACTTTTGAAATTTCTATTCAGTTAAAAGTACGTGATAACTGCAATTGTTTTTAGGCGTAAGTTATGAAAGTTATAATTAATAAATAGTATATTTTATTTGCAATAGCCTCAAAATAGGTACCTAATTGAAAATTAACTTGCAGATAGGTAAGGTTAGTTCCTACTCTTATTTTTAAAAAAGGAAAGAAAAAGGTTAGTAGCTTATCAGTTCTCTACAATCCTGTGTACTTGTATTTGGAGTGCTGGAACTACCAGGTTCAACTACTACAGCTTTTAAGGGCTTATAATCAAGAGTATTTAAAATTAAAAAGTGGGTGTGGAACCCAAATCATTTTTTAGTTAATGTTAGTCACAACTGAGTTGTTTTTTTTTTTTTTTTTTTTCAGATGGAAGCTGAAAGCAAAAGGCTTGGGATTTCTCTCTTTCTTTCTTTTATTTATTTATTTATTTTTTAAAGACAGGGTTTCATCCAGGGTGGAGTGCAGTCGCACGATCACAGCTCACTGCAGCCTCAAACTCCTGGGCTCAAGGAATCCTTCCGCCTCAGCATCCCAAGTAGCTGGGACTACAGGAACACACCACCATGCCTGGCTAATTTATTTGCTGCTTCTTTTTTTGTAGAGATGGTGGCCTCATCATCTTGCCCAGGCTGGTCTTCAACTCCTGGCCTAGTGCTGGGATTACAGGCATGAGCCACGGTGCCCAGGCAGGATTGGAATTTTTACCATTAACTTCAATTTATTCTATTTCAATCCCAGTTTTCTCATTAAAAAAAGAAAAGGAGTAAAAGAGAAAAAAGTTATACAACACACCTATATATCCCACTATCTTTCTGCTATATCCAGGAGGATAAACAACCAGCTTTAACCCAGGAAACTACTATCTCTAATTAAGTATATCAGAATGGAAGCACTGTAGGCTGAAAAGACTGCATACACAAAGAACTTCTACAGGTGGGTTCTGGACATATTAACACAAAAGCAGTCTTTTGTGTTAATAAAAAGTCTTATTCAAGTAAGTTTTTCATCCACAGGTTTTGTTAACTGGTACATTTTTACATAGACTTGGCGCATAACTTTATTTACACCATCAGTGTCTTATCAATGTCTAACATTCTCCCAAGATGATGTCATTAAGGTAGTAAAGGACCAAGATAAACTTCAGTGATTTTTGAGAAACAAAAAAAACGGTGGGTGGGAAATAACTTTCATGGATTTACAGACGATCATTTTATATTAGGTTTGCCAGGCCACAGTTAATTTGTAATGAAAGGGAATTTAGAGCTACAGATTAGTTTTCATGAATGGTACAGAGAATGAAATGATTTGATGAATCTGAATCACTGAGACTAGAAACAATTTTCGTATCAAAGGTTTATAGTTTCAGGGTTTATGGGTAGAAGAGAGGGTTTCGGATTTTTAGTACTTACTGATCATTAAAAAGTATCAAGATTTTAAAATGTTTTTCTAACATAGATTATGTTCAAATAATAATATGACACTGAGAGAAGGTGCAAAAAATCATTTGGTAGAAAATCAAAAAATTTTAAAAAATAAAATGTTCAGCATTCATCTAGCATTTAGTTCTTATTTTTGCTTTTCATAAAATGCAACAGAGAATCAATTTTATTTTCAATTATTTAATGTATTTAGCCTCAAAAGATGAAACATGCACGGGCACCTTTAATATGAATGGCAAGGAAACAACCAATTTTAATGGCTTGGTTTTAGTAGATGATCAGTTTGAAAGATAATTATTTACAATGCTGAAATGAGAACTGATCATTTTTCTCAAAACGTTTTTCAGGTTAAAAAAAAATCTTTATTAGTTGTATCTTCCCTTAATGACAGGGTTCAGGGGCAAGACTTAAGCTAGCCAACTCAGACTACATCACAGAATGCAACCAAATGTTTGCTCAATTAGTAAGTTAACATCATAAAAATAAGTTTTAACTGTGGACGATTTTAAAGCAGCAAAACTGCCGAATCTTTAAAAAACTGGGAACTGCCACAGCTCTTTTAATGAACACGTGCCCCGGATACGCTACCAAGGAACTAATAAGGTTTTAGGCATCGTTTTGTTTTGTTTTGGTATTACTAATGTCTGCAGGCTTTCAGCGTTAGGTCTCTCTCTGTAACCCACAGCAGGGCCTAGAACATGAGGCGGTTGCGCGTGAGCAGTATTTCTTTTTTTAACTCCAGGAAATGCCCCGCAAACGATAAACGCTAAGAGCCCGACTGACATCCTTCTTGCCCTTCCATCTCTTCTTTACGAAAACGGTTATAACCCTGGCGGGACCAGGGGTGGAACATTGTGGTTTTGAAGGGACAGAGCGAGTGCGTGGGTGCGTGAGAACAAGGCAGGAAGGGGCAACGAGACGTGACCACTAAGCAGGGGGGAAGGATGTTGCCTCTTCTAGGGCGGGAAGAGACTGCGAGAGGTGCTGTTATGCATGACCAAGGCTGGCACGCGGGGAAGATGGTGATGGCCGCAGGACAGGGTGAATGCGAGGGATTCCCTGTTAAGGGGCAGCGTTCGTGGCCGCCTCCGGTGAACGATTCGGGAGCAACGAAAAGGGTGAGGCACTGAACCCGGGAATTCCTGACCGAAAGAGAAAAAAGGGCGCCGAGAAACAGGGTTATTATGGGATGGCTGAAGGGGCTCCCTAGGAAAAATTACAGGATCTTCCTCACCCGCCAATTGCTGTACAGTCTCTTCACTCGCCGATAATAAGCGTCTTTGTCCAGAGTCACAGCCATAGCCCCAGACGCCGCTTCTCCTCGGGTTCCGAGAATCACGCGAGGTCCCGGCTCCGCCACCCGCTCTCGGCCCAGGAATCCCGCACTCTCCCAATGACCCGGAAGTATCGACCTCAAAGATGCCCTTTCCGCTTCCGGGTCCCGACAGCGTTAGGGATTTCTTTTTTTTTTTTTTCCCCCCAATCCTCTTTCGGATGGGCGGGGGAAAGACAGAAAGAAAAACAGGGGAAAATCAACAAAATGTGCGAGGCAAGCAGTCGATTTTCGCGGGGTTTTCTTGTCAACTTCGCCACTGCCGCACGCGAATCGACGTCGTCACGTGACGCTCTGCCTCCGCCCTTAACTCAGCCCAGCCGCGGTTTCCAGGACCTCAAGACTTTTTGCCTAGGCGGCAGCCGCTAGGCGAAGCGAAGGAGGTGGTGCCTGCACCGCCCCACAAGAGCTGCCGCGCGCGGGTGTAATAGCTCCACCCCATTTGCAAAGGAAGGGGGAGCGGAAAGAGCGGGATCTAGCGTGGGATAAAAGTGGTAATACTACAGTGTAACTGGGCATGCGCCCCTCCTGGAAATGATGGGAATGCAAAAGCCTTTAACTGCCCCAGAGCTGGAGGGATCCTCGGTGCCAGGATGCTGGGTCGAGCCGCGGGGACAGAGAACTCATACCAGGGAAATGGAACCCAGCCTCGCGATAAACTACGACCCAAGCTATGGGGAGGAACCTAGCTTTCGAAAGGAAAATAGTATGTCCAAGCTTTAACTGAGCAGTGGGATAGTATAAGTCAGAGGAAACAAATGACCTGAGGGGCTCCACAAACTTTTAGTTCCTTCCCACAACCCCAACGCCTGAGCCAGTCGTGGCAGCATCCTTCCAGTGAGCCAGTCCCCTTGCTGCAGTTCATGAAAACTGACACTATTCTAGGGATTACCCCAAATAACCGTTACTTCAGTTAATTACTAACAAAATGTAAATGGTTCCTGATGACATTCTTGCTCCCCGTCTCTTTTAAAAACTTGGAGTTTGAATCCAGAAGTTTGCCTACCTAGCATTTACCTTAAATAATTCCCTTGCCTTTAGCCAGCTGGACAGTCTACATTTATATATACCCTTTAGAGGAGTACAGATGACTTGTCTGCTCTATCCAAGGTAACTTAGTATGAATAGTATTGAACTTCAGGAAAGTGGTGCTGAAATTACCCACTATGAACTACTCAAAATCAATGCTCACATTGGGTTTGAGCAAATATAGAACCAAGGAAGAGTGGAAAAGGATTAACTTAAATTTATTAATGCCAAGGGAAGGAAGGTAACAGTTCCTGACCCTCCAGCTGTATCCACAGTTCGGCCAGGAACAGGCTCTGCCAGAGGCTAGGGCCAGCGCTACATAGTCTGTGGTTAATGGAGGTGACTAGGGAGGGGTGAGCGCACCAGCTGCTCTAGTCTCCTTTCCTTCCCCAGAAATGAGGAAGTGGTCATGTATTATTTTAGGAGTTCCCCTGCCCACCCAATCCTCTCATAATTGGGAGCAATCAGGTACATTTTTTTTTTTCCTTTTCACCTCCTGGAGTCCTGGACTTCCCCACATCTCCCCTGCCCCTCCCACGTTTCCATAGTCCAAGGGCCAGAGTAAATGAAAAATACAGCAGCCGCCCAAGCAATGGGGCCCATGCTGGGGCTTCAGTCATCAGCATCTTCACTGGAGTCTGAGTTAGCTGGCATCATAGGATCATCAATGAGTGAGAAGTCCCTTTCTGAGCTATCATAGCCCTGAGATAAATCATCATCATCTTCTTCATCCTCATCGTCATCCTCCTCAGGTTGCAGTGGTGGCAACCGCAAGGTAGTACCAGAGGCGGTAGTCGCTGGTGAAGAGGGGTAGCCAGGGGCTCTCAAGCCTGGATGGTGATGGTGGTGATGGTGGGGGTGGGGGTGGTGGTGGTGGTGATGAAGCATGGTGCTGGAGTCTACATGAGGGGATGATGCTGCACCACCCATCACAAATGGCATAAAAGGCAAAGATGCAGAAGTGGCACTGCTGTGACCCAAAGATGATACAGACTGTAGGCCACTACTGCTGTGTTGGAACGTGTTATGCAGAGATAGAGACCCAGTGCTTCCACCCTGCATGAGGGCCATCATCTTAGAAAGGTCTGGTCGCATCCTACGGGCCCGCTTCTTGCTGCTCTCTGGTGCAATAGGCCCTGGCAAAACCCGGTTGAACACTGTTTCAGTGTGATGACCCTAGGAGGAGAGAATAGAAGATAATAAAAAGAATGGGGAAAAAAGAAAAGAAACCAAAGCCAATGGAGTCCTAGCTTACAATGCTTTTTTACTGAATGTACTTTAGAAGAGGCAAAACAAGCATAGCCATACTAGGCTTGATTGGTAGTAATGGGAAGGAGGAAATGCTGGACTTAGCTGGTTGAAACATTCTGATACTGAAGGTAACATCAATGATTTCATACTGAAACTCATATTAACCAGCTTTTGCTTTTTTCACCCATGACTATATTGTATCTTCAGTCAACCATTTCACAAATGCTTACCTTTGTTAAGAAGGGGTGTGGGTAAGACAATGAATGAATTAGTAAATGCACATAAAAAAAAAACACTTAAGTGTCTCCTGATGGAAAGTTGTTCACCTGTTCTTACTATGTGAAGTGTAGCACAACTATATTGACATTTACAATAATATCCTCTATTAGCACATCAAAGCAGGGTGAATTCAAGACAGGTCAAAGACTTCTAAATGTCTAGAACACCAAAAAACTGTCAGAAACTCCTCACCAAATTTAGTAAAATAATTTTTGTTCCACATTGATAAAAACCATATATCTGAATTTTAAATGGCTTCTTCTAGATGTTCTGACTAAAAATTCTGATTAAGTTCATTGAAGCTAGAAGTTATTCCTGCAGGTTCCAGGAATAACGTAGTGCTAGATTCACTGTCAATTCTATATTAAGAATTCTGGGCCGGGCGTGGTGGCTCATGCCTGTAATCCCAGCACTTTGGGAGGCTGAGGCAGGCAGATCACTTGAGGTTAGGAGTTCGAGACCACCCTCGCCAACATGGCGAAACTCTGTCTCTACTAAAAATATCAAAATTAGCTGAGTGTCAGCCAGGCGTGGTGGCTCACGCCTGTAATCCTAGCACTTTGGGAGGCTGAAGCAGGCAGATCACCTGAGGTCGGGAGTTTGAGACCAGCCTGACCAACATGGAGAAACTCCATCTCTACTAAAAATACAAAAAATTAGCTGGGTATGGTGCCACATGCCTGTAATCCCAGCTACTGGGGAAGCTGAAGCAGGAAAGTCGCTTGAACCCAGGAGGCAGAGATCGCGGTGAGCCGAGATCGTGCCATTGTACTCCAGCCTGGGCAACAAGAGTGAAACTCTGTCTCAAAAACAAACAAACAAACAAACAAACAAACAAAAAAAAATTAGCTGGGTGTGGTGGTGCATGGCTGCAATCCCAGTTACTCAGAAGGCTGAGGCAGGAGAATCGCTTAAACCCAGGAGGTGGAGGTTGCAGTGAGCTGAGATCATGCCACTGCACTCCAGCCTGGGTAACAGAACGAGACTCTGTCTCAAAAAATAAATAAATAAATAAATAAATTCTGTACTAGTCATATTAGGATTTTCTGTGATTTTCTATGATATTTCTTAAGAGTTTCAATTGACTATAAGGGAGTAGCAGAAGTACTTGAGGTAAAAATAGGTAACAGTGAAGGAAAAGCCCTTCTTACAGGCTGCTCTCTAATGTTAAATTGAAGACAGAGATGGCATTATCCTTCTAGCCACCAGCCTTTCCCATGTCAACCATTCTGTTTATTGCACTCTTGTTCTCATCGAGGCTAACAGGGAAAACTGAAACATTCTTCCATGGTAACACTTCCATCAATATAAAAATAAGCCTCATAAATCTACATATATTTTGCATTTCAAACTTGTTAAATGCAAAATACTGATAGTTTACTTTAAAATTAATTTTGTTAAAAGATATTCCATGTGGTTATACAGACACATAAATATATGTGTATGCACATAGCCTTCCATATCCATGGATTCAACCATCTGTGGATTGAAAATATTTGAAAACAACAAAAAACTAAAAAAGAAAAAGAGAAAATAATACAAATTTTAAAACAATACAGTGTAACAACTATTTACATAGCATTTATATTGTGTTAGGTATTATAAGTAATCAAGAGATTAAAGTATATCAGAGGAAGTGTGTAGGTTACATGGAAATACTACATGATTTTATTTTTATTTATTTATTTATTTATTTATTTATTTATTATTTTTAAGACAGGGTCTCACACTCTATTGCCCAGGCTGGAGTGCAGTGGCATCATCATGGCTCACTGCAGCCTCAGCCTCTGGGCTCAAGTGATCCTCCTGCCTCAGCTTCCCCATAGCTGAGACTACAGGATTGCACCACCAGGCCCAGCTAATTTTTTTTATTTTTTGTAGAGATAAGGTCCCAGTGGGGTCCCCAGGCTGGTCTTGAACTCCTGGGTACAAGTGATCCTCTTGCCTCAGCGTCCCAAAGTGCTGGGATTACAGGTAAGAGCCGCCACACCTGCCCCTACACCATTTTATATATAAAGGACTTCAGCATCCACGGATTCTGGTATCTGGGGGGGTCCTGGAACCAATCCCTCACAGATACCGAGGGATGACTATATGTGTATAAAGATTTCTGTAGAAGATCAAATGGGGGAATGATTAGATAAGGCAAGTGCTAATCCATTTTAAATGACTCTACCAAACAATGATTTATGTATGCTTTAAAAATACAACTACTGACCAGGCGCTATGGCTCACGTCTGTAATCCCAACACTTTGGAAGGCTGAGGCGGATCACGAGGTCAGTAGTTCGAGACCAGCCTGACCAACATAGTGAAACCCCGTCTCTACTAAAAATACAAAAATTAGCTGGGCGTGGTGGCACACACCTGTAATCCCAGCTACTTGGGAGGCTGAGGCAGGAGAATCACTTGAACCTGGGAGGTGGAGGTTACAGTGAGCTGAGATCAGTCCATTGCACTCCGCCTGGGCAACAGAGCGAGACTCCGTCTCAAAGAAAAAAAAAATTACTATTGACCGGGCACAGTAATCCCAGTACTTTGGGAGGCTGAGGCAGGTGGATCACCTGAGGTTGGGAGTTTGAGAAGAGTCTGGCCAACATGGCAAACCTTCTTCCTATTAAAAATACAAAAATTAGCTGGGCATGGTAGCATGCACCAGTGGTCCCAGCTACTCGGGAGACTGAGGCAAGAGAATCACTTGAACCGGGGATGCAGAAGTTGCCATGAGCTGAGATTGTGCCACTGCACTCCAGCCTGGGTGACAGGGCAAGACTCTGTCTCAAAAAAATAAAAAATTAAAAAAAAATACAACTATTGCAGAAAGTAAGGTAAGCATAGCCAAGAGAAACTTTTGTAGTTGTAATCTGGTGGAAAGAAGAAACTATGGGTACTTAATCCACCAAATGGCCTATTATCCATCATAAAAGTATAAGTAAATTTGAAAATACAGAATAACTTAATGGCCAAATTTATTATTACAAATTATAAAACATAGTTTCCTCTGCTTTTTCCATTACTGGCATATTATTAGTGATTCTCAACCTTTTATATATTGGGAAATCTCATGACTATTTTCCTTAGTAGACCTGTCCAAACACTTCTAAAATATATAGAATTAGAAAACTTAAGGCCGGGTGCAGTGGCTCAAGCCTGTAATCCCAACATTTTGGGAGGCCGAGGTGGGTGGATCACGAGGTCAGGAGTTCAAGACCAGCCTGGCCAAGATGGTGAAACCCCATCTCTACTAAAAATACAAAAATTAGCCAGGCGCAGTAGCAGGTGCCTGTAATCCCAGCTACTCAGGAGGCTGACGCAGGAGAATGCTTGAACCCAAGATTGCACCCGAGATTGCACTACTGCACTCCAGCCTGGGCGACAGCAGAGTGAGACTCTGTCTCAAAACCAAAACCAAAACCAAAACCAAAAACAAAAAACAAAAAAACTGGTTTCCTTATTGGTGAACGCAAGATAATTTTTCACAGAAACATACATAGGAAAAAAGATAAATAACATTAGTCACAATCATCATTGAAAGCCTTTAATGTCACATCTAGTGTGGGAACAGAGTGGTAATGCTGCAGTTTCTCTCACCTTTTTCCCATTTCTAGAGTTAGCTGTCTGTACTGGTTCCATTCCCAAACAGTTCAATTCTGCCTTATTATTTTTTTTACATCTTTGCCACTTCTGTTTTCTGCGATCTTCCATATACTGCAATAGAAAAAAGTCAGTTATCCTACAGGAATAGAAATTTTCTGTGGAGTAATTATTAAAGTACTAGTGTCTTTTGTTTGATAATAAATGCTTATTATATAGATAAAGGATTAATCCTAGTGGAAAACTGTCATTAAGTGGGATCTCTCCAAAAAATATTAGGTGGTTTATATAATAGTTCAATAGTAAATATTTGCCTAGCACTTAAGGTACTTCAACATTATTTTATTTTGGGCATCACAACTGTGAGGTTGGAAGACTGGGTATTACTAATTATTACCCTTATCTTGCAGATACAGAAATGATGATATAGTATGTCATACTTTCTCTTTCTCATGCAGCTTAAATACCGAAGGAATGACTTTAAATCTTGCTGGATGGGACTGCCACTCACCGCTAGAAATCGGGGATCAACAGCAAACTCTGGATGACCCTGTAACCACATCTCCAGTTCAGCCCGGCGAGGGGCATCCTCACCCACCAGCAAAGTACCATCCACCTTATTGATGACGGGGATCCGGGTCTCCAGGTCCACATCAAGGTGATTAGGCTCTTCCATGCACTCCACCTCCAGCTGCAAACCCAGAATCCACCCCCATGAGCACATACTCTTCTTTGGGGGAGGGAGGGAGGGGGAGCAGAGCCAATGGTAGTCATGAAATGACTCTAGTATTTTCCATTCCCTCAATCCCACTGCCTTCATCAATTATTGGGAATAAAAAGACAATCTAATCATCAGGTTAAAGACTTTCTCTACCACCCACCTCTACCAGCTTCTTTCTGTTCCCCTTCTTCTTATGAAACAGTGGATGTCCATCTCCCATTACTCCATTCGCCATCAACTTGTGCTTCTGGAATGTTAACTTCAATCCTTCCTCCTAGGAACACAAGCCACCCACTCAAGACATCATATGGTACATGTTTTTCAAAGTAAAGATTAAGCTTTGAGGGATGTGGGCTATAAATCATCCTCTTGCCCAACGATGGTGAGAAGGAAGGCCATCTGACTAAAGGGTAAAATTAGAAATACAAGAAAACATATACACTTTTTCCTTAGAAAGATTTCACTTCTTCACCTAGTGCCCCTCAGCATTTACGAGAAAGAGTTTATTTCAACAACACCCAATGCAGGGTAAAACTCCCTACCTGGTGTCTCCGTATTAGCATGGCAATTCATCACAGGGGCAAAATCCTGCTATTTCTAAACATACTAATTTAAGAAACTTTTTATTGTTGAATATTAATAGGATTAATAATCAATAGGGTTCAATAAGGAAAACAACCAGGAAAAATGACTCTTCCTAAATAGATCTTTGTAAGCTCTGTGTTCTCATTTTTAAAATTAGCTAACCGAATGAGTTTAGTAACCTATTAGTAAAATTAGTTACAGCAAGGATTCCAGCCTCCTTCCCCACTTCCCAATGCCCATATGCTGAGCTTACATCTTTGATTTGAACTGTAAACTCCTTTTCATCGATGCCTCGGCGAAGTTTGGTGAACTGGGCTGCCGCTGTGGTGACTGCGGATGCTTCCTCCTCTGCCATGGAAGCTGCACTACTACTTCGTGGTGTGGGGACTGGAGAGTCACCATATTCTCCAGGAGTCAATGAGGGACTGTCTAGCAAGTGGTTGCCTGGCCCCAGAATTCCTCCTGTTACCATTTCCTGGCTCCTACGGCTAGAAGGCCACTTCCCTGAGAGTACGGCCTGGCAGACGAGGTCAATACGGTTTATCAGGACACGATCCTGAATGGGGAAAGAAAGAAATACCATTTTAAGAGTCTGAGTACTAGCTGTGTGATCCTGTGATACTCAACAGCGCCATCACTACCAGGATGGGTAAAAATCATAAGGCAGAAAGGAGGAAGTTAATACTATTAAGATTCCTAAGTTGACTGGGAAGTTTCCTGGGAAAAAAAAAAATGCAGCAATAAACACAATTTTAAAAAACCAGAACCAGGCCGGGCGCGGTGGCTCATGCCTGTAATCCCAGCACTTTGGGAGGCCGAGACGGGCGGATCACGAGGTCAGGAGATCGAGACCATCCTGGCTAACTTGGTGAAACCCCGTCTCTACTAAAAAATACAAAAAGCTAGCTGGGCGTGGTGGCGGGCGCCTGTAGTCCCAGCTACTCGGGAGGCTGAGGCAGGAGAATGGCGTAAACCCAGGAGGCGGAGCTTGCAGTGAGCTGAGATTCGGCCACTGTACTCCAGCCCGGGCAACAGAGCGAGACGCCATCTCAAACAAACAAACAAACAAACAAAAAAACCAGAACCATATGTTCCTTGTTCCCTGGATATAATGTTACACTGTATTTCTGGACTCTACATGTCCAGGGATGAGGCTGTTTGTTACCTTGGGCCACTCAGAGGCTCTTTGTCTTTCTTGCAGTAGCAGAAGCTCAGGGGTCATTTGTTCTCCATCTTCATTTGGGAACCCATCTTGGGACATAGTGAGGGACAGGAGACTCTCTTCATCATAGAGCTTTGAGCGGGACTGGTCAGCTGGTAAGAGATCCCACAGAATGTGTGAGAAAAGATGGAAGAATAATGTCATATGGTAATGATATTATATGTGCTTTGAATAAAGGCCTAAAGAATAACAGGTCTCTTTTAACATTTTATCAAATCAAAATCAAAATCTCTCTCAAGAGGATGCATTTCGAAAAGGGAAAGAGAAGAGAGGGGGAAACGGAAGAGGGCCAACAGCCTGTTGCATGCACTCACTTAGCTTCTCTTCCTTCTCGTCCTCACTCTCATCAGTGCTGGAGCTGGAGCTGGATGAGGATGAGGAAGAAGAAGATGATGGTGACAGCTTGCTCAAGTCCAGCTCAGAGTCTGAATCATCCTCATCCTCCAGTTTGACTGGTGGAACACTCCGAGAAACCAGAGGGGTAGTATCAGAGGGGGCTACTCGCATCTCATAGTCTTGTGGGGTTGGTCGGCTCCTGGCCACCACCTCATGCTCTAGCTTTAAAGTCAGACTCTCCAGACTGGGGACCTGGGCAGCTGTCTCCTCGGGTGACTTTTCAACAGGAGCATCTGGGCGCAGGGGCAATGGTGAGGCAGTGCGTGAGGTATACTGCTGGTGCAGCAGTGGAGTAGAGCAGCGTGACAAGGATGGAGCTGGTGCTCCTGCTTGATGGTTCTGCATATAATTCATACGGGCAGCCAGAAAAGAGAAGTCTGGGTCCTGCATGATGTTGCAGTCTGTTTGGCTCACCCCATGGCGGGCTGCCCCTCGTAGAAGCTCCCCATCATGCCGAACAGGCTCCCACCATTTGGGCAATTCAGGACCAGGAGGCTGACACAATGCCAGTCGATCTTCCAAAAGGGGGTGGCATAAAACTTGTTCCCGTAAGCGCCGAAGCAATTCTATACGGTAAAGAGTCCGTGAGGCCCTCTCCTCAGTGATGGGCTCAATGAACAGATTAGGGTCTGGGGGTTCTGCAAGAGACAGGAGTAGAAGAAGAAATTAACAGAGTTGCTTCTGTTGGCGTCCATCCCCACCCACTCTGCAATCCTGCTTACCATCTCCAGCTGCTGGGGGAAGGCGGCATACTTGGCGGCACATGGCCACAAAGCCATGGAAGTACTTGGTAAGGCTTTCATCTGTTTTTTTGTCTAGTCGAGCAAAAGTGCGGAAGCGATCCCAATGGAACTGCATGGTGTCAGGGTCATATTCCACACCAAACGTAGACACCACTCGATAAAAATCAGTTTGTTCACGCCTTGTCCATCTACAAAAGGAAAAGTAGGGCAACAATAATCAGAAGAACACAAGAAAACTGGTTATTTTTTAATGTGTTTTAGAATATCTGAAAACACAAAAATTGAAAGTAGATGCAAAAAAAAAAAAAAAAAAGAAAGGCCCAGAAGAAGCAGTGAGAGGTACTCTGTAATGAGTAAGAATTACAGAGCCAAGGGGGAAAATGGCACAGGCAAATATCAATGAGAATGTCTATACAGGAGGCCTACCTGAGAGTTAATGATTACTGTACACAAGTGAGGTTTTAATTTCTACAGGTTTAACCACCCAAAGCAGAAAAAATGGTCCCTCTTTAGAGAATTCCAAATAAATCCTTCCTGAGATGGCTTTCAGTATAGGGACCATAACTGAAGACATAGATCAGCACAGGTTCCCAGCTATATTTTACCGTTGTTGTTTCTCTCGCCGTGCAATTTCTTTCAGCTTGAAGGCTGCTTCACAACGCCGCCTTCGCCGGTCCCCACGTTCTGCAGCCTCTATCTTCATCTGTTCTCTCTTGTAGCTGCGCTGATATGCTGTTACTAGGCGCCGAAGTCTAGCTGTTAGGGCAGAGCCTGGAGGCCAGAATAAATGGCCTGGCTGTTGGGTCACCTGGGCTGTGGAAAACAAAGTAGAATGAATAGGAAGTATAGCAAGGGTAGTAGAGGCAATACTAGTATTTTAACCCACCCAAAGGCAAAGCTCTTAGAAATCCCAGGATAGGACAGAATTCAGTGAATAATTCCCCAACCCACCACCCCACACAGAATTATACTAGTTGACCTAGAAGTTTACCTTCATCTCCATCAATCACTGAGATCTCCTCATCCATCATCATCAAGGGATCACCCTAGAGAAGGAGATCCACCCAATAGGATGGAGCGGGGAGGGAAAGGGGGGGAAGTTGGCACTCTGAAATCACTTTCTTGTGTGTGTCCTTCTACGGCACCAAGGGATCAAGAAAAACTTCTAAAGAAATGTACCCCACAAAAACTTGGTAACAACCAACTAAAAGAACAAGAAAGTAGAACCTGGAAGGTCAGTTCCTATTAATGACTCGAAGATAATAGAAGTCAGGAATTTATTAGTCAAATAATATCCTTCAATGTCCAGCTCCTCCAAAAAGTTATCCCTGATCTCCCCCGACTGGCATTACAATCTTTTCCATTAATACTTTCTATTCTCAAATGGTATAATTCATTTTCTACTTTGTATTATAAATTAACCAATATACTTCAAGATTCAGAGAATGGGAGAAGACTTAAAACTAGTAAGAGAGAAAAGTGAGACTCAAATGAGAATTCCTTACCTCATCATCTTGGTCCTTTGGGGGACCTTGGAGTGGTTTATATTCAGGATCTTCACAATCTTTATCAAAGTCAACCCTAAAATTATGCAGAGGCACAGGAAAATGTTAATAATGTATCTTCTATCACTAAGGGGACCTAGGATGAAGACCTAGCCACACGTATATCTAGCATGAAATAATCTTTATTAGTATTATTTTTGAGACAGGGTCTCACTCTGTCGCCCAGGCTGGAGTGTCATGGCCCTATCACAGCTCACCATAGCCTCAACCTCCTGGACTCAAGCGATCCTCCTCCCTCAGCCTCCTGAGTAGCTGGGACTACCGGTGTGCGCCACCACACCCAGCTAATTTTTATATTTTTTGTAGAAGTGGGGTTTTGCCATATTGCCCAGGCTCATCTCAAACTCCTGGGCTCAAGTGATTCACACGACTTGGCCTCCCAAAGTGCTGGGATTACAAGAGTGAGCCACCATGCCTAACCTGAGACGGAGTCTCACTCTGTCGTCCAGGCTGGATTCCAGCGGCACGATCTCAGTTCACTGCAACCTATGCCTCCCGAGTTCAAGCAATTCTCCTGCCTTAGCCTCCTGAGTAGCCAGGATCAATTTTTTTTTTTTTTTTTTTTTTTTTTTTTTTTTTTTTTGAGACGGAGTCTTGCTCTGTCACCCAGGCTGGAGTGCAGTGGCCGGATCTCAGCTCACTGCAAGCTCCGCCTCCCGGGTTTACGCCATTCTCCTGCCTCAGCCTCCCGAGTAGCTGGGACTACAGGCGCCCGCCACCGTGCCCGGCTAGTTTTTTGTATTTTTAGTAGAGACGGGGTTTCACCGTGTTAGCCAGGATGGTCTCGATCTCCTGACCTCGTGATCCGCCCGCCTCGGCCTCCCAAAGTGCTGGGATTACAGGCTTGAGCCACCGCGCCCGGCCCAATTTTTGTATTTTTAGTAGAGATGGGGTTTCGCCATGTTGCTCAGATTGGTCTCAAACCCTTGGGCTCAAGTGATCCCAGCCTGGCCTAGTCTTTATTTTATTTTATTTTATTTTATTCTATCTATTTATTTTTTGAAATGGAATCTTGTTCCATTGCCCAGGCTGGAGTGCAGTAGTGCCATCTCGGCTCACTGCAACCTCCGCCTCCCGGGTTCAAGTGTTTCTCCTGCCTCGGCCTCCTGAGTAGATGGGATTACAGGCATGCACCACCACTCCTGGCTAATTTTTTTTGTATTTTTAGTAGAGATGGGGTTTCACCTTATTGGCCAGGCTGGTCTCGAACTGCTGACCTTGTGATCCACCCACCGTGGCCTCCCAAAGGGCTGGGATTACAGGCATGAACCACAGTGCCTGGCTTAGTATTTAATTTCGTGTTCACAGGAATGGCAGGCCAGGTGCAAAACTTTGGGTCAGTCTGGTATAGCATCCAATGGAATAAAAATAATTACAAGAAATTGACAATTACCATTCATAATTGCTTGAATTTGAAACACTTTGATCGACACAGTTCCTTTTTCTTGACAGGACTTTTTATTATGTAATTCTTCCTCCTACCCAACTATTTACTTTTTATTACTTCATTTGAATGGCTCATGCTTTTTTGTTTTTATTACTTTGTTCTGAGCAGACAGGTGGCATAAATGATTTGCAATGAAAAAATAACCCAATTTCCTCTGAGGGTCCTACACTAGGCAAACTGAGGGTGTGATCATCAAAGAGAAATCTCTCAGTCATGATGGAATGGGTAGGTATTCATTAATTAAGCCAACTGTTTCACATGCCCCTCAGATCTTCATGTGAGAAGTTTTGTTAAACTCACTGGCACCCAAACCAGGGCAACACTGCCCTACCTGGTGGCTCAGTATTAGCATGGCAACTCATCATTGGGACATGTATTCAGGCAAAATAAGTACCTTTATGTGTCAGGTACCATTGGGAGATGATAAACCAGGGCTGAAAGTGCCTAAGGCTCTTCCACAGAAGCAACTTATAAGAGCTGCTGGCCATTATCTTTCAAGAGACCAGTTATCCTCTCAGCTACTGCAGCTGTATAGAAAAGTGTTGTAAACCAAACCAAATAGAACATCAAATAAGCCATTTACAAGTGACATTCATTTTCACCCTCAGATGTATCTTATGGCAACATGTGGTTTATGCAGTTTATGGAGTCCTTTATGCTCGTCCTATTTTTGCTAAGGATCTATCACTTTTGAGTATAATTACAATTAAGAATCCCACTGGGTTCAGTCAAGGCTAGAGTTACCTCACAGCATAAGTTAGAGTTTTAAAAGAATAAATACTAATGCTTACCCTTCTACTATGTCAGAGAAGTTATCCAACACTCGATGTTCTGCTGCAATTGCTTTGTCATCTGGTCGGCCAGCCTTTTCTAGGAAACATAAGGCTGGGTCTGCCCTCATAGTATTATATTTCTCATAGCCTAGAAGAAAAAGGGTCATAGTTGAAGAAAATGAGAGATTTGTTTTGCCTTTATGCTTACTTTATATGCTGCTGGAATAGAATATGTTCTATACTGCTCATAATGGAAAATATAGTTAGAATGTTATCTTGGACAACTACTGGGTTTATTACTATATTTAACATTTTTATACCAATTTAGAATCATGAAGGGTTTTTAGTGATTGATAGCCTTAGGCTCCCAAAGTGTTGGGATTCCAGGTGTGAGCCACCATGCCTTGCCTGCAGTTTTATTTATTTTTATTTTATTTTTATTTATTTGTTTTTTGAGACAGAGTCTTGCTCTGTCGCCCAGGCTGGAGTGCAGTGGCACGATCTTGGCTCACTGCAAGCTCCGCCCTTCACGCCATTCTCCTGCCTCAGCTTCCTGAGTAGCCGGGACTATAGGCGCCAGCCACCACGCCCGGCTAATTTTTTTGTATTTCTAGTAGAGCCGGGGTTTCACTGTGTTAGCCGGGATGGTCTCAATCTCCTGATCTGCCTGCCTCGGCCACCCAAAGTGCTGGGATTACAGGCGTGAGCCACCGCACCCGGCCCCTGCAGTGTTATTTATCCCATTAAATGTCTCAAAAAAGATGTAGACTAAGTGCCATTACTTTTATTTTATAGAAAAAAACCCAAAAGTATTCTTTTAAAAAAAAGACATTCTAATTCACAAAGTCACTTGGCTGAAAGTTAATGCTCACTGCTTTTAGTGCCTGGGATTTGGTATTACGCAAAACTGCTATGAGAGTAAGGAAATATTCTTACCCCCACTGTGTTTTTGTTTTGGCTAGTCAGTCTCCCTTCTTATACTCTATTTTTATTTCACTCAAAAACTGCTGCTCATACCTATATCAGAGTGACTACTGAACATTTAGACAAATGGGACATTTACGAAAATAGAAGATTTTCAGCTCTTTCTCTTCTGTGAGGTGGCCAAGCTGACACAGACATGCAGATCTCTGTAAAGACCCTCACAGGAAGAACCATCACCTTTGAGGTCCAGCCCAGTGACACCAGTGAAAATGTCAAAGCCAAGATCCATGACAAGGAGGGCATCCCACCTGACCAGCAGCATCTGATATTTGTGGGCAAACAGTTGGAGGATGGCCACACTCTTTCAGATTATAACATCCACAAAGAGTCCACCCTGCAGGTGGTGCTTTGCCCTGAGGTGACATTATTGACCCCTCCCTCTGCCTACATGCCCAGAAATACAACTGTGACAAGATGGTCTGCTGCAATTGTTATGCTAGCGTGCATCCAGAGGAAAGTCATACAAATTAAGTGTGGTTATTATTAACAATAGTTGGGGTGTATTACCTGCTCTGATTCGTGGGACCCTAACTTACCACAGCATACAGTGCAGTAACACACAGCTAATAGTGATTAGAGAACAGATGGGAGGCTCCCTACCTTGAGATTTACCTATCCATCTGGTCCTTCTTGAACATCTATTTATAGGAACTAACTGCTTTGCTCTGGATATTTAAGAACTAATTTCCTACTCAAATTTATTGAAGATCAATTAGATAACTCAGTTATTTCTCAGAAGCATTTTGATAAATGTTTCATCTGTGAACATAAATCTTCAGTATGAAAGGAGTAGAATAGGAGAAGGTACATACCATGTTTAAAGACTCCAATGAGCAGCGACTTGTCAGCCTCACTGTCCCACCATGTTGTTGGAACCTCCAATTGATCCACTACTGGGAACCATATGTCAATCTCACTAAAGGTATAAGAGGGCAGAGTCAGCACAGAAATGCAGGAAATTAAAGTGAGAATCCTTGCAAAGGTTATTATAGGTATCTTCCTGTATCCATGAATTTAAATATTCATGCATCTACCCTATTTCCTCCCACTAGTGTCAAGTATAGGGTTAAAGACCTGATATATAGATTTAAATTATCAGGTATCCCAAAGATAGCATAAAATGAAATAAGCAAACCAATCTTTCCTCAAATAAGACAGGGCATAAATTAAAAAAAAATATAGCAGAATTTTACCTGGCAATGGCACCCCCTAACACCTTTTCTGCTTGGTCTCCAATAACCTCCTGCCTCAGGTAGTATAGCATTCGTACCCGCAACAGTACCCTAGAAGGGAACGAGGAAGAGTTGGCTCAGTAACAGTGTAGAAAGTTTGAGGTGGAAAATGTCTGCTAAATTCTATGCTTACTTGTTACACTGATGTTTCAAGTGCTTCTTATAACTTTCATCTTGGAACAAAGTGTCAGGGTTATATTTCCGGATCCAATCTGCTTTATGGATATCGAAAGTGCTTTGTGACTTGACTTTTTTTCCTTTGCGTCCACGAGGCACAGGGATAGATAGACCTGGGAAAGGGGAGACATCAAAGACTTGGATTGAGAAAAACCCTTGGACCTGAAAAGGATTAGATTAACCTATAGAAAAACATAAAGTAAAGAGTTGATAATTACCTGAATGATTCTGCAATTCTTTTGTCTTGCCATTTTCGGCTGGGCTAATCAAGTCCCAGATGAAGCCTTTAATATTTTCATCCCCACGGTAGTGTAGAAGACAGTACACAAGAATGGCCCGACAAATGGTCTCCACATCTCGTTCAGTCATACGCCGCTTGAAGCGTCCATGAGATAAAATATCTCGCCATCGTCCCCAACTAAAAAACATAAAACTACATTAACATTTTTCTGAGAAATGATAGTCCCCTGCCCCTCAGAATCATGTCTCTGAAAAGGTGTGAAACAAAGAGCTTAAAAAACATAGTAACAGAATGAACAGAAAAAACTCCCTCCAAGGCAAATATTTTTTCACATGATCCCTTCACTAATCAGAGCCCCCAATTTGAAAGGCAAACAGAGAGTATCAGGATGGAGATGCAGTATGTACTGCCTCTAATGGTAAGGTGGGGTCTTACCCATATACCAGGAGATGCTTTTCCACCCGAAAGCAGTCAGTGCGCCCATAGGCATGATGACGGTCATGTCTGCGGGAGCGAGGCCGCTCATCATCCTCACTTTCCAAATCAGAGAATTCTACCAGGTCATCATCTTTCAGAGTGCTGAAGTGGCGCGTCTGTTTTCGTACTCTAGGTGTGTCAATTACCAAATTATTCTATGAAGAGAACAGAAGGAGAAGTAATTCTCTTCCTGATTTGCTCATGGGAAAAGAATAAGACAATTGTGGATTACAATAACCTTGAATGTAACGTGTAGATACTCAGAGATTTTTTAAAATGACATGTAAAATAATCTACAGAAAGCAAAATTATTCAGAAAGCAACTACTTTTCTGGGGCCTCCTAGGCCGAAAGTATCCACAACAGCCCTTGTATACAATACACCATCATAAACAACAATTAGCATCAAATAATCAAGAGCAGCTGTAAACACTCCTGAAAGAAGTATAGTCTTCTGCAATACTTCCTCCCTAAAAGAAGAAACTCACCTTGCTGTTGAGCAGATCCATGTCTAGGTCAGCCTTTTTGGCCCACTTTTGCCAAAAGTTGGGGTCATCCAAAGAAATATCTGTCCTATTTTCAGAAGCAACAAAGCTTGCCTAGAGAAAAACAAATGTAGAGGTAAAGCTGACTTTTTTTTTTAAGTGGTGCAAAATCAGCAACTATGTTTTAAAAACTTTTTTTTTTTTTTTTTGAGACAGTCTTGCTCTGTCGCCCAGGCTGGAGTGCAGTGGCACAATCTCAGCTCACTGCAACCTCCACCTCCCAGGTTCAAGTGATTCTCCTGCCTCAGCCTCCTGAGTAGCTGGGACTACAGGCACATGCCACCATTCCTGGCTGATTTTTGTATTTTTGGTAGAGACAAGGTTTCACCATGTTGGGCAGGCTGGGTCTCAAACTCCTGACCTCAAATGATCTGCCCGCCTCAGCCTCCCAAAGTGCTGGGATTATAGGCATAAGCCACCATCCCCAGCATAAAAACATAATTAAATCCTAGAGATTCCAGTCTCTATCTCTGCCTTTCTAGCCTCTGGCACAGACAGAACATGCCTTGGCAAAGGTGGAACCTTTTCCTTCAGATTCAATGGTGATGGTTGTAGTTCGTCTTAACAAGATCTGGTCGATGTCCTCTTCACAAAACTTGGAGCCTTCATCATCTTCCTCCATGATGGCTGCATATGCTCCTTTTCTTAAAAGATCTTCAATCTCCTTCTTAGAGAACTGTTGGATCTGTAAAAACCAATAGAAAGATGAAAAGACTATCAACAGAATAATATCTAACCATGCCATAATATTTTATCTATTACATTTTAAGAAATAATAATTGAGAATCCAAATAAGGTAGTCAAATCCCTGTGTAAAAACAGCTTTTGTTTTCCTCTATCACAATGACTCACTACAAACTTATCTATAAACTAAGAAGACTCACTCCAGTAATGTTGCCATCCCGACCACTCATGGATTGAAGCACAGCTTTATCCAATCCCAACTTGAGGCTAGCCTTATCAAACATCTCTCTCTCGTAGGAATTACGAGTGATGAGGCGGTACACCTTCACAGCTTTGCTCTGCCCAATTCGATGACATCGTGCCTGGGCCTGGTTTAAAATAAAAATGAAAGGAAAGAAGAAAGATACCATAAAATTAGCAGGGGAAAGGATACAAAATACCGATTTATGACTCTTTCACCTCTATAGAGCAGCCATGAGATAAACTCAAAACCAAGAGTCAATTTCAAGATGAAATTATCACCATATTATGTAGACCAGGTGTCAGCACACTAAAGTCTGCGTGGACATCTGTTTTTATAAATAAAGTTCAATGGGGACACAGGTGGGACCACCCATTCATTTACATATTATCTATGGCTGTTTCTGTGCTACAGGATTTGGAGGTGAGCAGTTTCAACAGAGAATCGATGGCTCACAAAGCCTAAAACATTTACTATCTTGTCCTTTACAGAAAACGTTTGCTGATTCCCTGAACTAACTGCCACCCTTAACTAAGGAAACAATTCCAAACTCTCTGAAAGGCCTTTCTAAAAGATCCCATTCTTGTTGAAAAATCTCCCAAGTTAGGTAGTTACTCCCTAAGACAATGAATTCCTTTACCTGCAGGTCATTTTGTGGATTCCAGTCTGAATCAAAGATGATGCAGGTATCAGCAGCTGTAAGATTAATACCAAGTCCACCAGCCCGGGTACACAGTAAGAAGACAAAGCGGTCTGAGTCAGGTTTGCTGAAGCGGTCAATGGCAGCCTGTCGAAGGTTTCCTCTAACTCGCCCATCAATGCGTTCATATAAGTACCTGTTCACAGAAAAAAAAATATAAGTGGCTAAGCAGAAGTGGAGACCGAAACAGCAGGCTAGGATCAATACCAGTACTCCCATATCAAAGCTGGTCAAAAACCCAAGTTGAGAGTGAGAATCTTAAAAACTCCTGTTATTGCAATTCGTCAACTCTAATTAAACTCAGGCCCTCCTACTTTTTGCTGCTTTATGAGGACAGAGTAACCACAGGCTAGGATGACCCTTTTCTTACCTCCTCTGGATTAAATAATCCTCTAGGATGTCTAGGCAGCGTACCATCTGAGAGAAGATCAGAACTTTATGGCCACCAGCTTTAAGTTTTGGAAGTAACTTGTCAATAAGAACCAGTTTGCCAGCTGAACGCACCATGGCCTGCAGATGAAAGTCATGAGGTATAATATGGCAAGCTTCACGGAATTCTGTTAGGATTTTTTCTTCAGCACCTGCCAAAAGAAAAATCAAGTTAAACTGAGATCCAGTGAACCATATTAAGGTTGTAGTCTATTTAATCAAGAAAGCAAAGGGAAAAAAATGTAATTTAACTTTAGACCAACATTTCTCACACACAGAATTTCAGCACCAAAAGATCTTAAATCGGCTGGGTATGGTGGCTCACGCCTGTAATCCCAACACTTTGGGAGGCCGAGGCAGGTGGATGGATCACTTGAGGTCAGGAGTTCGAGACCAGTCCGGTCAACATGGTGAAACCCCATCACTACTAAAAATACAAAAATTAGCTAGGTGTGGTGGCAGAGGCCTGTAGTTCCAGCTACTCAGGAGGCTGAGGCAGGAGAATCACTTGAATCCGGGAGGTGGTGGTTGCAGTGAGCTTAGATCGCACCACTGCACTCCAGCCTGGGCGACAAAGCAAGACTCTGTGTTTAAAAAAAAAAAAATCAGTTGGGCTCGGTGGTTCACGCCTGTAATCCCAGCACTTTGGGAGGCTGAGGCAGGTAGATCACCTGATGTCAAGAGTTCGAGACCAGCCTGCCCCATGTGGCGAAACCCTGTCTCTACTAAAAATACAAAAAATTAGCCAGGCATGGTAGTGGGCGCCTGTAATCCCTGTTACTTGGGAGGCTGAGGCAGGAGAATTGCTTGAACCCGGGAGGCAGAGGTTGCAGTGAGCCAAGATCACACCACTGCACTCCAGCCTGGGTGACAAGAGTGAAACTCCATCTCAAAAAAAAAATAAAAATAAAAATAAAAATAAAAAATTTAAATCATCCTTCGTTGTGTCATACAATATGCCAAGTAAGGCAGGCCTATGATAATTGGGTAAAAAAAGATGTAAATATGTGGACAAGGACTAAGACGGAACACACTACCAGCACCCAAAAAAGAGACAGAAACAGCAAAATGGAGGGTGGATGAGGACATTTATCCAAGGAACACAGTAACTTGAGATTTTTTTTTTTTTTTTGAGACAGGGCTAGCTTCAAACTCATGCGCTCAAGTAATCCTCCTGCCTCAGCCTCCTAAGTAGCTGGGACTATAGGTACATGCCACTGTGTGGCTAACCTGAGTTTTTATTCATGAAATTCTAAACAGCAAATACTATTTAATTTTGGAGATTATGCAGGATCAAAGGGGTAGAAAGAACTAGAGGAAAAACATTCCAAATAAGAATTGTTTATATTTACTTTATTTGGAGACAGGGTCTCACTCTGTTGCCCAGGCTGGAGTGCAGTGGTGCGATCTCAGCTCACTACAACCTCTGCCTTCTGGGTTCAAGCGATCCTCCAAGCTCAGTCTCCTAAGTAGCTGGAACCACAGATGCCTGCCATCACACCTGGCTAATTTTTGTATTTTTTGTAGAGGTGGGGTTTCATCATGTTGCCCAGGCTTAGAATCTCTTTTTAAAAAGGGGAACCATTTCCCATTCCTCAGTCCCCACCCCAAATTAGGTTGGATGAGTCAATGCATTCACTGTCCCCAAGGAGTATCATCTAGAAAGTAAACACAGGTACTCAGAAGTTCAGGTATATACCAAGAATTCCCTCACCATTGATGAGATATGGGTGGTTGCAGCACTTGCGCAACTCCATCATTGTGTTAAGTAGATTAGGCATGTTGGTATGACCTGCCCCTTTGGAAAGGAAGGAGAAATTCTTCTCCAAAATAGCCCGATAGTATTTCTTCTGGATGTTAGTCAGCTCTACTTCAATAATAGTTTCCTGTTTGGGTGCCAAGTTTTTTTCAACATCCTCTTTGAGTCTTCTCAGCATCATTGGCTTAAGAATGGCCTGTAGCTTTTGAACCTGTAGTCCATTACAGACAGAAAAAGAAATCAATAATATGAGGGCAAACATTCTCACATTATGTACAAACATGGAAAAATTACAGTTTTCCATTATCTAAGAAATGTATACTTTGGATGATGCCACAAATGATGTAGGCACAAGGTTATAAGGAGTTCAGAAAGGCCCTTGAGATACCCATGACAACAGATGTCTGCCTTGTACAAACTTCATCTTTTTTGTCCTGAGTTAGTACCTCATCAGATAGATTTCTTACCTGTTCCTCTGTCTTGAGATCCCCAAAGTCCTTGAGAAACTCTGATTCTGAGGGAAATTGTGACGGTTCCAAGAAATGAAGCAAGCTAAACAGTTCTTCTACAGTGTTTTGCAATGGTGTTCCTGTGAGTAGCACTTTGTGTTCCTAGCAATTGAGGAAACAAAAGAATAAAATTAAAAAACATGATGGACTTCTGGGGTTTCCTACCAAGTATATAATCTTTAACAGATATAACCTTTAATTTCTTTATCTATAAAATGATGAGAATGGACCAGATCACTGGTCCATTAACTTTTCTTCCATTTCTCCCCTTTCGATAAACACAAAGCATTCAAGAAATCCCTCTGACATTAATGTATTGAGATAACATAAATATTATAAGCAAATTTAAAAACAGTAATTCAGATCATGTTTATTCCAATTACATATGTCTCTCCATATTCAACTCTCCACAGATATTCTAAAATCTGCTGTCCTCTAGGGAATGTAACTGAGCTGGATTAAATATGGTCATTAATTTGCTGCTGTTCCTATTAAGGTTCAGCCCTAGGCTTGCCTTATTACTTGCCAGAACAAGAATGTAGCGGAAGTGACACTGAGTTTCAGAATATTGCCCTGAGACTACCACACAAAGAAGCTCAATCTGGCTTATGGAGGATGGGAGGCCATGTGGAACCCAGGTGCTCCAGATAAGAACCAGCATCAACTGCCAGCTGCAGCAATACTGACTCCGGGCAACAGCATCCTAAGAACCAACTAGCTGAACTCAGCCTAAGTGGTTGAGCTAGAAGATCATGAAAAATATACTTGTTGTAGGACATTAAGTTTTGGAGTATTTTGTTATGTAGTAATAGGTAACCAATATAGTTTCCTACCTCTCCTTCTGGTTATCACTAAACTTCCCAATTCTAAAATGTATGACTTTTACATGATTTTCAGGTTACCATTCCCATGGGTCATCCCCACTGTTCAATACTAAGATTCAGACCTTTCTTCTCCTCTGCTAAACTAGGGTTATTTTAATACCACAAGGAATTAAGGTGAGTTCCAGTTGTTTCTGCCCACAAGTCAGTGTGGAACTCACCAGGTCCATGTGCTTGAGACTATCAAGCAGCTTGCAATTACGGTTTTTCAGTCGATGGGCTTCATCAATGATAACACAACGCCACTCAATTTCACGAAGCTCAGGACAATCTGACAAAATCATCTCAAAAGTGGTGATCAGAGCGTCAAACTTGTATGCGCCTGGGATGAGGCGTCCCTAAGCATGAAGGCAGTAGAGTCAGAAAAAACCTAAAATGTATCTAAATGAGGAGTTCTTCTGAATTACTTGTCTATATTAAGGCATGTTTAATAGGAAATACAAACTGCACCACCACCCACCTCCACCGCTGTTTATCTTCCTGAAAAATAGTGCCATATCACTGAATGTAAGAAACATTGCTTCCTCAACATATTCAGCTTCTTGGGAAAATGACAGACTCATTGAATGAGAGGCTAGACATTTTTTACTCTGCTGTATGCCTAGCTCATGTATCTCTGCCCTAGATCTTTTGTTGATTAACAATGAAATCCACAACTGCTGGACAATGCTGAAACATACAAGATAATAAAAATGAAAATAGCTAATACAGAACATAATATTGGCTGATGTCTAAAAATTGACAAAAGAACGAAATCATTTTAACAAAATTAAAAGCTGCAAAACATGACGAGAAGATTTGATTTGGTAGAAATAAAAAAAAGAAAACTAATAGTAGAAAAACCATAAAATTCATGCTAATACACGATAGGTAGTTCCAATTTTGTTTTCAAATTTACACGGAAAAAGGAACTGATCTTTTTCCTTTTTTGAGACACAGCCTCACTTTGTCGCCCAGGATGGAGTGCAGCGACATGATCTCGGCTCACTGCAGCCTTTGCCTGCTGGGTTCAAGCAATTATCCTGCCTCACCCTCCTGAGTAGCTGGGATTACAGGTGCCCACCACCACACCTGGCTAATTTTTATCTCTTTAGTAGAGATAGGTTTCACCATATTGGCCAGGCTAGTCTCGAATTCCTGACCTTAGGTAATAAGCCCACCTCGGCCTTCCAAAGTGCTAGGATTACAGGCATGAGCCACCACGCCTGACCATTTAGAAAAAGAAACTGATTTTGATGAAAATTTCAGGAGACTAAAAAGGGGAAAAGAAATAAGCTCACCACCACACGGATTAAGTGGCTAAAGGAATTTAATTTCTATAAAATACTGTGATTACAATTCATTGATGCTAACAAAATTCTACTTAAAATGTGTATGTTCACAAATAAAATCAGAATTTCTACTGATCAAAGCAAAGTCAAAAAAATGCCCTGCACACTGCTATATAAAAATGCCTTAAACCATAGGCATTTTTAAGACTTTCGATAAAAATCTTCTATTCATATATAGCCCCTAAAATACCAGGTACCTTGGCTAACTTTCTCTAAGCTATAGTATTCCCAAGACATACAACTTACCCGTGAATCTTTGCAGTACATTTCATACTGCTGGATCATCTGCCTGCTGGCCAGACTGCCATGGTACACAATAGTGTTCATTTCTGTCCATGTATTAAATTCTCGCTCCCAGTTAGTAATTGTGGACAGTGGGGCAATGACCAAGAAGGGACCATGGATGCCCACATTATATACTTCCTGCAAGAAGGCAATGGACTGAATAGTTTTGCCCAATCCCATCTCATCAGCCAGGATGCAGTTCTGCCTGCAGATTCACCATGGGAAAAAAAAAAAAAACAGTTAAAAGATACTATCTTTAAAAAAATAGA
This sequence comes from Macaca mulatta, assembly GCF_049350105.2. Lineage (NCBI taxonomy): Eukaryota > Metazoa > Chordata > Mammalia > Primates > Cercopithecidae > Macaca > Macaca mulatta. Next base: position 94,272,905 of record NC_133412.1, read on the forward strand.
GTATGTAGGAAGAAATTGTTTCAATAGAAAACAAATAAAAATAATCCCAGAACTAAGCTTACATCTTATGGGCCCATTCTTTCCTTTACCTGTTATACCAATTAAAGAGCAGCCAATTGACCCCTTCCAACTGATATTCCCGTAGCTGGTTTCTGTTTTTATATTCATGTGACAGCTCCAATTTCTTCCAGGCACTTGCCTGTGGACGATTCTAAAAAAACAAGATGTTTGAATAAATGGAGTGGAGACACTAAAAAAAGGTAAGACTTAACTAGGTAAGTTCTAATAGTTAAAGTCAATTCAAAACAACATTGTTTGGATTAAAACATGTCAAATATATTTAAATTCATGAGTTCATAACGTTACTTTATGGGTCCATAATGATCACAAATGGCTGACAACATCACAAAACACAACCTGATGGAAGTACACACCACCATCTATGAAGCAGTTACTGGCTTCCCTCTCACATCTGATCAAGCCTGTAGAACAGTGATGTCTAACAGAGCTTTCTACAATGTTAAAAAACAAACAAACAAAACACATGGCTAGTGACTACTGTATTAGACAGCACAGCTCTAAAATGTTTTATTGTACAGTGTTGCTCTAAACCTAAGCATTCATGTGAAATATCAGGGACAGCGAACATGTAAAAAAGTACCAAGAGTAGTGTAATTAGCAAACTTCAGCCTATGGAAAATCCTACAAAACAAATCACCTGATTTCTTCATGAGACAATTATAATGGAGGGAGAGGAGGAGATCAAGGGGGAGCTTACAAGAAACTTGAGACATATTAACTGATAGCAATATATGGACCTTATTGAGAACCAAATTTAAATAATTTAACAAAAATTAGAAGACAATCAGGGAAATGTATGCAATGACTGGTACCAGTGACTTGATGATATTAAAGAATGATTACATTTTTTTAGGTGTAATAATGGTATTATTTCTTTTAGCAAAAACACTGTAATATTTACAGATGAAATAAATGAATCTGGGATTTGATTTAAAATAACCTGGGAAACGGGAATTAATGGGTAGGAAAATATATGACATAAGACTAGATGTGTACTGATAATTGTTAAGTGGGTGATGGGTACATTATACCATTTCTTCAATTTTTATATATTTGAAATTTCCATAATAAAAAGCTAAAACAACAAAAAATTCCATAGGGGAAAAAAAATTAAATCATTTCCTATGTAGGTCTTTATACTCCAATGCAAATATACTTACCACCCTTTTGAGTTCTGGGTGTCTTGACTGAATCCGTTTAAATTCTCGAATCTTGCCCTCATCAACATCTTCTTTTAGCTCCCATGTGCTATCCTCATAGGGCAGAGAGCACCATTTCACCAGGTAGTAAATAACAGGCTAGGAGAGAAGAAACCAAAGCCTTAAGAAACTGATTCTGTGTTCTCTGCGCTGGTTAAAGAATAAAAATTTGATTGTAAAATCAGATCACGAAGTATCAGTACCTAAAAGCTGTTGAAAAAGTCAGGCCAAACACACCGACCAAAGGTTCACCTTCTAATACACTATATGGCTTTGATCATTCTTCAAAGCAATTTATCTGAATCTGTTCTAAAAGGAAATTTCTACCCACTAGTTTCTAGAACACTAAGCACTAAAACAATATCCTCATCAACTAAACAGACAAAAAAAAAAAAAGGCTAATCTTTTCCTATACCATGTTGAAATTAAAAGACACGTTTCTGTGCCATACTGTTCTCCTGGAGCCAAATTTGACACAGTGGCAGCTAGGCTACCTTTACGATGAGGACTATCAGCATATACTGGCTTCTGGGCCCCTAGAGCTCAGTGCAGATGCACCTCAAGAACACTTATATGGTGGTAAAGAAATGTCCTTGTGAGCCCCAGGAAGCTAGGAGCTAACAAGAGTTTATCACCAAAAAGAGGTAATAAAAGTAAAGAAGAAGAGAAAATGCTAAAAAGTTCAACTACAGTAAGTACTAGTTTATGTAGGTATTCCACTGAAAGTGAAGGAGCAGTGACTAATGGTAAACGGCTCCTATTTTCACTATTCAAGATGATCACTGCACTTACTGCATCTCCATTTTTGGCTTATAAAGTATAAAGCAAGGATTAGATTGGGCCTAGTGTAATCAACAAGAATCTCTAATTATCAATTCATAGAAAACTTAAAATAGCCAAGAAAATATGTGAAAGTGCCTCAATGTAGTCACAGATCTTGAATCTCTGGAATTGATCCAGCTGCTTGCTCTTTTACCTTTTTCTTTAACATAGTAACTCAAGTCACTCTCTATATAAAGCCATTTGTCCAGGTCACACATTTCCAGCATAATATCTATTGTAATATTTATTTCCACCATTAGGTAATATAAAATGGATGACAAACTTATTTTGCAGAGAGGGGGAAAATGGGTATATAGAATAGTATTAGCCAATACTGGGAGCATAAATTATAGTATTAGAGTATGAAAACATTATCATCTGTTATGTCATTTGCAAGACATTCCAAAGGGGCCTAACTAAAGGCCAATTGCTTTTAGAAGGGTAGGTATGATAAAAAGCATAAGACTGTCAAGGCTGGAAAGGCTGAGATCCTGAAAAATGATGAGAATTTAAAAATAGCTAACAACCTGCCCTAAAATCCAGCCCATTCTCCACTCAACTCACACAAACACATACACGATACTACCACCCCAACTTCAAAAGCAGAATATGTTATATGAAGCATGCTTGTTCGGATTTAAAGACAATGAATTATACTGGGTCCTGGATATCTAAGATTCTGACTATCTGAGTGAACCTGAAGACTTATAAAGTAGAATAAACTTTGGAATTTAACTCAGAGGTCCTATTAGAATGATGTATGGGAGGATCAAGACACTTGAAAAAGTCATGAAAAAGCCCAGTTCACCCACTCAACACTAACATCTTAAAAAGGTTCTGCTGTTCTCTACTGGGTTACTGTATAAAGCGTCAGATGTGATAAAAATTTTCTTTATGACCCTGCTAAGCTAAACCAAAAAGTCCTACTAGAAGTAAAAATAAAGTGACAAATTCTAAGAAAATGATGGTTTATAGCCTAAAAAAAATTAAAAGTAAATTTAAAAGAAGAATTCACTGGTGGCTAAGACCTAGATGACCATTTAAAAATGAAAAAGGTGCCAGGCATGGTAGCTCACGTCCATAATCCCAGCACTTTGGGAGGCCAACGCAGGGAAGATCACCTGAGGTCAGGAGTTCAAGACCAGCCTGGCCAACACGGTGAAACCCCGTCTGTACTAAAAATATAAAAACTAGCTGGGCATGATGGCACACACTTGTAGTCCCAGCTACTCAGGAGGCTGAGGCACAAGAATTCCTTGAATCGGGGAGGCGGAGGTTGCAATTGATGAGCCAAGATCACACCATTGCACCCCAACCTGGGTGACAGAGAGAAGACAGTCTCAAAAGGGAAAAAAAAAAAAAAAAAAGAAAAAGCAAAAAGAAAAAACTTAACTAATTACAATACAGATTCAAATGTAGATCTGGTTTTTTTTTGTTGTTTGTTTTTGTTTTTTAATTGAGACGGAGTCTCACTCTGTTGCCCAGGCTGGAGTGCAGTGGCATGATCTCAGGTCACCACAACTTCTGCCTCCTGGGTTCAAGAGATTCTCCTGCCTCAGCCTCCTGAGTAGCTGGGACTACAGGCATGCGCCACCACACCTGGCTAAGTTTTGTATTTTTAGTAGAGACGGGGTTTCACTATGTTGGCCAAGCTGGTCTCGAACTGCCAACCTCATGATCTGCCCACCTCGGCCTTCCAAAGTGCTGGGATTACAGGTGTGGGCCACTGCGCCTGGCCAACAGATCTGTTTTAATGACAAATGAGATATTTAACTAATGGTGAGTTCAGTAAGTAGCCCATTCTCAAGAACACGATTTGTAGAAAGCTAGGAGTGAGCCTGTACAAGTATCTTTATATTCATAAATTTAGGAATTTGTGAAGTATCCCCTTCCCCTGCCCCACACCCCACCTCCAACTGTATGTCAAGAGTCTCGCATTTAAAATACGAGGAAAAATGAAATCAAGGTGAATGACTTTTCTGTACTTAGCTTCTACATGTTTGACTTTACAGAAAACTTTCCTTTTAGCATCTCTCCCTACTCCCTTACCTCCCATTATCTTTCAAAGGATTCCACAGAAAAATTTAGAAATACCTTTTCAGTCCACGGGATTTTGCAGCCACACCTGAAAAAGAAAGGACTGACAAACCCACCAGCAGAAATGTAAGAGGATGGTCACGTTACTCCATGCCTCAACAACTCACCTCCCCATTGTCCTTGTCAATACTGTGAGACTCATCCAATATCCTATCCACCTCTACGTAATCTGGATTAAAGGGCTCTTCATCCTAGATGAGTTATGAAACCAAACAATAAGACCAAAAGATCACTGTCCAGCAAACCCACTCTTCTACCTCACCTTTAGCAGAGAATCCTACTTCAAAATTTTTAAAGAAATTAGAAGCTATCTGATGGGCGTTCCCTTTTTTCATAACATCAAATCCTATGAATTTACCGGAGTCTATACCCAACTTCTCACCTGTTACCAGTGAGTGTCTCTTTCTAACAGAGGTCATTCTCTCCATATATGCTCTGGTGTCCATTGCTTCTTATATTCTTAGAAATCCCTCTACTGAGTCATTGCCATAAATACACGTATATGTTCCATATTTCAAATTTTAAAATAAGACCTCCTTTGATTCTACATCTCCCGCAATGATTTTTCTACTCTGCTTTATACCTAAACTTCTTTTTTTTTTTTTTTGAGGTAGAGCCTTGCTCTGTTGCCCAGGCTGGAGTGCAGTAGTGTGATCTTGGCTCACAGCAACCTCCACCTCCTAGGTTCAAGTGATTCTCCTGCTTCAGCCTCCCGAGTAGCTGGGATTACAGGAGCCTGCCACTACGCCCAGCTAATTTTTGTATTTTTAGTAGAGATGGGATTTCACCGTGTTGGCCATGCTAGTCTCAAACTCTTGACCTCAAGTGATCTGCCTGCCTTGGCCTCCTGAAGTGCTGGGATTACGGGCGTGAGACACTGCACCCAGCGCCATACCTGAACTTTTTCAAGGGTTTAAACACATGCTATTTCCATTCCTTCATCTCTTTCACTTGTCCATCCATCCCACTTTTTCTTCTACTTGCAACATACAACCAAAACTACTCTTATCAAGCATGAACACTGCAAATATAACAGACATATTTCTTCACTCATCTTGCTCCAGTGTTTATCAGTAAACCTGGATATTGGAAATTAAAGCTCCTTTATCCCTATTTCTAATCACACTGGATTAGAAATTTGAGAAAATAAATGTTCTCTCTTAATAACAGGTCTACAGAAACCATCAAGAGCTAAAGATAGACATTAGAGGAAGAATGCCTCAAGTGGACCAGCAGTCAGTGTTATCATCAGTTTTGAAAATACTTCATGTGCATTGAGGAAGTTAATTTCAAAATACCCTATAACTAATAAATGAAACATATTTAAACCTAAGAAAACAATGCAACGGCAGTTAAGTAAGGAAAGTCAATGACCAAAATTAAAAGTTTACACCTATATATACAAACCAATTACAAGTATTTTGAAGAATCAGCTAAGGCTGACAACCCCAGTAATTTGTGCTTCTATGAAAGAAATGACAGGCAATACCTCTTCCTAATTACCTCATGGAAGAAGTGTCTCATCTGAGCCATTTTGGTTTTGAAGCGCTTTAATTTTTGATGGATCCTCTTATCCTTCTCTAGTTGGGAGATAGTAGCCCATTCACAATGCAGATAGGAGCTAAGGGGGATGGAAAAATCCAGTCATGGTGCAAGTAAAAGAAGGTGGCAGGCTACTATCTGAAATTTTGGGATTAGTTGGAAGCAGACATAACAAATATAGGCTTAAATTGGGAAAGAGTCTCTTAGGTCAGTGCTTCTGAAACTCTAATTTGTATACAAACCACAGTGCTTGAAAGCCCACATTTCTAAAAAGCACCCAAGTAATGCTAATTCTGCTGATCCACAGAAGACCATATTTTGAGTAGCAAGATCTTAGTGCTAAACTAAGGTAAAGAGAATCACAAGACATTTTATCAGGAACCACCCTCACTCCACTTACCTACAAGGAAATAATAAGAGTCATGTCAATTCCTGAATTTCTCTCTGAATAGCCATTTTTCCCCATTAAAAATAGCAATCTGGGCTACAAGACTATAAAAAAGGGACACATTCCCACCCAGGATACCCAGGAGAACTTTTTACCACCCTGTGGAATTTGGGGTGACAAGCTTTTTGCACAGATAACGTACTAGTTCTTGTACTTGACAAAGAATTCTTCTGCTTCAGTATATTGTCCAGAAGGAAGCTAAGAAAAAAGAAATAAATTTAGTTACTAGTCCCTTATTGGTAAAAGAATGAACTTTTTAATTTTAACCACACATTTCAGAACTTCACACCAATAATCCCTGAATATATTAATAACTCAGAGATTAAGGAACTAGTCTGGTACTTCAATAATAGAGGCCTGATAGCTGGAAAAAGTAAGCCTTTACCCACTCTAAACAGATAAATAAAAGAAGCACCAGTAAAGCAGTTCCTGTTTTCTAGCTAACTTTCCCCCATGATCTCTCACAACTAGACCCTAGCAATATATCTGACATCCAAAGGTGCTCATTAAATAAAGCCTGTGAACATAGCATTACGGGTTAATATTAAGACAGAGAAGAGCCAGGCGCAGTGGTGCACAATGGTAGTCCCAGATACTCAGGAGGCTGAGGCAGAAGAATAGCTAGAGCCCAGATGTTCACAGTACGCTATGATCATATCTATGAATAGCCACTGCACTTTAGCCTGGGTAACATAGTGAGAATTTGTCTATAAAAAAAAAAAAAAATTAAAAAGCCTTCACCTCCTTCTTCACAATCCGCATAGAAAGCACTTTGTCTACAATGGCTGCATCTTCTTCACTGGGATTCTCCTGCAGCAAAAGATGCAGTCAGTCAACAGATGATTGTGATCAGCAAGGCAATCCTCTGAAATTACTTGAGTTTACAGCTTACCACAAAGAACTGCATGGAAGGCAAAGTCTCGCCATCTGGTTCTTGCACTGGTTCAGGGAGGATAGGCTCAGGTTTTATGGGACCAGTTACATCGACCTCTTCTTCTTCTTCATCATCTGTGATCTTTATATCCAGGTCCTCGGTATATTTTTTTCGCTTAACTTGGCGGTTTGAGCGTCTCTTCTGTAGAGCACAAAGTAGTTAAGAGTGACTGGTTAGGTCTCTCACAGAGAAGTCTTTTAAAATTATTTGCTCGTGGTCATATACTTCGATTTTACTCCAAAATTTTCATGAAAAATCAAACCAAAAGATGATAAGGAGATTATTTGTCAAACAATGTGATTTATTCTACATATTGATCATATATTAATTTGCTTAACTGTGTTATGAAAGGCCAAGAATCCACTGAGAAAAACCTGTCCACTAGTGGCAAGAAGCTCTGGGAAATCAAAACTGGATTCTTAGGCTGCAGGGTGCAATACAACTCACACTAGAAGCAATCCGGAAGTGCGAAGGTGCAAGAATATTTTCTTTCCATTTTTTGCTTTTTTGTCTTAGTTCTAAAGGTTTTTTGTTTTAATAAACAGAATCCACTGTATGTACTGTTCTGCCACTTACTTTTTTACTTAATATTTCCTGGAAATGTTTTCCATATACATTTTAGATTTACCTTATTCTTTCAAGTGGCTGAATTAAACATTTTCTAATTAAGTAATTTAAGTAACACTTCCAGCTCATGATAAAAAACTGGGAAGGAGGCCTGGTGTGGTGGCTCATGCCTGTAATACCAGCACTCTGGGAGGCCGAGGCAGGCGGATCATCTGAGGTCGGGAGTTTGAGACTGGCCTGACCAACATCGAGAAACCCCATCTCTAATAAAAATACAAAATTAGCCAGGTGTGGTGGCACATGCCTGTAATCCCAGCTCCTCGGGAGACTGAGGCAGGAGAATCGCTTGAACCCAGGAGGTGGAGGTTGTGGTGAGCCAAGATCGCACCACTGCACTCCGGCCTGGATGACAGACCAAGACTCCGTCTCAAAAAAAAAAAAAAAAAAAAAAAAAAAAATTGGGAAAAAAGAAGAGATAAAATTATTTTTCAATTATGATTCTCTCTCTGGAAAACCTCAAAGAATCAAATGAAAGAACTACTGAAACTAGTAAACTTGAATGGTATAAAACTAATTTTTAAAAATTATTTCTATGTATAGATATAATCAACCAGAAAATATAATAAAAGATCCCATTTATGAAAACACAAAGATTAATTATCTACAAAACTAAATTGGCTGGGAGTGGTGGCTCACGCCTGTAATCCTAGCACTTTGGGAGGCCGAGGTGGGTGAATCACCTGAGGTCAGGAGTTTGAGACCAGCCTGGCCAACATGGTGAAACTCCGTCTCTGTTAAAAATACAGAAATTAATGGGCATGGTGGCAGATGCCTGTAGTCCTAGCTACTCAGGAGGCTGAGGCAGGAGAATTGCTTGAACCCAGGGGGTGGAGGTTGCAGTGAGCAAACCTGATTAGTATAAAATTAATTTTATACCAATACAAATATAATTTTATATTTAAAAATTTTATATTTTTGTTTTCACCCAAGAGACTGGCAAAAATCAGCAAGTTTGATCAAAATATTTTTAAATAAGAATTCATACACTTTTGGTAAAAGTACACATAGGCACGACTTTCATGGAGAAAAATTTGGCAACACCCTTTGACCTATCAATTCCACCTCAAAGATACTATCCTATAAATTTGCATATGTGCACAAATCTCTGGAGCATTACTTGTGGGAGTAGGAGACCAGAAAAAACCTGAAGGCCCATCAACAGGGGACTGGTTCAATAAATTATGCTATAGCCTTAAAACTGAATCATACTATAGAACTATTAAAAAAGAGTGCAGGATGGATGCAGTGGCTCACACCTGTAATCCTAGCACTCTGGGAGACTGAGGTGGGAGGATCACTCGAGCCCAGGAGTTCAAGACCAGCCTGGGCAAGATAGTGAGACCCTGTCTCTATTTTATAAAAAATATAAAAATAGCTAGATGCAGTGGCTCACGCCTGTAATCCCAGCACTTTGGGAGGCCAAGGTTGGCAGATCACAAGGTCAGAAGATCAAGACCATCCTGGCTAACACAGTGAAACCCCGTCTCTACTAAAAATACAAAAAATTAGTCAGGTGTGGTAGTGGGCGCCTGTAGTCCCAGCGACTCGGGAGGCTGAAGCAGGAAAATGGCGTGAAGCCAGGAGGCGGAGCTTGCAGTGAGCCGAGATCACGCCACTGCACTCCAGCCGAGGCAACACAGCGAGACTCCGTCTCAAAAAAAAAAAAAAAGTATATATATAGATATATATACACACACACACAGACGTACGTATATATATCAATAAAAAAGAATGGGGTAGATTGATAATACCAAATGTTGAAGATGTGTATCAACTGGAACTCTACTGGTGAAGTATAAAACGACATAATCACTTTGGAAAACTTACAGAGTCCTACAAAGTCATGTTTGTATATTCATAAAGTCAAATATTACTGAAGAAAAAAATAAACTACTCATTTATTTAGCATGGATGAATTATCGAAAACATTATGCCTTTCTCACTGATGTGTGGGCAGAAGAAAAAGAACAGCAAAAAACTATGCTGAAAGAAGTGAGACCCAAAAGTACATACTGTATGATACTACTTAAAGTTCAAGGCCAGGCATGGTGGATCACACCTGTAATCCCAGCACTTTGGAAGGCCAAGGCGGGCAGATCATTTGAGGTCAGGAGTTCGAGACCAGCCTCTCCAACATGGTGAAACACTGTCTCTACTAAAAATACAAAAAAATGAGCTGGGCATGGAGGCGCACACCTGTAATCCCAGCTACTTGGGAGGCTGAGGCACAAGGATCACCTGAGTGCAGGAGGTGGAGGCTGCAGTGAGCCGAGATCACACCACTGCACTCCAGCCTGGGTGAGAGTGAGACCCTGTCTCAAAAAATAAATAAAATAGCTGGGCACGGTGGCTCACACCTGTAATCCCAGCACTTTGGGAGGCCAAGGTGGGCAGATTACGAGGTCAGGATATTAAGACCATCCTGGGTAACATGGTGAAACCCTGTCTCAATTAAAAATTTTTAAAAATGAGCTGGGCATGGTGGCGCACGCCTGTAGTCACAGCTACTCGGGAGGCTGAGGCAGGAGAATGGAGTGAACCCGGGAGGTGGAGCTTGCACTGAGCCAAGATGGCGCCACTGCACTCCAGTCCAGCCTGGGTAACAGAGGGAGACTCTGTCTCAAAAAATAAATAAATATATAAAAAATAAATAAATAAATAAAGTTAAAAAAAATAGACTAAGTTAATCTATGGTAAGAGAGAGCAGAACAGCAGTTAGTTGCCTATGCCCTGGAGTGAGGAACTGAACTGACTACAAAGGAATACAGGGGAACTTACTGTGGTGATGATGAAAACATTTTCTTCACTTGGTGAAGTGACTTGGATAAATTTGTCAAAACTATACAAATAAAATTTGTGCATATTTTATGATATGTATATTCTACTTCATTTAAAAAAGTCTGGGAGGATATATAAACTAAATTATTTCTAGAGGGTATTTCTAGAAGATATTTTCTACTTTTTACTTTATATATTTCTGGATGACCGGATTTTTATCACATCCATCATATAGTATTCTTAAAATGACCTTTTTTAAACAAAAATTTAGGAAACACTTTAAACAAGTTCTTAGATTTGCTTTAAAATAATCCTGGGTGGGCCGGGAGTGGTGGCTTATGTCTGTAATCCTAGCACTTTGGGAGGCCGAGGCGGGCGGATTGCCTGAGCTCAGGAGTTCGAGACCAGCCTGAGCAACATGGTGAAACCCTGTCTCTACTAAAAATACAAAAAATTACCTGGGCGTGGCAGCATGTGCCTGTAGTCTCAGCTACTCCGGAGGCTAAAGCAGGAGAATTGTTTGAACCCGGGAGGCAGCGGTTGCAGTGAGCCAATATCGTGCCACTGCACTCCAGCCTGGGCGAGAGAGAGACTCTGTCTCCAAAAAATAAAAATAAAGAAAAAAATCCTGGGTGCTGTGCACTGGAGATCATGTCCAGGGACGGCAGCTGCAGCCAGACCCAGAGCCGGGCCATCCCTGCCACTCGCTGGGTGGTGCTGGGTAAAGGCATGCAGCTACAGCACAACCCCCCAGCCGCACACTCTTCAGCACCACCCCGGGAGGTACCAGGATCATCTACGACTAGAAATTCCTGCAGTGCCGGAACTCACCCATGACCAAAATACCCCCGAGAGATCTGTCCACCATTCCTGGGGTCACCAGCCCTGCCAGTGATGAGCTCCCAAAGGAAGCCAGCCAGAGCCACCTGTGCAATAGCCCAGAAGATAAGTGGGTTAAGTGGGTGGGCCATGAAGAATCGCTATTTGAGATGGACATTTAAAGGACCAGCCATCAGATCGCGCATTGCCTATGGGCCCCACCAGGCCTTCCTGGGAGGGATCACACCACCCAGGCCTTATGAAAGTTATCACAACTGGGCAAGCGTGGGACATGGGGTCAGCCACTCCAGCTTTCTCTCCCTCTCTCAGGGCATCTGCCCCCTCCTCTTTGTGAAAACTAGCAGATTATCTCCTAGTGACCTAGTGCCTCTGCTGATGCGGGAGCTGCTGCCCCAAGGGGAGTGACCCCAGATAGCACACCCTGCAGCAGAGTGCCAGGAGTGCCAGGAAGTGGACAAGAATGAGCCGTTCCTTCCAAATAATCCAATGATCGGCTCCTCTAGCCCTGAGCCCTGAGCTCTGGGGGTGCAGCCATCCCTTCTTTAGGTTGATGTTTCTGGGAAAGCTCCCTTCCCCCTCCTCCCACAAGAGAGGAAATAAAAGCCACTTTCATTCGCCATAGGGCCAAAAGTTGGGCCCTGTCTGAAAAAATAAAATAATCCAAAAGGCGGGCAGGACTAGAGCGGAAGTAAGGACAGTGGGGAGTGAGTCATCTGTTGATAAATAATAAAGTGGGAGAATGGGAACATGGGACTTCATTAAAAATTTCCTTTTGTGTATGTCTGAAAATTTTCCTAAAAGAAAGTAGAGGAGGAGAATGGGTAGATCTATCTTTTTCACTAAAGAACAACCTCCAAGACATATCATTAGGGAAAACACACAGTAGAGAAGAGTAGGTATGGAATACTAATGTTTAGTGGAAGTAGAAGTAGAGTGTTCATGAAAGTAAGAAATATTTCCAGAAGGATATACAAGAAATTGGTAACAGAGGCTACCTCTGAGGAGAACTGGGAGACTGTGAGGCTGGGTTCTAGGAAACTTTTCACAGTGTCTACTTTATTGCACTGTTGTAATTTTTCTCACACACTTTTTTTTTTGTTTTTTTTGAAATGGAGTTTTGTTCTTGTTGCCCAGGCTGGAGCGCAATGGCATGATCTCAGCTCACTGCAACCTCTGCCTCCCGGGTTCAAGCGATTCTCCTCCCTCAGCCTCCAGAGTAGCTGGGATTACAGGCATTGCCACCATGCCAAGCAAATTTTGTATTTTTAGTGAAGACAGGGTTTCTCCATGTTGGTCAGGCTGGACTCAAACTCCCAACCTCAGGTGATCTGCCTGCTTGGCCTCCCAAAGTGCTGGGATTACAGGCATAAGCCACTGCACCTGGCCTCATATATGTATTTTTAAACTGAAAAATAAAATAGTAAATAGTCAAGTTAAAAAAATTTCACACAGGGCCAAAGGATAAAAAATTAAAGTACAATAACCATGACCCACTTACCATTCAACCCTTCTCTTCAAAGATACATATTCTTATCCATTTCTTGTATATCCTTCCAGAAAAAAATTGATGCATATACATATATGTACACACACAGACACACATACATACTTTAAACATTAAAAAGAGATACTGCATGAATATTGCCAATTTTACTTAACTATTTCTCCACCAATGGACATCTAATTTTTTTGACATTCTTGCTATTGCAAATATTTCTACAATACATATATCACTGCATTCTTTTGAGAACATATTCATAAGGTAATTTCCTAGGTGCAGAATCATTGAGTGAAATGAAATTAACATTCTAAATTTTTCTATATATTGAAACACCAACTTGCCAAAAAGATTGTCCCAATTAACATTCCCATCAACTGTGTCTAAGTGTCTGCTCCTTAACTTCACTGCCAATATTGTCATTCTCACTTGTCATAGACTGAATTGTATCCCCCCACCAAATCCACATGTTGAAGCCCCTAACCCCAGGACCTCAGAATGTGAATGTATTAGGGAAATTGGAAATATAGGGCTTTCAAACATTCACTAAGTTAAAATAAGGCCACCAGCTTGAGCCCTAATCCAATCTGACTAGCGTCCTTATGGAAGGAAGAAATCTGGATACACAAAAACACACCAGCGATGTGTACAAATAGAGGAAGGACCACGTGAAGACACAATGAGAAGGTGGCCTTCTGCAAGCCAAGAAAACCCTCAGGAGAAAACAAACTTGCAGACCATTTGATCTTGGATTTCTAGCCTCCAGAACAATAAGGAAATAAATGTCCATACCGAGCGCAGTGGCTCACACCTGTAATCCCAGCACTTTGGGAGGACAAGGCAGGTGAATCACCTGAGGTCAAGAGATTGAGACCAGCCTGGCCAACATGGTGAAACTCCATCTCTACTAAAAACACAAAAATTAGCTGGGCGTGGTGGCATACACCTATGATCCCAGCTACTCGGGAGGCTGAGGCAGGAGAATCACTTGAACCTGGGGTGGAGGTTGCAGTGAGCCGAGATTGCGCCACTGCATTCTAGCCTGGGTGACAGAACGAGACCCTGTCTCAAAAAAAAAAAAAAAAAAAGAAACAAAGAAACAAAGAAAAAAGAAATGTCCATAGTTTAAGACACCTAGTCTGTGGTATTTTGTTATGGTGGTCCTAGCAAACTAACAGACCACTTTCTAAATTTTAGTAATCTCTGTGTATTTTGTATTATTAAAAATTTCCTTCATTGTTTTTAACAAATACTTTATTACTTTATTTGCATAATCCTCTAATCCTTATTTAACCTTTACTTAAAAAACAAGTTGTTTTAACAAATCACGTCCATTTTGTGTTGCTATAACAGAGTACCTGGGATTGGGAAATTTATTTTAATAAAAAAAGAAATGTAGCCAGGTGCAGTGGCTCCTGCCTGTAATCCCAGCACTTTGGAGGCTGAGGCGGGTGGATCGCTTGAGGCCAGGAGTTGAACGCCAGCCTGACCAACATGGCGAAACCCTGTCTCTACTAAAAATTACAAAAATTAGCTGGGCATGGTGGAGTACACCTGTAATCCCAGCTACTCAGGAGGCTGAGGTAGGACAACTGCTTGAATCTGCCATAAGGCAACAAATCAGAGATGGAAGCCTACAAATCAGAGATGCCTGCCATAAGGCAACAAATCAGAGATGGAAGCCTACACTTCTGGTCTGGTTTCTTTTGGTCTCTTCCAATGTCTCTCATCTTCAAAACATAGGAAGAAACTTTGTCCTTAACTACCCTAGTTCACAGAGTCAGAATCCTGAAGTGTAGAAAAGGTAAGCCAAAGGGATTCTTGGAGAGTTCGAAGAGAGAGTCAAGTTCTGACCCAGCCAGAAGAGCAATCATGCAGCATGATTTCATACGATTTGCTTAGTATTTGAAACACTGGAATTTGAGAAAATGAGTATTGCTTTTTTTCTTTGAGACAGAGACTCGCTCTGTTGCCCAGGCTGGAGTGCAATGGCACGATCTCGGCTCACTGCAACCTCCACCTCCCAGCTTCAAGTGATTCTCCTGCCTTAGCCTCCCGAGTAGCTGGGATTACAGGCACCCACCACCACACCCGGCTAATTTTTGTATTTTTAGTAGAGATGGGGTTTCACCAGGTTGACCAGGCTGGTCTCCAACTCCTGACCTCAGGTGATCCACCTGCTTCGGCCTCCCAAAGTGCTGGGATTACAGGTGTGAGTCATTACGTCCAGGCAAGTATCGCTATTTTTATAGTAATACGCTCTTTGCCTAAAAAAATAATTTAAAGACACTGACCAGTGAGAGGCCAAGGCAGGCAGATCACTTGAGGTCACGAGTTCAAGACCAGCTTGGCTAACATGGTGAAACCTGGTCTCTACTAAAAAAATACAAAAATTAGCTGGGCATGGTGGTGCATGCCTATAATTCCAGTTACTCGGGAGGCTTCGGCAGGAGAATTGTTTGAAACCAGGAGGCAGAGGTTGAAGTAAGCTGAGATCGTGCCACTGCACTCCAGACCTGGATGACAGAACAAGACTCTGTCTCAAGAAGAAAAAAAAAAAACAACAACAACAGAAAAAAAGACATTGACCAGGTCCATTGACCTTTTAGGCCTACGTCCAGTTTAGAAAAACCAAAGAAATGTGTATAGACTTACAATCTCTCAATATCTCCTTGGTTTGGTTAGCCATAATTAAACATGGTTTTTTTCCTACTAAATTCTTTTGGGATCCTTTTACCTGAATGCTGCTTTCTTCATCTTCTCGAGGTGACTGTGCAGGCATGACTTCCACATCTGAATTATCAGATGAGGTATTACGTTTTCTCTTCTTACCCACTACAGGAGTGATGGTGCTAAAAAGGAAAAAACCAAATTCATTTTCAGCGAAGGCAAAGAAAATTTAGCAGTAAAAAAAACATAATTAATGTAAACAATCACATACAAAACTTCCAGACAGTCAATAGGACACACAGCTACTAAATAGGGTGTTTGAAAAAAAGAAGATATTAGGGTTCGTAAACCACTGACTGACCGTTATACCATATTTGACAAATCCTTATTACTGTGTTCACAAATATCTGAAGGAAGGTAGCACAAGATAGAAGAATAAATACCAGATTAAGATGCAGTTCCACTTCTGTCACTACAAGAGCATTAGTTTCATTATTTGTAAATATCAGAGAGATAATACTTGTCCTGACAGTTACTGAGGCTCAAATAAGAAATATAAAACTGTCTTTTAAAAGCTGAAAAATCCGGTACAAATATAAAGCATTATTATATTTGCACCCCAAAGCCTGAAGAATCCCAGAGAGTAAAAGCTAGTAAGAGAGAAGAAGATACAAGACATGGAAGGGAAACAGAGGACACTCAATTATGACAAGATTATGTGGCAAGCCATCACTTTTCTGTCAACACTGCTTAAAGTTAATGGTAGATGCTAAAATCTCCAATTTACAGATGAGATGCAAGAACAGGACAGCTATGTTTCCAGTAGTTCTCTTTTTACTGATGTGGGTGGTAGGAGGTAGTGAGAAATCTCTTTCACAGTACAGTAATACAAAATCAGGACAAATATATGAATGCAGAGTCACAGCTTTTAAAGGTAAAACCCAACACAGTGACTATCTTTCCTGTGCCTTCGTGTTTTCCTCTTAAAATATGCTAATTTCAATTTTCCATTTAACAAATCCTGTGAGCATTAGGACAGAAAAAAGGAAGGCCTTATTATTTTCTATAATAGATCACCTTGAACTATGTAGCTAGTAAATACATGTAAGTTCCTCAACCCATTTTATAAATGAGTGCTCTGCCCTCAAATGTCCCATCAAAACGGCAAAGAGTACTCACTTTAGCTTACTCTTGCCCTTTGTTTTGGAGGTACCAGATGTTTTGTTCTTCTTTGGCTTTTCCTCTTTCAGCCTCTCCCCAGCACTCTTCTTCCTGCGTTTCTTCTCACCTTCCTCCTCTGGCCGAACGCTGGGCAACTCATCCTCATTTAAGACTCGAGGTATGTTCTGCTCACCGCGGGCACGGGCCCTCGCAATGGCTTCTGCTACAATCCGATTTGCTTTCTCTTGCTTCTTCTGGTGTTCCAATCTGCGGTTTTCCTCCATTCCTGTCTTTCCCCCCGAATGAGGAGCAGAGCTTGCTGGTGATGACAAAGCTGCCACTTCACTGGCACTTAGAACTTTAACTACAGAGAGCCCAGAAGAGGCCCCTTGGGAAGAGCCAGCCTATAGAAATAAAGACACTACAATTTCAACTTGCTTGTAGTTAAATGGCCTAAATAAAATCCAGCTGTGAAGCAGGGGGGCTAGAAACTAGTTCTTTAATCCCTCAAGAACCAAGCTCAGACTAAATCTTATTGAACCTACACCTATTTTTTAAAATGTATTCTTTTGGTGGGAGAGGGGTGAGAAAAAGCAAGAATTCTGCCAAAATAAACTTCAGTATCTTTTTGTTATGCTTCCATCAATACACATCTCCATTACTTCAGAAAAATTACAACTAATATATCCAATATTGGGCTCTGGCCTAACAGTAAAAAAATTCAAATTCTACACTTGGCCTACCTTTTATCTGCCTGGGGGGCGGAGGGGGGCAAGGGTGGCGGGGGTGGGAGGAGGACTGATCACTTATTTCTTTATATCCTTTCTGAAATATCATTTAAAGGATATCATAAATCATTTTCATTTCACAATAATATTAGGAAAAGACTGTAAATGGAACAATTCAAAAATACATACTAAATAACCTCATATCCCAAACCCAACAATCCCTCTCTAACCTTTTAATAATATAATTAAAATAAGGTTTCCAGGGATGAAAGAATTAAGTCTGCATCTCAGTTCAGAGATACAAAACTAGAGTGGTTACCGAGGGCAACAGCAATGGACTAAGTAGTTTTGTTTTCTTTCTTTTCCTTACTATGTAAGTCTCTCACCTGCGGCTGCAGTACCACCTTGACTGGTACTGAAAGTCTTTG